>NC_090325.1:115006043-115308788 GCF_035084215.1 Heptranchias perlo
ACTCTATCTTGTGCTATGAAAATCATTCTCATATTTCTGTAAACTTAATTCTCATCAAACATGCCCCAATTAGAAATTTATGTTAGCCCAAAATATGTTTAAATTCCTTCAGATTTTTTTAAAAATTAAACATTAATGAGAGTAATGCTATTTAATTATACTCAACCACAAAAAATGTGAAATAATTTTGCAAGGCAACATCATATCCTTTTTTTATTCCTCTTTTTAGTGTGATCAATGCCGCGAACAGCCAAAGTTTAACATTCGAAAGTCTGTGACAGATTTACAGTCTAAATTACAAGAATTGCAGGCGGAAAGAGATAGCCTGATGGATCTCAGGTAAGTACTGACCTGAATTACTGTCCAGTGGATCCAATTTCTTGAGCTTGATTAAGTTCTCTCTCATTTTTCTTCCTCACTCGCTCTACAGCCCACTCCCCAGTCAAAATCATAAATAGGTCAGTGTGGAAGTCAATGCATGGAATGCTTTGACTATTGCAGCTGTTACCAGCAAAATGAAACCAACCCAAAACGGCATAAAACTACACAGAGGAGCAGAAGTTCTAGTGTGTCAACAACCGACATCAACAAAAAAGTTTAACTAATCATTCATTCTTTGGCTATTTATGGGGCCTTAATGTGTACAAATTGGTTGCCACATCCTACATAATAAGCAACTTAAGTAAAAAGCAATAAATTGGTTGTAAATACACTTTGGGACATTCAGAGGACGTGATAACTGCTGGTTCATTGTTGTTTCTTATAGCAAGTACCCAGCAGTACCATTTTTACCTTGCAAATATTTTAACTTTGAAACAAAATAGTAAGAGTCCAAATCTTAGCAGTTCTGCCCGGAATATTTTAACTGAGTCTCTAATGAAAGTAACTTTGGCAATGGACTCCCAAGGAGCTTCACCCCTGCCACAACATTGAAACAGGTAGGCACCCTGGGAACTGGATACACAGGGAAAACCCACATCATCTCTTCAGATCGTATGGGTTTTCGAAAGTAGATTTCAACACACAAGATCGAAGGTAAATGATAGATGAAACAGTCCTCCTCCATGTTGAGCACCACTTAGAGGAAGCACTGAGGGTAGCAAGGGCACAGAACGTACTCTGGGTGGGGGACTTCAATGTCCATCACCAAGAGTGGCTCGGTAGCACCACTACTGACTGAGCTAGCCGAGTCCTGAAGGACACAGCTGCCAGACTGGGCCTGCGGCAGGTGGTGAGCGAACCAACACGAGGGAAAAACCGACTTGACCTCATCCTCACCAATCTACCTGTCACAGATGCATCTGTCCATGACAGTATCGGTAGGAGTGAACACCGCACAGTCCTCGTGGAGACGAAGTCCCATCTTCGCACTGAGGACACCATCCAACGTGCTGTGTGGCACTATCACTGTGCTAAATGGGATAGATTCAGAACAGATGTAGCAGCTCAAAACTGGGCATCCATGAGGCACTGTGGGCCATCAGCAGCAGCAGAATTGTATTCCACCACAATCTGTATCCTCGTGGCTCGGCATATTCCTCACTCTACCATTACCAACAAGCCAGGGGATCAACCCTGGTTCAATGAGGAGTGTAGAAGAGCATGCCAGGAGCAGCACCAGGCCTACCTAAAAATGAGGTGCCAACCTGGTGAAGCTACAACTCAGGACTACATGCATGCTAAACAGCGGAAGCAACATGCTATAGACAGAGCTAAGCGATTCCACAACCAACGGATCAGATCAAAACTCTGCAGTCCTGCCACACGCAGTCGTGAATGATGATGGACAATTAAACAGCTAATGGGAGGAGGAGGCTCTGTAAACATCCCCATCCTCAATGATGGCGGAGTCCAGCACGTGAGTGCAAAAGACAAGGCTGAAGTGTTTGCAACCATCTTCAGCCAGAAGTGCCGAGTGGATGATCCATCTCTGCCTCCTCCCGATATCCCCACCATCACAGAAGCCTGTCTTCAGCCAATTCGATTCACTCCACGTGATATCAAGAAACGACTGAGTGCACTGGATACAGCAAAGGCTATGGGCCCCGACAACATCCCGGCTGTAGTGCTGAAGACTTGTGCTCCAGAACTAGCCGCGCCTCCAGCCAAACTGTTCCAGTACAGCTAAAACACTATCTACCCGACAATGTGGAAAATTGCCCAGGTATGTCCTGTCCACAAAAAGCAGGACAAATCCAGTCTGGCCAATTACCGCCCCATCAGTCTACTCTCAATCATCAGCAAAGCGATGGAAGGTGTCGTTGACAGTGCTATCAAGCGGAACTTACTCATCAATAACCTGCTCACCAATGCTCAGTTTGGGTTCCGCCAGGACCACTCGGCTCCAGACCTCATTACAGCCTTTGTCCAAACATGGACAAAAGAGCTGAATTCCAGAGATGAGGTGAGAGAGACTGCCTTTGACATCAAGGCAGCATTTGACCGAGTGTGGTACCAAGGAGCCCCAGTAAAATTGAAGTCAGTGGGAATCAGGGGGATAATTTTCCAGTGGCTGGAGTCACACCTGGCACAAAGGAAGATGGTAGTGGTTGTTGGAGGCCAATCATCTCAGTCCCAGGATGTTGCTTCAGGAGTTCCTCAGGGCAGTGTCCTAGGCCCAACCATCTTCAGCTGCTTCATCAATGACCTTCCCTCCATCATAAGGTCAGAAATGGGGATGTTCGCTGATGATTGCACAGTGTTCAGTTCTATTCGCAACCCCTCGGATGATGAAGCAGTCCGAGCCCGCATGCAGCAAGACCTGGACAACATCCAGGCTTAGGCTGATAAATGGCAAATAACATTTGCACCAGAGAAGTACCAGGCAATGACCATCTCCAACAAGAGAGAGTCCAATCACCTCCCCTTGACATTCAACGGCATTACCATCGCCGAATCCCCCACCATCAACGTCCTGGGGGTCACCATTGACCAGAAACTTAACTGGACCAGCCACATAAATACTGTGGCTATAAGAGCAGGTCAGAGGTTGGGTATTCACCGGTGAGTGACTCACCTCCTGACTCCCCAAAGCCTTTCCACCATCTACAAGGCACAAGTCAGGAGTGTGATTGAATACTCTCCACTTGCCTGGATGAGTGCAGCTCCAACAACACTCGAAGCTCGACACCATCCAGGACAAAGCAGCCCACTTGATTAGCACCCCATCCACCACCTTAAACATTCACTCCCTTCACCACCGGCGCACAGTGGCTGCAGTGTGTACCATCCACAGGATGCACTGCAACAACTCGCCAAGGCTTCTTCAACAGCATCTCCCAAACCCGCGACCTCTACCACCTAGAAGGGCAAGGGCAGCAGGCACATGGGAACAACACCACCTGCATGTTTCCCTCCAAGTCACACACCATCCCGACTTGGAAATATATCGCCGTTCCATCATCGTCGCTGGGTCGAAATTCTGAAACTCCCTTCCTAACAGCACTGTGGGAGAACCTTCACCACACCGACTGCAGCGGTTCAAGAAGGCAGCTCACCACCACCTTCTCAAGGGCAATTAGGGATGGGCCATAAATGCTGGCCTTGTCAGCGCCGCCCACATCCCACGAACGAATAAAAAAAAATAGGGTATGAAGTTTTAAATAAGTTTCAGTCTGGTTTGATGGAAATGGCCTTTTCCAGGCCTGTACTTACATTGGATATATCGATTGGGGGGTTTATTAGGTTCCTCTGGTGATGTGTCATGGTTAACCATTGTTTCCTGTAGCTTGCTTGATTGCCTTTGGGAGTCAGGAATAAGAGATTTTTCTGAAATTAGGCCTTTTGTCCTTTTCCTTGCTCATTATTAGCGATTAGGTTGGGTGGAGCACATGGTTACAGTGTTTAACAGCTAGGATTGAACATTATTGGGCTTTTTCACCTTAGGTCACACACTGAATGGAGAAAAGCACTAAACCTGACTCACTCAATCTATAGCAGTCTGAAGGAGGCCCAGCTCAAAATTTTCTACCATATGTAATTTAGTGCGTACAAACTTCATAAATTCCACCCAACCCTGTGGAAAAATTGAACACTCCAGCACGCATTCTGATTCTGATCCTGCCTGAACCTCCAGCCTTTCTGGGTGCAGTTCCTGGAGGCCATCAGAACTGGCCATGCTATATCCATAACTAACCAATTGCTAGCAAGGCAAGGAACCCCTGCTACTCATAGATTTGCCCAGCTTTTGCTTTAAGTGGCAGGAAAGTGCATCCCTCATCACTCCAAACTTGTGGATGAAGAAGCTGCGAGACATCAAGCAGAGCAAGTGATGGACTGCCTAAAGCAGGAACTAGGAAAACATCAGGAAGTATGAGCCTTCCTGCACCCAAGCCCCTACCGCAAGGGACCTGCAAGCTACCATATGAATCAACACAACCCCACCCCAATCATATCCCCTTCCTCCCACAGATACCAGGTCTGCCCAGTACAAGGCCCAAAATGACTGTTACCTATGTAACCTGAGCTCCCCTGATAAGGAATGACCCTGACCCTATCACTTAGCAACCCCACACAAGTGTGCACAATTGTATGGCTGTACATGACCATAAATTATGTAATCTGCAAAGCAGCATGGACTCTGTTATTCTGTATTCTATTCATGACCTGAAAACCAGTGTATACTTGTGAAGTTCAATAATAACATAAAATAATTTGAAAATAATATATTTTGGGGTTCGGATAACTACAGCTATTCGGATTTTATTGTGATTTTAGACATCATCTGAATTTAGGGATTGTTGCTTTCAGAATCCAGTATTTTCCATATCTTACAATAATCAAGCTCTTAAATGTGAACAATCTGAGCAGACTGTAACTCCACATTCCCAACCATCTGCAACCTGGCCATTTTTTTTGTAGGCATCTAGTGGTGATGGGCTCAATAGGCATATCATGTCTGGCACTCTGATCTGGTGGGAGACAGGACCAGCTGAATTAGAGTAACACAAAGCAGCCTCCAGCTTAAGTAAACTATTGTTTTTAGGAGAACTCTCCAATTTTCTCCCCTCTTTTGAATACATTGACCATCTGCCAGGGTGTACTTCCACATGCCTCAGCTGCCCCTCTGGTACATTGTCCAAGCAGCCATTCTTTATGGAAGGCTATTTAACTGTGAGGGACAACACGGTTGTCATATTTATTCTTCCAGCAGGTATTCCTTCCAGCACTGGAAGCCATCAGGTGTGGGATGTCTGCTGATTTTTTTTCCCCTCATTCCGTCCCTGCCCAAAGCTACTGAAGCCACTTGTAGCACTCTGAAACGAGGTAGGTGTAAATCAGTTAATTCGGTACAGGCCAGGGATTGCAACTGGAGGATTCCTCGCCTATGTGGCTCAGTAGCACACCAGGCTGTATATTTTGTCTAGTAAGAGAAACCTTGTCTTTTTTAAAAAGAAATTGTAGTCTCTCTTTTCTCCATTATTCTCTTGCCCCCCTCTCTCCAGAAGTCTCCATGCATTAACAATCTATTCCAGTGCAAACCCTGCTGACGCCTCAGCTGATGCTGCAGTATGACCAACCACCAGAAGATGTGCAGTGGTGGTCCTGGGCAAGTGTCCCTTGCTCATCAATCTTCTGTAGTGTTCCCATTTGCATTTTGCTGCTTGTTTAATGCAAAAATCATATTTGATTGTCCTGGATTGATTTAAAGTTGTTAACTGTGTCCACAGACACGTAAATAACAAAAGAAATATCAGGCTAGGGATAAGGACACTAAGGGAGGCATGATATAAACTCACAGGTAATGACAGCGAAATGGCAGAAATACTGAATAACTACTTTGCCTCAGTATTTACCAGGGAGACTAACAAGGTGGGCATGACATTAGAAGATGAGATCAAAAAAGATATAAAAACATTTAAGATACACAGCGAGTGGTTATGATCTGGAATGCATTGCCAGGTTGGTGGTGGAGGTAGATTCAATCGTAGCTTTCAAAAGGGAATTCGAAAAGCATACAAAGGGAAAAAATTTGCAGGGCTACGGGGATAGGGCGGGGGAATGGGACTAGTTGGATTGCTCTTGCAGAGAGCCGGCACAAACTTGATGGGCCGAACTGCCTCCTTCCGTGCTGTAACCATTCTATGATAGAAAGGGGGGTAGCATAGTGTTTATGTTACTGGACTAGTAATCCAGAGGCCTGGTCTAATAATCTGCAGTCATGAGTTCAAATCCTGCTATGGCAGCTGGGGAATTTAAATTCAATTAATTAAATAAAATCTGGAATAAGTAAAACTAGTATCAGTAATGGTGGCCATGAAACTATCGGATTGTTGTAAAAACCCATCTGGTTCACTAAAGTCCTTTAGGGAAGGAAACCTGCTATCCTTACCCGGTCTGGCCTATATGTAACTCCAGACCCACAGCAATGTGGTTGATTCTTAATCGCCCTCTGATATGGCCTAGCAAGCCACTCAGTTGTACGATCTCACCACAAAAAGTCAGAAGAATAAAACCGGACGGACCACCCGGCATCGGACACGACAAAGGTGAACCAAGCCCAGTCGACCCTGCAAAGTCCTCCTCACTAACATCTGGGGACTTGTGCCAAAATTGGGAGAGCTGTCCCACAGACCAGTCAAGCAACAGCCTGACATAGCCATACTCACAGAATCATACCTTTCAGCCAACGTCCCAGACACTTCCATTGCCATCTCTGGGTATGTCCTGTCCCACCGGTACGACAGACCCACCAGAGGTGGTGGTACAGTGATATACAGTCAGGAGAGAGTGGCCCTGGGAGTCCTCAACATTGACTCTGGACACCATGAAATCTCATGGCATCAGGACAAACATGGGCAAGGAAACCTCCTGCTGATTACCACCTACCGTCCTCCCTCAACTGATGAATCAGTCCTCCTCCATGTTGAGCACCATTTGGAGGAAGCACTGAGGATAGCAAGGGCACAGGGGGTACTCTGGGTGGGGGACTTCAATGTCCATCACTAAGAGTGGCTCAGTAGCATCACTACTGACCGAGATGGCTGAGTCCTGAAGGACATAGCTGCCGGACTGGGCTTGCGGCAGGTGGTGAGTGAACCAACACGAGGGAGAAACCTACTTGACCTCGTCCTCACCAATCTACCTGATGCAGATGCATCTGTCCATGACAGTATCGGTAGGAGTGACCATCGTACAGTCCTTGCGGAGACAAAGTCCCGTCTTTACACTGAGGACACCATCCAACATGTTGTGTGGCACTACCACCGTGCTAAATGGGATAGATTCAGAACAGATCCAGCAGCTCAAAACTGGGCATCCATGAGGTGCTGTGGGCCATCAGCAGCAGCAGAATTGTATTCCAGCACAATCTGTAACCTCATGGCCCGGCATATTGCTCACTCGACCATTACCAACAAGCCAGGGGATCAACCCTGGTTCAATGAGGAGTGTAGAAGAGCAGCACCAGGCCTACCTAAAAATAAGGTGCCAACCTGGTGAAACTACAGCTCAGGACGACATGCATTCTAATCAGCAGAAGCAACATGCTATAGACAGAGCTAAGCGATTCCACAATCAACGGATCAGATCAAAGCTCTGCAGTCCTGCCACATCCAGTCGTGAATGGTGGTGGACAATTAAACAACTAATGGGAGGAGGAGGCTCTGTAAACATCCCCATCCTAAATGATGGCAATGTCCAGCACGTGAGTGCAAAAGAGAAGGCTGAAGCGTTTGCAACCATCTTCAGCCAGAAGTGCCGAGTAGATGATCCATCTCGGCCTCCTCCCGATATCCCCACCATCACAGAAGCCAGTCTTCAGCCAATTCGATTCACTCCACGTGATATCAAGAAACTGGATACAGCAAAGGCTATGGGCCCCGACAACATCCCAGCTGTAGTGCTGAAGACTTGTGCCCCAGAACTAGCCGTGCCTCTAGCCAAACTGTTCCAGTACAGCTACAGGCACTGGCATCTACCCGACAATGTGGAAAATTGCCCAGGTATGCCCTGTCCACAAATAGGACAATTCCAATCCAGCCAATTACTGCCCCATCAGTATACTTTCATTCATCAGCAAAGTAATGGAAGGTGTCGTCGACAGTCCTATCAAGCGGCACTTACTCACCAATAACCTGCTCACCGATGCTCAGTTTGGGTTCCATAGAACCATAGAAAAGATACAGCACAGAAGAGGGCCATTCAGCCCATCGTGTCCGCACCGGCTCCAAGAACAACCAGGTGCCCATTCTAATCCCAATTCTGGCAGGACCACTCGGCTCCCGACCTCATTACAGCCTTGGTGCAAACATAGGCAAAAGAGCTGAATTCCAGAGGTGAGGTGAGAGTGACTGCCCTTGACATCAAGGCAGCATTTGACCGAGTGTGGCACCAAGGAGCCCTAGCAAAATTGAAGTCATTGGGAATCAGGGAAAACTCTCCAGTGGCTGGAGTCATACCTAGCACAAAGGAAGATGGTAATGGTTGTTGGAGGCCAATCATCTCAGCCCCAGGACATTGCTGCATGAGTTCCTCAGGGCAGTGTCCTAGGCCCAAGCACCTTCAACTGCTTCATCACTGACCTTCCCTCTATCATAAGATCAGAAATGGGGATGTTTGCTGATGATTGCACAGTGTTCAGTTCCATTCACAACCCCACAAATAATGAAGCAGTCCTTGCCTGCATGCAGCAAGACCTGGACAACATCCTGGCTTGGGCTGATAAGTGGCAAGTAACATTTGCGCCAAACAAGTGCCAGGCAATGACCATCCCAACAAGAGAGTCTAACCACCTCCCCTTGACATTCAATGGCATAACCATCACCGAATCCTGCACCAACAACATTCTGGGGGGGTCACCATTGACCAGAAACTTAACTGGACCTGCCACAGAAATACTGTGGCTACAACAGCAGGTCAGAGTCTGGGTATTCTGTGGCGAGTGTCTCACCTCCTGACTCCCCAACATCTTTCCACCATCTACAAGGCACACATCAGGAGTGTGATGGAATACTCTCCACTTGCCTGGATGAGTGCAGCTCTCAAGAAGTTCGACACCATCCAGGACAAAGCAGCCCGCTTGATTGGCACCCCATCCACCACCCTAAACATTCACTCCCTTCACCACCGGCGCACCGTGGCTGCAGTGTGTACCATCCACAGGATGCACTGCAACAACTCGCCAAGGCTTCTTCGACAGCACCTCCCAAACCCGTGACCTCTACCACCTAGAAGGACAAGGGCAGCAGGGACATGGGAACAACACCACCTGCACGTTCTCATCCAAGTCACACACCATCCCGACTTGGAAATATTTCGCTGATCCTTCGTCGCTGGGTCAAAATCCTAGAACTCCCTACCTAACAGCACTGTGGGAGAACCTTCATCACACGGACTGCAGCGGTTCAAGAAGGCGGCTCACCACCACCTTTTCGAGCAATTAGGGATGGGCAATAAATGTTGGCCATGCCAGCGACGCCCACATCCCATGAATGAATTTTTTAAAAATTGATAAACTAATCAAAGTTAGAGAGGATAAAACCCCTGGTCCGGGTGGATTTCATTCACGAATATTAAAAGAAGTTAGGGAGGAAATAGCAGAGGCACTATTACATATATATAAAAATTCACTAGAAAAGGGAATAGAGTCAAAGGACTGGTGGACAGCTAATGTTAGGAACATAGGAACAGGAGTAGGCCATTCAGCCGCTCGTGCCTGCTCCGCCATTTGATAAGATCATGGCTGATCTAACGTTGTTCCTATATTTGAAAAGGGAGATGGAACAAGTCCAGGGAACTATAGACCGATTAGCTTAATGTTGGTGGTAGGAAAGAAAATGGAATCTTTACTTAAAGATGTAATAGAAAAACATCTGGAAAATGAAAATAGAAAGCACGAATTTCAGAAGGGAAAGTCATGCTAGACCAACCTGATTGAATTCTTTGAAGAAGTAATGGAAAGAGTAGACAAGGGTAATGCAGTAGATGTAATATATTTGGATTTTCAAAAGGCCTTCAATAAGGTACCGCATTGTAAACTCATGACTACGGTCAGAGCATGTGGAGTCAGGGGACAGGTGGCAGAATGGATAGCAAGCTGGCTACAAAATAGAAAACATAGAGTCGGACTTAAGGTTAGCTATTCAGACTGGCAAAAGGTGGGAAGTGGTGTTCCACAAGGATCGGTGCTGGGACCACTGTTGTTCACAATTTCCATTAATGATTTGGATTTGGGAATCGGAAGTACAATTTCAAAATTTGCGGACGACGCCAAATTGGGGGGTGTAGTTAATACAAAGGAGGAATGCGTCAAAATGCAAGAGGATTAATAAACATGCAGAATGGGCGTGTAATTAGCAAATGAATATCAATATAGATAAATGTGAGGTGGTGCATTTTGGTAGGAAGAATAAGGAGGCCACATATTGCTTGAATAAAAAGAGTCTGAATGGGCTAGAGGAGCAAAGGGATCTAGCGGTATAGATACTCAAATCATAAAGTAGCGACACAGGTTAATGAGGCCATTTAAAAAAAGGCAAATCAAGCACTGCGGCTCATTTCTAGAGGGATAGCATTGAAAAGCAGAGAAGTTATGATGATACCAGAATTGAGAGGATATACTTATCAAGAAAGGCTGAACAATCTGGGGCTGGGGCTCTTTTCTCTAGAAAAGAGAAGGCTGAGGAGTGACCTGATAAAGGTCTTTAAGATAGTGAAAGGGTTTGATAGGGTAGATGTAGAGAAAATGTTTCCACTTGTGGGGAAGTCCAAAACTAGAGGTCATAAATGCAAAATAGTCACTAATAAATCCAATAGGGAAGTCAAGAGAAACTTCTTTACACAAAGAGTGGTAAGAATGTGGAACATGCTACCACAAGGAGTGGTTGAGGCAAATAGCATAGGTACATTTAAGGATACATTTATAGATAGCTTTTTGGCAACCAAAGGTATTAAGGGATATGGGCCAAAGTCAGGTATATGGAGTTAGATCACGGATCAGCCATGACCTTATCAAATGGCGGAGCAGGCACGAGGGGCTGAATGGCCTACTCCTGTTCCTATGTTCCTATGGAGCTGGATTAGTACATGAGGGAGAAATGAATAGAAGGGTATGCAGATAGGGTTAGATGAAGTAGGGAGGGAGGAGGCTCGTGTGGAGCATAAACGCTGGCATAGACCAGTTGGGCCGAATGGCCTGTTTCTGAGCTGTAGTCTTGATATAACCTTTTCCTGTGAAAACCTATTAATCCTTTTCAATACACTGTAGAAATGTGCAAGTAACAGGCTAAGAATTAATGGAACCTTGCAATAGCCATTGCTGAAATCTGTGGTTATGGGTTATATTTCAGACTGAAAGAGAGTCAAGACCAAGGAGAATTGATCTGCAAGCTACACAACACAGTGCAAGACCTCGAAACAGTTAATCGTATGCAAGATGAGACTGTTCGAGATGCCAATACTCAGATTGAGCAACTGAGGAAAAAGGTACATGTCTACGATACTGTGCTAAATGAAATCCATCAAGCACTGATACGTTACGAGGAGTGCACTAGCAAGAAAGTATATGAACATGAAAACATCTGCAGCCTTCATGTCCAGAACATGGGCACAGCAGTGGACAAAGTCCTGAGGGATATGAATGCTGACATTTCCTACCTCAAAGGAAGACTTGGTCCAGTAAGTCATTGTTTTGCAAAGATTTATGATGAAACTATGATACTTCTGCAGCTGTCTATTTGTCAAGCACCCACTCAGTGCCACCTTTGATGTCCTTGTCCCCAGCAAAACCTTTATTCTCTCCCATCCCAATCATTTTCCAAGTATAGCCCCAATCTTCACTTACTCAAGTCCAAGGAGTACAGACTTGAGCTCATCTAGTGCAGAACTGGTTTAGCCATCCAGGGTTACACATACACAAATCTTTGAAGGTGGCAGGACAAGTTGAGAAGGCTGTTTAAAAAAAAAAGCATATCGGATCCTGGGCTTTATTACTGGAGTCATAGAGTACAAAAGCAAGGAAGTTATGCTAAACCTTTATAAAACACTGGTTCAGCCTCAGCTGGAGTATTGTGTTCAATTCTGGGCATCACACTTTAGGAAGGTTTTAAAGGCCTTAGAGAGGGTGCAGAAGAATTTTTTTAGAATGGTGCCAGGGATGAGGGACTTCAGTTATGTGGAAAGACTGGAGAAGCAGGAGTTGTTCTCCTTAGAACAGAGAACGTTTAGAGGTGTTCAAAATGATGAACGGTTTTGATAGAGTAAATAAGGAGAAACTGTTTCCAGTGGCATAAGGGTTGATAACCAGAGGACACAGATTTAAAGTGATCAGCAAAAGAGCCGGAGGCGACATGAGGAAACATTTTTTTACACAGTGAGTTGTAATGATCTGGAATGCGCTGCCTGAAAGGGTGGTGGAAGCAGATTCATTAGTAACTTTCAAAAGGGAATTAGATAAATACTTGAAGGGAAAAAAATTACAGGGCTATGGGGAAAGAGCAGGGGGATGGGACTAATTTGATAACTCTTTTGAAGACCTGGCACAGGCAAGACGGGCCAAATGGCATCCTCCTGTGCTGTACCTACTATGATTACCAGATCCAGCTGGAACACATCACCGCCCCAGCAGTCTACTCTCAATCTCAGCAAAGTGATGGAAGGTGTTGTCGACAGTGCTATCAAGCGGAACTTACTCACCAATAACCTGCTCACCGATGCTCAGTTTGGGTTCCGTCAGGACCACTCGGCTCCAGACCTCATTACAGCCTTGGTCCAAACATGGACAAAAGAGCTGAATTCCAGAGGTGAGGTGAGAGTGACTGCCCTTGACATCAAGACAGCATTTGACCGAGTGTGGCACCGAGGAGCCCTAGTAAAATTGAAGTCAATGGGAATCAGGGGGAAAACTCTCCAGTGGCTGGAGTCATACCTAGCACAAAGGAAGATGGTAATGGTTGTTGGAGGCCAATCATCTCAGCCTCAGGACATTGCTTCAGGAGTTCCTCAGGGCAGTGTCATAGGCCCAACCATCTTCAGCTGCTTCATCAATGACCTTCCCTCCATCATAAGGTCAGAAATGAGGATGTTCGCTGATGATTGCACAGTGTTCAGTTCCATTCGCAACCCCTCAGATAATGAAGCAGTCCGTGCCCGCATGCAGCAAGACCTGGACAACATCCAGGCTTGGGTTGATAAATGGCAAATAACATTTGCGCCAGACAAGTGCCAGGCAATGACCACCTCCAACAAGAGAGAGTCGAACCACCTCCCCTTGACATTCAACGGCATTACCATCGCCGAATCCCCCACCATCAACATCCTGGGGGTCACCATTGACCAGAAACTTAACTGGACCAGCCACATAAATACTGTGGCTACAAGAGCAGGTCAGAGGCTGGGTATTCTGCGGCGAGTGACTCACCTCCTGACTCCCCAAAGCCTTTCCACCATCTACAAGGCACAAGTCAGGAGTGTGATGGAATACTCTCCACTTGCCTGGATGAGTGCAGCTCCAACAACACTCAAGAAGCTCGACACCATCCAGGACAAAGCAGCCCAGTTGATTGGCACCCCATCCACCGCCCTAAAGATTCACTCGCTTCACCACCGGCGCACAGTGGCTGCAGTGTGTACCATCCACAGAATGCACTGCAGCAACTTGCCAAGGCTTCTTCGACAGCACCTCCCAAACCCGCGACCTCTACCATCTAGAAGGACAAGAGCTGCAGGCACATGGGAACAACACCACTTGCACGTTCCCCTCCAAGTCACATACCATCCCGACTTGGAAATATATCGCCGTTCCTTCATCGTCGCTGGGTCAAAATCCTGGAACTCCCTTCCTAACAGCACTGTGGGAGAACCTTCACCACATGGACTGCAGCGGTTCAAGAAGCGGCTCACCACCACCACCTCAAGGGCAATTAGGGATGGGCAATAAATGCTGGCCTCGCCAGCAACGCCCACATCCCATGAATGAATAAAAAAAAACATCAAGCACTATCGGGTCTCACTTTCCTCTGCCAAAACCACCCACTTGTACAGGATCACCCTGGGGAGCACCCCTGACTTCTGTTCTCCTTTACCAACCATTTCCTTAAACCCCTCTCCCCTCCCTCACCTCCAACAACAAGTGCGAGGAGTTCATCTGCTTAGTTACCTCTGCTGCCTTCACCCCATTTTTCCCCCTACCCTAGCTCTGACCTCACATCTCTCGTCTCTCTCCGATCTCCCATCATGCACTCTCCGAGCTCACCTTGTTGATGAGACTCACCTTCTGCTCCCTTGACCCATTTCCTCTAAGGTGCTGACCACTCAACTTCCCTTCTTGGTACCCTGCTAGCTAACACAGTAAATGGTTCCCTCTTCTCGGGCACTGTCTCCCCACTCCCCCCCTTCAAAACTGCTGTCATCCCCACTCCTCAAAAAACTCCTCTTGACCCCTCTGTCCTTGGAAACTACTGCCTGAGCTTCATTCTCTCTTTCTTCTCCAATCCTTATGACCTCCCAAATCTGTGCCAATCTTTCCCACAACTTCCTGTTTGAATCTCTCCAATCAAGTTTCTGCCATGCCTCAACAATGAAACAGCCCTAATCAAAGTCACAAATAACATTCTGTGTTACTGTGACCATGGTGCATTATTCTTCCTTATTCTTCTCCATCTCACTTCAGCTGATGACATAACCAACCACACCATCCTCCTCCAACACTTCTCCTCCATTGTCCAACTCAGTGCGATTGCCCTAACTTTGTTCCATCAACAAGACCACCTACTTCCACCTCCGTAACATCGCCCGTCTCCGCCCCTGCCTCAGCTCATCTACTGTTGAAACCCTCATCCATGCCTTTGTTATCTCCAGACTGGACTATTCCAATGCTCTCCTGGCCGACCTTCTATCTTCCACCCTCCATAAACTTGAGCTCATCCAAAACTCTGCTGCCCGTATTCTAACTTGCACCAAGTCCTATTAACCCATCACCCCTGTGCTCGCTGACCTTCATTGGCTCCCGGTCTGGGAACGCCTCGATTTTAAAATTCTCATCCTTGTTTTCAAATCCCTCCATGGCCTTGCCCCTCCCTATCGCTGTAACCTCCTCCAGCCCTCCATTCCTCCGAGATCCTGCACTCCTCCAATTCTTGCCTCTTGCGCATCCCTGATTTTCATCGTTCCACCACTGGCGGCTGTGCCTTCAGCTGCCTAGGCCCTAAGCTCTGGAATTCCCTCCCTAAACCTGTCCTCCTCTCTGCCTCGCTCTTCTCTTTTAAGATGCTCCTTAAAACCTACCTCTTTGCCTGTCCTAATACCTGCTTATGTGGCTCGGTGTCAAATTTTGTTTAATAATCGCTTCTGTGAAGCACTTTGGGACATTTTACTACGTTAAAGGGGCTATATAAATGCAAGTTGCTATTGTTTGTTCCACTCATACTTTCCAATTGTAGCTGGAGCATCTCCAGCAATGACTTCTTTTCCTGCCCCTGCACCATTATGCCTTGACTTCCCCCAAGGATCTATCTTTGTCCCACTCCTCTTCCTCATAAATGCCGTCCCTTGGTGATGACATCCAAAGACATGGGGTCAGCTTCCACATTTACGCTGGCAACGTCCAGCTGTACCTCTCCAACACCCCTCTCGCCCCCTCCATTGCCTTGTTGTCAGATTGCTTGCCCGACATCCAGTCTTGGATGAGCTGCAATTTCCTCCAGTTGAATTTTGGTAAGGCTTAAACGACCATCTTCGGTCCTTGCCACAAACTCCTTACCCTTGCTACTAATTCCATTCCTCTCCCCAGCCACTCTCCGCCTGAACAAGACTGTTCGTAATCTTAGCATCCTATTCGATTCTGCGCTGAGTTTCTGACCCCATATCTTCTCCGTCACAGAGATACATGTCTTTGTGACCTCCAGACTCGATCGGCCAACCTCCGAGCCTCCGTAGCCCACTCAATACTCTCCATATCCTATTCCACATTAAGTCTTGCTCACCTATCACCCCCCCCCCCCACCCCCATTGCCACTGACCTACATTGGCTCTTGACCAATCAAGTGCTAATAGTTAGGGATTGATCAGATGCTGACCAGGACTTTCCTCATTTTTGCGCCATTGTAATTTTAACAGTAGTTGACAAGTGCATACTGCCAGACTTCTGGCCTCAGCTAGGCTCCTTCCCAACTTTCAGCCTGTCTCACTGCTTCTTTTCCTGGAATTGGCCCACTTCCCACTGCAGTTGACCTCTGTATTTTCCTCAGGAACTGACCTTGAATTTCCCTCTTCCGCCATGTTGCAGTGCCATTTTAAGGCTACAGTTTCAGATCTACTGCACGAGCGATTGAAAGACAATCGAGCCTGGAGATGAATACATTCTAGCTCAGGTGCCCATCTTGCTGTGCTCGCCGACCTACATTGGTTCCCGGCCCGACAATGCCTCGATTTTAAAATTTTCATCCTTGTTTTCAAATCCCTCCGTGGCCTCGCTCCTTCCTATCTCTGTGACCTCCTCCAGCCCAGAACTCTCCAAAATCTCTGCGCTCCTCCAATTCAGGCCTCTTGCATAGTTTCATCGGTCTACCATTGAAGGCCATGCCTTCAGCTGCTTAGGCTCTAAGCTCTGGAATTCCCTCCCTAAATCTCTCTGCCCGTCTATCTCTCTCTCCTCCTTTAAGATGCTCCTTAAAACCTACCTCTTTGACCAAGCTTTTATCACTTGTCCTAGATCTCCTTATGTGGAGAAAATGTACCAAATTTTGTTGGATAATGCTCCTGTGTAGCGCCTTAGGATTTTTTGCTATGTTAAAGGCGCTATATAAATGCAAATTGTTGTTGTTGCTTCTAAGCTTTAATAGAGATGCAAAATACAAGGAACTGGGTGTATCAACATTGATTTTTCACCTCTTGCATTCTGGGTTTAAATCCAGCCCAGGGTGATGGGAAGGAAGTCTCCTCTGTCTGCTGGTTATAAGGATCCCATGTGAAATGAGTTTGGATGGTATCAACCCATAATAGGCATGAGCCTACAGCACAAACCTGCCTGCGTTTGGTACCAGTTATCAAGTTCACTCAGAGAGGCCAAGAACGGCTGGTGTGGAAAATGAAAAAATGTCACATTGCTGCAGTGGGTAGTGGACATTGTTGTGATGAACTGTGCATCTGGTTGGGCATGTTGGAACTGTGCATCTGACCTTACAATAGGAAGAGTTCTATTCCCTAGCACTAACATCCTGCACTTTGATGAGTGCATTAGATTTTTTTTAAAAAGGTGTAAAAGATTATAAATTGAATAAGGGAATTAATAAATCCAATAGGGAATTCAGGGGAAACTTCTCTACCCAAAGAGTGATAAGATTGTGGAATGCGCCACCACAAGATGAAGTTGAGGCAAATAGTATGGATGCATTTAAAGGGAAGCTAGATAAGCACACGAGGGAGAAAGGAATAAAAAGGTATGCTAATAGGGTTAGATGAAGTAGGGAGGGAGGAGGCTCCCGTGGAGCATAAACAACGACATAGACCAGTTGGGCTGAATGGTCTGTTTCTGTGCTGTAGACTCGATGTAAATCAGTAAATGATTAGAAAGAGAGGCGGATATACAGATGATGAGGAAGCAGAGAGAAAGAGATTTTTAAAAAGATGGAGAGAGAAAGTAGACAAACAGCGAAATCGATACAACAGTGTGAAAAAGTGTAAGAAGCAGAGAGTGAGATTGGGAAATAAACAAAAACAGACAAGGGGATGAAAAGAATTATGGAGTGATAAGAGAAACAGAGACAATTACAGAAGAGAGTGACTTTTTTACATTTTGTCAATGAGTGACGCTGCAGGAGATTAACTAGTGTTTATTAATTACAAATTAGATGCAGGAAAATTTCCAACTTTTGAGAAACAGTTCAGTATTATTTTGTGGACATGTTAGCTAGTTGAATTAGATATTTAAAATTAACTTATTGATCCATGTTGTTTGGGTTTAGACTGAAGAACAGCTGGAAAGCCTGAAAGTGGAATCGCAAAACAAAACTGAGCTTCTGCTTAAGCAACAACAAGACCGGTAATTCTCTTTAATAGTCTCCTAAACAGTTAAATTATAGCTATTGAGATCTTGGATTATGTGGGGAGGAAGTCCGAGGTAGAAGAACAAAATAGATGTCTAAAACTTCCCTAAACAGTTTACATGGTGAATGTAAATTTTTGAAATTTATGTTTTTAAAATGTATATATATTTTCTCTTTTTAGGTTCCCGCTGTACCACTCGTCATTCCTTGCTGAGAGGGGGTTCTACTCCCAAGCTCTATACATTTTGCCATTGGACTGAATGTTACTTGCGGTGACCCTTTTTTAATCTCCCTCTTCCTTTATTTGGGGGATGGTCTAAGCTTGACTCAGCACTTCTCCATGCCACATGTGGGAAATTTCAGGTGTGAATGTACATTGTGCATTGGAATACTAAAGTGCTGCGCCATTGTAACAAGCACATCCAAGCAATTGTTAAAAATTCCAGATTGCTTTATTATTAGTTCATTATTATGATCAATGCTTCAAAAACACAGGACACTAATTGTAAAAGAATACCAAAGTAGTAATGAGAGTCAGTACCCAACTCTAATTTCATTATCATTTAACAATTTTCTTTCCTGACAGTTTTCTTTCTTCCTATCCTAAAATTGACTTGCTCGGGTAATGGCTACGCCCAAGTAGCCATTCTTCATGTATAATCCTGGACAATGAATGTCAGTAAGCTATTCAACTGTACCAGTGAGGGCACTGCAGCCAAGTTTGATCTCGTCCTCACCTGACATCCTGACCAGTGCAGTTCCAGCAGGAATTGCTGAACAACAATAAGGAATGGGAAGCTTGACTGGTTTCTCCCTCTGTTACCAGAGGTACTGTCGGTAAATGTCCCGGCTGAGATCAGTTAACACAGTACATATTGGGTGTCGAGTCTGGGACACCCTTGGTCTGTGTGGCTCAACTACTCGTTGCTTTAATCAGCTGAGCTGTCGGGGAAGCCGTATTGGTTATTTTAATTTTTGTTCCTATGGTAGCCAGAGGCTCAGAATAATGCATTGAACAGTCTAAAAAATTGAGCAGACAGTCTCTAGCATCAAAACTTTCTCTCCATTGCAACCTTTTGTGTGTGTCTTCTCCATCTGTGGTGCATTTAAGGGGAAGCTAGATAAACAAATGAGAGAGAAAGGAATAGAAGGATATGCTGATAGGTTGGATGAAGTAGGGAGGGAGGAGGCTTGTTTGAAGCACAAAGACCTGTTGGGCCAATTGGCCTGTTTTGGTACTGTACATTCTATGTAATCATTGCTACTAAAGTTGGTGCTGCTCTGAGCTCTTGTTGTTCCTTTTCATTTTCAAATACACCAAATTATATGCTCTTTCACCTCCCTACATCCCCAATATTTTGAAATATATTGTTTCCCAGGACCTCTGAATTATGGAACTCCTGACCTCAATCTTTCCTTTCTCCTCCAATCTTCAGAATTATAAAATCCCAGTTTAGTGTAACCAAATCACTGCTTCCTAATTTACCTCATCTTTTCATTTAATCATGCCAATTTGTTTACTATGGACCTTTTACCTGAATGATTTCTCATTTATAAAAAAAATTGGAATGATTGCAGAGACCTTAAACTGGAAGGCTACTTTTGATTCAAAACAAATTCCAAATCAGCTTTTAAAAGTTTAAGTGAACCTTACCTGCTGGCACCACATATTGTAAAATCGCAGGCCACTGCTCATAGTTTTCCAATATACATTGCTGGCAGGTGAGATTTGTTGCCAGCGTGGAAACCCAAAAAGGTGTATGAAATGAGGAATGTTACATTCTCTAGAATTAACATCCCTTACAAAGAAAACCTTTCATACACAGAATTGCAGTGTTATGACTGGCCTTGGTGGATTAAAGAAAAATAAAACGACAGTATGTTTCGTTTATGTCAGCATCATTTGATTTATTTCTTGGCAAATTGTTGAATATATTGGCCCAGATTTTTCTGTCAAAATAATGGTGAGGCTAA
Source organism: Heptranchias perlo (assembly GCF_035084215.1). NCBI lineage: Eukaryota > Metazoa > Chordata > Chondrichthyes > Hexanchiformes > Hexanchidae > Heptranchias > Heptranchias perlo. The sequence goes on from NC_090325.1 coordinate 115,025,999, forward strand.
TGGTACTCACCGTTATTTATGTGCAAATCGCACAGCAACTTCAGGCGAGGGCAGATGCAAAGTTAAACGCGAAAAGCCGGAAGTTGCTGTCCGAGATACATCGCTCCACCATTAGCTTCGTGAAAACGGCATCTCGTTGTTTGACTCAACATTCAAATGCATTGAATGGTGTGAAGTTCCTGTACTTGCAAGGTAGATACGAACTAAACTTGCCATAAAGTTGGGGCCTGTCCATTTCAGTCTAAGCATCCTTTTAACGGTGTGATAATGTTAATTACTGCCAAATCACCTCTCTGGCACTCAAAATTAACTATTACAGTGTGGAGTCTCATTCCTTCAGCTTTTAATTGTTGGAGATTTTTTTAAAAAGGTTTTAATTACATTTTTAAAAACTTTTTCTTTGTCTCTTTTTACTCTCTCTCTTAATCCAATCTTTCTTTCCCTCTCTTTATGTCTCTTTCTATACCTGATTTGACATTGAATTCACTATTCTAACTTACACTTCCAGGTTCAGACTGCACTGTTCATTTAACAATCCTTTAATCTGATTGGTTAAGGAGATACACAATTGCTTGCCCTGTTCACACAGATCCCAGATGCCCTGTAGAGGACGTCACGCTGTTTTTATCTCCCACTTACGGCAACTTCCAGTGCAAGATCTAATGGAAATTAAATGGGCACGGGCAAGTCTGACTAATGGTGGGCACAGATCGTCCACCGGCTACAGTAAATTCTGGCCTGATAGACACACACTTTGTGAATATACCAGAAATGTTTAATTCTTCCTTGTTTATTGAACCTCTATATTAAAAAATGAACCTTCATATAAAAATGAACAATTGTCAAATTAGGGAAATCACAGGGTACTATTCCTTTAAGAATCTATATTCTTACAGTAATGTGTGCAGATGAACCCGTCCTTCCCCACACCAGCTACATTTCATGCAAGGTATCATTCTGAATTCACAGCTCAGTTCTAGTTTCTGTTGTCTTTGGCACCAGTCCTATTATTCCACACCAGAGTGAAAAACAATCTTCAAACTTGCTATTTGCTTGGTTATTTCTTACAATTTAAGTAATTTGATTAATTAGTGCAAGTAGATTTAAATAAATTCTTGCAAGCTTGTTTGGTTCAATTTAGTATGTGCTACTAATTCTCTATTCCAGAGAACAATGTTTAAGAACATAGGAACAGGAGTAGGCCATTCAGCCCCTCGTGCCTGCTCCGCCATTTGATAAGATCATGGCTGATCTGTGATCTAGTTCCATATACCTGCCTTTGGCCCATATCCCTTAATACCCTTGGTTGCCAAAAAGCTATCTATCTCAGATTTAAATTTAGCAGTTGAGCTAGTATCAATTGCCGTTTGCGGAAGAGTGTTCCAAACTTCTACCACCTTTTGTGTGTAGAAATGTTTTCTAATCTCACTCCTGAAAGGCCTGGCTCTAATTTTTAGACTGTGCCCCCTACTCCTAGAATCCCCAACCAGCGGAAATAGTTTCTCTCTATCCACCCTATCTGTTCCCCTTAATATCTTATAAACTTCGATCAGATCACCCCTTAACCTTCTAAACTCCAGAGAGAATACAACCCCAATTTGTGTAATCTCGCCTCGTAACTTAATCCTTGAAGTCTGGGTATCATTCTAGTAAACCTACGCTGCACTCCGCCAATATGTCCTTCTGAAGGTGCGGTGCCCAGAACTGCTCACAGTACTCCTGGTGCGGTCTAACCAGGGTTTTGTATAGCTGCAGCATAACTTCTGCCCCCTTGTACTCTCGTCCTCCAGATATAAAGGCCAGCATTCTATTAGCCTTCTTGATTATTTTCTGCACCTGTTCATGACACTTCAATGATCTATGTACCTGAACCCCTAAGTCCCTTTGGACATCCACTGTTTTTAACTTTTTACCATTTTTGATCCAAAGTGGATGACCTCACATTTGTCTACATTGAATTCCATTTGCCACAGTTTTGCCCATTCACCTAATTTATCAATATTGCTTTGTAATTTTATGTTTTCATCTACACTGCTTACAATGCCACCAATCTTTGTGTCATCGGCAAACTTAGATAGGTTAAAGTCCCCCATTAAGACCACTATGCCTTTGTTACACGCTTATCTAATCTCTGCATTTATACAATCTAGCACTTCAGAGCTGCTGCCAGGGGTCCTATACACAACTCCCACTATAGTCTTAGATCCTTTCCTATTTCTCAATTCAACGCATAAGGTCTCTGTTGGCTGCTTACCTCTCGTTATATCCTCCTTTATCATTGAAGTGATTTCATCTCTAATCACTAAGGCTACTCCTCCCCCTTTTCCATTTTCCCTATCTCTCCTGTAGACCTTATAACCCGGTATATTTAGTTCCCAATCCTGACCATCCTGCAGCCATGTCTCAGTAATAGCTATCATGTCATACCCTCCAATTTGAATTTGAACCTGTAGTTCATTTAATTTATTCCTTATACTCCGTGCATTTGTATATAGAACTTTTAGTTGGGCCACACACCCAAGCCTGACCTTTAGCTTTGATGCTGGGTTAATCGCCAATCGTTTAGGTTCTTAAGTCAAGATGTGTGTCATTAAGTGTGACATCTACTGACCATTGTGACTTCATCAAAGTTGCTGATAACATTTGACATCAGTATTAGTCAATAATGACACCCGCAAATGTTGCTCACGTCACCTCTGTACATTGCATAGTGTGTTAAATACTAAGCTTGCTTCAAGACTCCTAGCAGACTTGTTAGGAAAGACTGAAATGATGGAAAGTGATCCTGGAAGAAGGAATGGCATCGGGGGTTCTCTGCACTTCCCCCAGGCTCCAACAGGGTCCAACAAAATGGAACAAAGCCATCTTTGACCTTAAGACTACAGTCATCAGTATTGGGTCAATCCAACAGTTTGTCTTCCATACCAATATTTTGAAGGAAGTTTTAATTCTTCTCCCTCCCCACTTAGTTCTGAGACTGATGCATACCTTGAGCATTGAGAGGTGATGGTCGGATGAGGAACCCCTCAAAGTATTTTTCAAAGGCAACTTCGACTCAGCAACTGCCCACCCTGTCAGTCTTTGGTTGTGACCCTGATTTTTGCAGTGTGAGGGGCATGGAGAGGGTGGAAATTGCCTTTAACAATAAGAGTTGTTCAACATATCAATGTACTAACAGGCCCTGACTGATGCTTGCTTGTCTGTTTACCTTGACACCTGACCCTACTGAGACAATGGATATTTGTTGCCTTTTGGATATACTGAAGAGTTTGATGAATCAATAGGATAAATGATACCTTAGACAGCCATTGGGTTTAGGCCAATACGAATCAAATATAAATGAGTAGTTGAATGTTATGTCCACACTGCAGTCAGACTTGGTGTTACTCTACTCACATTGTGAATTCTGCCAATGATGGGGGACTAGGTATCTTGCACTAGAAGGTTTTCTTAGAGTTTTCCCTTTCACCTTCTCCATGCTGAATTCCACAAGAATAACGTAGGAGGATTTATCTCCCATTTCCTCGGTGATAATAAAAAATACAATAAGTACGAGTAGGTCTTTTGTACCTTTGCCTGTTGCTAACTTAACTGTGATATTCCAAGTCAAACAAAGTATGGCAATCCAAGACTCCTGGACAGTCTGCCGTGTCCAATATGATGAGGTCCTACTCATTCACAAAATATTGAGTTGCACGGCCAGCCAGTTGAGCTGCCCCCTGGGTTAACATTTCACAAAACCTTCCACCATCTCCAACTTCCCATAAGAGAAATTCTCCTGTAAAGAGAGTCTGGAAGATTCACCTGACTGTTATTAGGGAGACCTGAAATTTATAAGCATGCATGCCTGTGGAGCAAGATACCCTGGGCTGCATCACCACCACCAATGAGGTCATCAATTGTGGATTGTTGCAGTAGCTTAGCAGTCTGTGTAATAACTACATAGCAAATCAGCCATCCCTGACAATGGCATGAGGTTAGTTAACTTCATCATCAATTTGAGCCACTTGTTGGTAAATAAATTTAACTCATTTTGAGAGTGACATGGGCACATATAGTTTTAGCCCAGGAATCCAAATTTTCCATATCCTTTTGAAGAAACCCTCAGAGTTCAGGGGGATAGGTTTCTTGGGACAGTCAATCTGTTACCAAAGTTTTGGCTTTAGAGGTAAAGAATATTCTTCTGTCTTAGGCCAAAGAGATGTTTTCCTCGGGTATGAAAATTGCAGGATTTACTCTAGTTACTTTGTCGTCCCCAAAAAGATTGGCGTTCTCTGAAATGCATTTAATGTAAGGATCTTGAATAATTTTATCTTCAAGGAGAAGTTCAAAATAGTAATGCTACCTCAGATCATTTAGGGAGCAGACTGCCTGGCATCTATCAACCTTAAAGATGCATTCTTCCATATCAAGATAAGTTTGCTTCATCAAAAGTACAGCACTTAAGGCTCAAAACAAACTATCAATGTAACATTCTCCTATTCAGCCTGGTGTCAGCAGGCAGAGCATTTCCAAAGTGCTTGTTGGCTGTGGCAGCTTCACATCTGTAGCTGCTTAGAAACTGAGTCATCTGAGCTCCTTTTCAAAACTTTAAGACTATATTCATGGAGAAACTGGAATTCCTCTTTAATGAAGAAAACTATGAACTAGAATCAGCAATGGATCTGTCCTTCATAGCTGCTTGGTTCCAGACAGGTCTGCTCAAAGTTGTCATATGATTGTTGTATACCATGAAGTAGAAAGTGGGATTCAAGTGTAAAACTGCAGTAACAGCCAGCTTTGTTGTGCCAGATATAAAATAGTTTACAAGAGAATTATAGCTAAACCTTCTCTTGCAGAGACTCCAAAGTGTGCACAGTTGTTCCAGGAAGTACAAATAAGCAATTGTCACTTTAACCTCGTGATCTTGGGGGAGGAAGGGGCAAATGTGTGACAAAACAAGCATTTGGTCAGTGCAGGTTCAACTGTCTACTTGCTCTGGTAACTGACACTTTCCTTATTGACTGGGAATCACATCGTTAAGGTGCTTGCGCCCATGGTGTATGGATGCAGGCACATGCCACTTTAACCAAAAGCAGTTTCAAGTTATGTGTTTAGTCTTTTTTTATTCAGGTGATTAATAGACAATTGGTGAATCTCTGGTCCGACAATGCTACCAATATATGATACAAAATGAATCCCAGTGAGACTTGCTCTTGCTCATTGTGCATTAAGCACAGTGACCAGAAACTCGGTCTGTTTTTCCACCCTATTGGGGCTGAGTGCTAATTTACCTATTGCACACTTTAAAGGCAGGAGCTGCTCTTTCAAACAGAATTTTGGATGCTCATAACTCGCCTTGGAATGGCCATTTTTACAATGTGGTTCATAGGAGGAACATTTTATTGAGACACTGTTTCTTTACTCGTGGTAATTATTCAGCATCCAGAAAAAGCTCCACTCTAAACTCAAAATGTCAAATTAATTTAAATGCTTAGACTTCTTGGCATCCAATATCCCAGCTATCTTGCCGCCTTTTATAATTTTTCCTCTCCAGGTCCATCACGTAGTTTGTTGGAATTTCAAGTGACATGTTTCCAGGTTCATGAAAAGCGGGTTAAAACTTAAGGGGCTATAAATTGGGCCGTGTAGTGCCCGTTTTGTAGGCACTACACTGCCTCCTAAGGACCCAAAATTGGTTCCGGAATGTTCTAGCGTAACATGCGGCGAACGCCATCTTGGTAAAGGCGTTTGCACACACGTGGATAACAAACACTGGCAATGTGTAAAGTAAGGAGAATATGCATTAGATCAGTGTGCAACATTGATTTAAAGGGACGGATACAATTTTGGAACTCAATGCTCCAGCCAATGCACTGCCTTAACCTTGCACGGCTGAACAGGTCGTAAACAGCATGGAAGACCCCCCCCCCCACCAGCGCTTTTCAAAGGGATCATGCAGGAGTTACAGGTTAGTTGCTGGATTATTGCTTCTGGGTGCTGATACGTTTGTACCTGTTTTTGGAGGTCTCCTATACTTCAATACTAGGACTAGGGGACATAGCCTAAAAATTAGAGCCAGGACTTGCAGGAGTGAAATTAGGAAATGCTCCTACATGCAAAGGATGGTAGAAGTTTGGAACGCTCTTCTGCAAACAGCAGTTGATGCTAGCTCAAATGTTAATTTTAAATCTGAGATTAATAGATTTTTGTTAACCAAAGGTATTAAGGGATATGGGGCTTAGGCGGATATATGGAGATAGGTCACAGATCAACCATGATCTCATTGAATGGCGGAACAGGCTCGAGGGACGAAATGGCCTACTCCTGTTCCTACCTTCCTATGTTCCTATAATAACGTTTCAATACTCTACAGGGAGTGGGTTGGCTAGCTGACAGGCAATAGCAAGGGCACTGGCAGAGTGGCAGGGGTGGGACAAGAATGCTGTCAATCTGAGAGAGGACAGCAGGTTCATGTTCCACGGAGCCACTGCCACTTGCTGCCTCCTGTTATGCGCCACCTTCTCCTGCAAGAAAGCGGGACATGTGTTGGTGAGTGTCCTGCAGGATGTTTGGATGATGTGCCTGTCATGGTTGAATAACTGCCAGTTTGGGTGACCTGTGAGTTGTGGGTGTGCAGTTTGAATAGTGGTAACTTGTGAGGATGAGAGGAAGCATCTGATTGGAAGAGTTGAGTACTGATTGAAAGAGTTTGTTGGTATGTGGGTAACGATGGGTGTCGTGCGTGCAGCAGTGGATGCGGCTAGTGGTGCAGTTGGTAGGAGATACCACTTGACAGTTGACCTCACTCACCTTGACCACTCATGTCAGAGCATTGAACTTCTTCCTGCACTGCATCCATGTTTGTGATGCTATGCACCTGGCATTGACTTTGTCCCCTACTGTCTCGGAGCATATGTCTGGAGGGCCTCTTGTCCCACTGTCGATATAGGATGCCCCTCCTCCTGTCCACCTCTTGCACCAAGGTCTCTATTGCATCATCAGAGAACCTTGGTGCACGTACTCTCGTAGGCCTGTTACAAACTCAGATCGGCAGATTGGTGAGGTCTGGCATGCAGATTGGAGGACGTGGGATTTAGTAGTGCTCAACCTTTATTCAATGTTTTAACATAACTCAACAGTTATGTAAACATAGGGACGGGACCTGCATCTGTGTTTCACGTTGGCGATGTCTGATCTCTGTTCAGACTCCATGCAGACCGTATCTTATATTTTGCAAATAAGAGTTGCAGGCTGCCTTTACGTGGTGTTCCCCCTGCTGGTGCACAGCCACTCAACAGCGCAGCTAGGCCTGGCTGCTTGAAGATATCAGGTAAATGACCAGGCAGCACGAATCTCACGTGCTCCCTGCATCTCAACAACCAGGCGCGGGTTAATCGTGCACTGCGACCCCCACGACTGGCTTCGGGGGGCTATCAAATTTAACCCCCACGCTCTTCATTTGTTCCATTACATTTACCTGCGACACGGTTCTTGTTTGCCGCAAGCTCATATCTGATCTGCTTCATCACCAATCACCCCTGTGCTTGATGACATACGTTGGCTCCCGGTCTGGCAATGCCTGGATTTTAAAATTCTCATCCTTGTGTTCAAATCCCTCCATGGCCTCGCCCTTCCCTATTTCTATAACCTCCTCCAGCCCTACAACCCTCTGAGATCTCTGCGCTCCTTCAATTCTGGCCTCTTGCGCATCCCCGATTTTAATTGCTGCACCATTGGCGGCCATGACGTCAGCCGCCTTAAGCACTGGAATTCCCTCCCCAATCCTCTCCGCCTCTCCATCTCCCTCTCCTCCTTTAAGTTGCACCTTAAAACCTACCTCTTTGACCAAGCTTTTGGCCACCTGTCCTCATAGCTCCTTGTATGGCTCAGTGTTAATTTTGTCTGATAATTCTCCTGTGAAGCACCTTGGGATGTTTTACTATGTTAAAGGCACTATATAAATGCAAATTGTTGCTTCAACTCTTGCTTTCACATGGCTATCATACTTCATGTATTTGTTTTCACCATGAAGCATTGGTCAGCTTCAAGTTTTGGTGATTTGCCTCACACTTTGAATTTGGCAATTAGGGCTTTCCTACCATTACATCTAAAATTTATACCTTAAATTGTACTTGAATTGTACCTGACATTTTACCTGCCATCAGATCTTTCCTCTCTGGAAGAAAAGTAGCATTTTGTTTAGGTCTGTAAAGTTTTGTGTTCTACGTGGAACAAACAAGCATATATATGAAACCTAGCAGTTGGTGAAGCCCATAATAGAAACAATATTTGGCAGGATGAGTAGTAGAATACATTTTTGCTCATGAGCAACCAAGAACAGCTTGGGGTCATTCTACGTATGCCATTGCAATATCATGGACCAAAATACAAATAGTTTATCTTGATGAGCTCAAGTCAGCTACATGGAGTAGTCTGCAAGCTGTCGCAAGTATTATTGTCTTGATCTGGCAGCTCAAGGTAATTGCTATGTAATATCTGTACTCGAGGCTTGCCTCAAAATTACGTCCTAGAGATTCCCGTCTCCATTTTTCTCTGTTTGGCTTAATCATTTTTATCTGGAGAATGAATGAACAAGGAGGAATATTTAAGTTATTAACTTTGATATGCTTTCTTTCATCCTGTGAATGCAGGTCAGCCTCCATGTACAAAGGTCCTGCCGTACAATCCCTCAGCCCTTTGCTGATTTAATTTATTTAGAGCTTCTTCTTTTTGTGTGTATTTTTTTATATCAACTATTATATGAACTCAGTTTCTCTTCTGTCGATTCATTTCAAAAAAATGTTAGCTCTTACAATTCAGCAGGGATGGGAGGATCACAGAACCAATATGACTTCTAAATGGTGCCAAAACAACATGGTACCCCTCTCTCTTCCCTAGTAAATGCTAACTCGTTCCTTTTTATGTAGAGGCTGAGCTGCATTTAAAGAAAACCACATCAAAGGTAAGTAATCTAAATTTTATACGATCCAATATAAGCAATAAAATGTTATGGTGCAATATTAATGTACTAATGATATAATATTTAGTATCATTCCACTGTCAATTTAAACTAGTAAAGAGGATACAATATTAAATTCAAGAGTGTGTGCACTTCAGTACTTTTTGGGGATATGTTACTCTGAGAACTCCTGTGCCTGACCAGCACTTGGTCCCCATCACCCACCACTGCTGCTGTAAATGCCAGCCGCTGGGAAACCCAACACAAAAGTCCAACACTAACTCTTCCTCTAGTTTCCTCCTCTTCTGGGGGAGGCAGCTGTCTTTGCTCAGGAATACCCCCACAACAGCTAAGCTGAGATTAAACATTTACTAGAGTGGATCCCACTAGTGTGCATAAAGCACTGCGCACAACTTTCTAGAAATCCAGCAATTAAAAAGAATTGTGATTTTACTTTTACTAGTACGTTGTAATTTTCAATCTTTCTGTTTGTTTGATATTTGTGTACATATAGTGATTGCTGATAACACAATCAGGGAACTGGCTGGGAGGAGTTTCAGAGCATGAAGCTGTAATAGAACTAAACTAATGACATCCGTAGAGAGATCCAATCATTCACCCAGGTGCTTCAGTGAATTCGTTACTTCAGCTGTGTGTGGTTGTTCAGCTCCCTGGAAACCCACTCCACGATTTGAGCAATAATCTGTACTTCAGTGCAGTACTGAATAAGTGTTACATTGTCAGAGATAGGGTCCTTTGGATGAAAAGGTAAATCGAGGCCCCATTGACTGCTCCAGTGATTTCATATTAAATATCCCATGGCACTATCCAAAGAAGAGGAGGGAGTTTTCCCTATATCCCGGCTTACATTCCTCAACATCACTGCCAGATTAACTGGTAAATCTCTTGATTTTTGTGGCATCATTCTGTGTGCAAAGTGGCTGCCACATTTGCATACATGACAACAGTCATTGTGTTTGAAAGCAATTTGTTGAATATGAAGCACTTTGGGATGTTTCTGAGACATGATAGGGTGCTAGGTAAATGGAATGTTTTTTCTTCATTTTAGTGTTTGGCTCAATATCTTCAAGCCATTTTTCTGATGTCTTAAGCACTTGGTGAATACAATCTTTTATTATTTATTACAAATGTTGAATGGGCCACAACATTTCATCTCAGAATACATTGAAAACTCCTATATCAGGCTTTGTCAATGGAAAACCTCATTTTAAAAGTGTCAACATTTACCTGCAGTACTTGTTAAGCCTGTAGGTGGGGTTGTGGTTGGAAAACTCTTGTCACATGCTGTTAGCTGCAGTATCCCTTACTGATACTGTATTTGCCTCTGAGAGTCAGCACACACTTCCACCACAGAGAAACTGGGTGGGTGTGCAGTAATGTGTAAGTTTAAGTCACGGGGTCTCAGTATGAAGATCAGAGGTAAGTATGTGCATGAGGTTGTGATGATTTAGTACAATAATCAAGTAGATGATCAAGGCATTATCTAATAAAACTGATCCAACACCTCCTACCCCAGTTTAAAGTTAAAATTTTACTCGGGCGGATAGAAGGAAAGGAAGGACACAGATTGGCTCCTGGACACTGGAGGATCAGGCAATGGTTTGTGTGACTACCATGTGAGAGGAGAAATGGCAAGGTAATCAACTGTAGCAGCGCATTTGCACGGTCCTGCGACGATTTCTCCTAAGTATGAAAGCCTCCCCCTCCCCAAGACTGACCATGAAATCCAGGCTTTGGCTCGCAACCTTTTACCCTACCTCCATGGTGCATAATGCTGGGGCTAGACTGACTATACAAGTCCTCATTCTCACGCCCTCCTCTTCCCAGCGTTAAATCCAGGCTTGGGCTGACTAACGTATAGCCAGTCAGAACTCCGCCTCTTCCCCGCCCCACCCCCCCCCCGATCCAGGCTGAGAAAAAAAACTATCCTCCCCTCCCCCCCCCCAACCCCATGAAAATCCAAACCTGGTGGAGAGAAGAAGACATCTTCCAACACCCCCCCCACCCAGTCCCACTGATGATTTTTCCCTGCCTGTATTTCTTCGTTCACACCCTTCTCCCTTGTTTCCTCGCTCTCCTTAACTCCCTCCTGTTCCATTGACACTCCTTTTTCCCATCCCCATTCATGTTCTCCTCCCCTCCCCACTCTCCCCCCCCCACTCCCCTCCTCTGACTCCCCCATCTTCTCCTCCTCTCCCTACTATCTCCTCCCTTTTGCCCTCTCCTGTCCCTCCTTTCCCCCTCTCACTCTCCCATGTTAATTGTAACCATGTAATTTATATCAATTAATGTTAATTGGGAACTCTCATATCCATTTATAAGAGAGCTGATCTAGGGTAATGTGGAGCTCTGTGAATAAAGGCTTGGAAGCAACTGAAGACCAGGCTCTAGTATTCTATCCTTCACCACCTGGCTATCCAGTTTATTACATGGTAGCAGAGAATGGTGGAGGTTGGAAACTACGATTTTTTTTTTGGACATAAAAAAAACTTGCAAGTCTAGTGGCCATTGTGGAAAATGGCAGAAAGCAAGTTTAAATCGTCGAGGTATGATTTCCCTGCGATATTCTCGGAGTTTGAACCGTTTGACCAGTGGAAGAATGAGGTTGATATGTGGGCACGGGTTATTACACTGCCACAGAGAAAACAAGGCACGGCCTTGGCGTTATCGCTTCCTGAACAAAGTACAATCAGAAGTACAATATTTTCTTAAATGGATGCAAATCTTTTGGATAATGGTGAAGGTTTTACCTTTCTAATAGAATTTCTGGATCAAATCTACAAGAAAGATGACCTTTTAAGCCCCTATGACACCTGGTCAGCATTTTTAAAAATTCAATCATGGGATGTGGGCGTCGCTGGCAAGGCCGGCATTTATTGCCCATCCCTAATTGGCCTTCAGAAGGTGGTGGTGAGCTGCCTTCTTGAACCGCATTTGTAGCGGGATTGTACAATTGGTTGGCTTGCTAGGCTATTTCAGAGGGCAGTTAAGAATTAACCACATTGCTGTGGGTCTGGAGTCACATATAGGCCAGAATGGGTAAGGGAGGCAGGTTTCCTTCCCTAAAGGACATTAGTGAGCCAGATGGGTTTTTACGACAATCTAATAGTTTCATGGTCACCATTACTGATACTAGCTTCTTATTCCAGGCTTTTAGTTTAATTAGCTGAATTTAAATACCCCAGCTGCCGTGGCGGGATTTGAACTCATATCTCCGGATTATTAGTCCAGGCCTCTGGATTACTAGTTCAGTAACATAACTACTATGCTACCGTACCCACGTTGATAGATTTTGGAAAACGGATGGTCATTCAATGGAAGAGTACAGCATGGACTTTAACAAATTGTATAAAAGGTTGACAAAGTTCAAATTGGGAATCCCTGGATCGGTTTAAATTACTAGATTGTGCTAAGGTGTCTCATATGGACAGGCAACTAGTCCTAACTGGCGTCCAGTTCTCAGAAAAGGAGACTCTGTTGGATCAAATGTCTGCTGCCTTAAAAAAATTCCTGGGGAAACAGCCATTCCCTTCAGCCTTCATGGAACAAATGAGGCCTTCCACTGTGATACAAAGAATAGAATATTCGATAGTTACCAGGTTTCAAAATGTTCCAGATACTAAACGCAGGAGCCAGACCAGGTTTCAAAATTTTCAATACAAATGTAGGCGTCAATATGATGGAAGGATTAAAGACAGCCAGGCAAAGCAAATCTAGCTATATCAACAGAAGACAAAATTGGGACAGTAATAACGGGCAAGTGAATTCCAGGAAGACCCAAGGAAAAATCAGGAGATGCTTTAGATGTGATTCTAAGTATCATCATGAGGTGAATTGCCCAAAATGAAGATGCAGGATCTTTGAAATGACGCATGAAGAAAGTAGTTCTGAGGAAGAGGATGAAGATAATAATGAATATGAACAGATTATACTGGTCACAGGGAGTTTTAATCCTGTGATGAATGTATTAGTCGCGGATTCCTTTAATTGTGCGGTGTTAGATAGTGCATGTACTTCAACTGTATGCGGGGTAGATTGGTTAAAATGATATCTTGATTCACTAAGTAGTGAAGATTGACGCATGGTTAAGGAATATAAAAGTTCTACATGTTTTAGGTTTGGAGATTACAACACCTTGAGGTCACTCAAGAGTGGTAATTCCATGTGAGATAGCTGGAGTAAGCCATTTTATAAGTACAGATGTAGTCTCTAGTGAGATACCTATGCTTTTGTGTAAACCTTCCCTGAAAAAGGCAAAAGTAAAACTTGACATGGAACACGATGAGGCAATCATCTTTGGGAAATCGGTTGATCTGCAGTTTACCCAGTCAGGGCATTATTGTATCCCCTTAACGAAACCTGATGTTTCTTATCAGCAGGTTAGGCAAGTATTAATGACATCAGGCGATAAGGATAAGAGAGAAAAAAAAATTGTCCTAAAGTGACATTGACAATTTGCCCACCCTACTTGTCAACGTTTAAAATTCCTGCTAAAAGATGCAGGTGTAGTTGATGAGTATATGAGGCTAATAGAAGAGATTAGTGAGAACTGTGAAATCTGTAAGAAGTATAGACTGACGCCCCCGTGTCCTATTGTGAGTGTTCCATTAGTTCGTGACTTTAATGAGGTAGTTGCTATGGATCTAAAGGTATGGGACAAAAACAGAAATGGTTTATAGAATCATAGAATCATAGAAGTTACAACATGGAAACAGGCCCTTCGGCCCAACATGTCCATGTCGCCCAGTTTATACCACTAAGCTAGTCCCAATTGCCTGCACTTGGCCCATATCCCTCTATACCCATCTTACCCATGTAACTGTCCAAATGCTTTTTAAAAGACAAAATTGTACCCGCCTCTACTACTGCCTCTGGCAGCTCGTTCCAGACACTCACCACCCTTTGAGTGAAAAAATTGCCCCTCTGGACCCTTTTGTATCTCTCCCCTCTCACCTTAAATCTATGCCCCCTCGTTATAGACTCCCCTACCTTTGGGAAAAGATTTTGACTATCGACCTTATCTATGCCCCTCATTATTTTATAGACTTCTATAAGATCACCCCTTAACCTCCTACTCTCCAGGGAAAAAAGTCCCAGTCTGTCTAACCTCTCCCTATAAGTCAAACCATCAAGTCCCGGTAGCATCCTAGTAAATCTTTTCTGCACTCTTTCTAGTTTAATAATATCCTTTCTATAATAGGGTGACCAGAACTGTACACAGTATTCCAAGTGTGGCCTCACCAATGCCCTGTACAACTTCAACAAGACATCCCAACTCCTGCATTCAATGTTCTGACCAATGAAACCAAGCATGCCGAATGCCTTCTTCACCACCCTATCCACCTGTGACTCCACTTTCAAGGAGCTATGAACCTGTACTCCTAGATCTCTTTGTTCTATAACTCTCCCCAACTCCCTACATTTTACATTTTATTGATCTGGCTACAAAATTTAGTATTTCTACACTAATACATAGTAAGGAGAAGAAGGTTATACTAGATAAAATTGTGGAAAAATGAATAGGGACTGGACTTGGGGCTCCAGCAAAGTTTTTGACTGATAATGGAAGCGAATTCGCTAATGCAGAGTTCAGAGATATGTTTGAGACTATGAATATAATTGTCATCAATGCAGCAGCTGAGAACCCTTTTAGCAATGGTCTTTGTGAAAGTAATCATGCTGTGATTGATAGCATGGTGCATAAAATTTTGGCTGATCGACCAGAGGGTAAATTGTTAACTGCCCTAGCATGGGCAGTTCATGCAAAGAATTGTCCTCAGATGGTTGGAGGATATAGTCCTTACCAACTAGTCTGTGGGCGCAATCCCAAATTACCTTCTATTCTTTGTGATAATCCTCCTGCTCTAGAAGATACTGCAATTAGTGCCATTTTTTCTGAGCATTTAAATGCTATGTATGCAGGGAGACATGCTTTTATCAAGGCTGAGGTATCAGAGAAAATTCATAGAGCGATGAGGCATCGTATTAGACCATCTCAGACACAGTTCAATTCAGGAGATTTGGTATACTATAAAAGAGAGGGTCATAGGGAATGGAAAGGTCCTGGTAAGGTAATAGGTCGTGATGGTAAGACAATACTTGTCCATCGTGGCAATCAAACTGTTACAGTTCATTCCTCACGATTAATTGGAATTAATTATAAAATCTTGGACTCTGAGCAGTTGATAGAAGTGAACGAGGCACCTTGGCTCTTGTCGACGCAGTGATATGGGATTCTATTTGGCAAATATTTTGAGTGACATCCTGTACAATGGGAGTACTGAAGATAGTATACCCATTGAATGTTATGTAGATGATCGTTCATTGTGGGATAATGTACACTCTACAAAAAATGTGAGTGAGAAAAGATTACGGATTGACTTTGCTGGCTTGAAACAAATGCTGGAAAGAAAAGAAATCCCTAAAATTAAATGGGTGGATTCACGCCATCAACTGTCGAATTGTTTTACTAAAAGAGGTACATGTACAAAGAAATTATTAGAGGTCCTGGAGAAGGGTCGCCTCACAATGTAATGCTTGAATAGTATAAGTTGTTCAGAGTATGGAAGCTTTTGATTTTTGAAATTTTTTGTTTGTATTGTATATATAAAGTTTAATTTTTTTATTTAAAGAGAGAGATGGGAATCTGTTAATTGTACCCATATGATTTATATCAATTAGTCTTAATTGTATTCAGGTGGTGCGTATCAATTGAGGCTCTCTTGTATCCATTTATATGAGAGTTGATCTGGGGTTTGGAGTGGGTGATATGGAGCTCTATGAATAAAGGCTTGGAAGCAACTGAAGACCAGGCTCCAGTATTCTATCCTTCACCACCTGGCTATCCAGTTTATTACATCCTTGTCTCCTCTTCTTATCTCCCCTCCTTTTCTCCCTTTCCTCCCTTCCCCTCTTTTCCTCCTTCCCCATCTGGGTCCAATTATCATCTACCCTCTAACTCTCCCTAATCTGAATACTGCACTTTGTCTTAGCTCCCCATGAGCATTGCCATGGAAGATCTATTTGTATTTTAAAAAGTCAGTAGATATAAATGAGAAAAAATTACTTAGAAGTTGTTCATAATTCTTAATTGGTGTTCTTCTTTAAAAGGGCATCAATGTTGAAATCCACTCAAAGAATCTTTTGATGGTAATCTTTAAATATATTTTTTTGGGTGTATCTTTTAAAACAAAAAGGCACCAGGTGGTGAATCACAAGTTAACCACTAATCATTCTTTCATAGAATAGAGCAGCTGAATCATGAACACAAACAAGAGTTGTCAGCACTAACTGGAAAAGTAAACCGTTCTCGCAGCTTTGCCACAAGTTTCCAGAACCAAGTGGAGGCTATACAGTAAGTATAGACTTCTACCAGAAAGGTATAGGAAGGTCTACAGAAAAATCAATTAGTACATTACATCTTTCTAATTGGTTTGTAGAATCCATTGTACATTATGCTTAGCCTCAGCTGCTGTACCTTTTCCCAGGTCACTCTTTGCTCCACTGATTACACTTTTAACATGTTTCTTATGTTCATCCCAGTGAACACCTTCCCCTTCCCCCTGCAGGATTTGTGCATCCTATTTTTCCTCTTTATCTCTGCTTTAATTTGTTTGTTAAACCATTTAGGGTCATGTTTGCTTAGTCAGAGCTTGTTGGTTTTGGGAATGTATTTAACGGGTCTTTGGGGATAACATTCCACAAACAAGGAGGACCCTAACGAAGGTACCAAATATTTCAGGGGTATAAAACATGTAAATATTAAATTCTCCCATTCTGTTTGTTTCACTGGTGTTGCTGCTTGGAGCATAATAATATTTGTGATTATAGAAGATACATTTAAATCCTCACCAATTTTACTGATAATATATATTGGAAAAAATAAAATAAATATTTTTCCTGCATCCAGAGAACAGGCAAGGAATCAGAGCACAATGTACGCACGACAGCTAACAGACCTGGAGTCCACAGTCTGCCATCTGCGATCTGAATTACGGGAAGCAAAGAGGATATACGAAGACAAGGTCTGTTGCACATCTGTTTATACAATGATTCCTTTTAATTGCTTCGGACTAAAAACAAATACGTGTACTGACACAAAAAAAATTAGTCTTTTGTTTGACATCAGCAACACTGCCCTTTCCTGCCACATTATTATAAAAATGAGAGACACACTTAGCAAAAGAGAAATGCAAGTGGGTTTCATTTTTTTTTCTTGCAGCAATATCTGAAAAGGGCATACTTCCCTCCCAACCATATAAACTTAGGAAAGGTTGATGCAGCTGCCTAATTAATCCACAAGCCTCCTGTATTAATGCTAATTTTCAGGGTTTATCACATAATGCATATAAACAATGTAATGTGTATTCATTATACAGTGTATTATAACACCAACTGTACAACAGTTGCAAATGAAACAAATTAAAATGACTACTTCAGTTTTGGCATAGCAACATGAAATGTTATTGACTACATAATAGGGAGATCAGAGTACACATTAAACAATGTACTTACGCTGTGTTTCAGGCATTTGGTTCAAACTGATGTATAGTTTCATTGCACTGTTGTGCTGTTTCATCAGATAGAGAACTTGGAAAGGCAAGTAGAACAATCTCATTCTGAGGTTTGTAATACCAAGAGAGAAAGAGATGAATTCAGGCAAGAGTCAGAAACCAGGAACGCCCAAATCAAACAGTTAATGGTAAGTCTATCAGCTGCTTAATTGTCAAATTGAAATCATGTACATTTAATATTAAGGAGGAAAGATTTTTTTTGTATTTAATTAAAGTTGTTAGATGTTTTTAATTGGCTTCACAAACTTGCATTTAGACACTTCTTCCTCATTTGGTCAACTTCTAAATTAAAGTAGAAATTGCAGTCATCCCACAAAGGAAAATGACTTTGAATCATAGAATGGTTACAGCACAAAAGGAAGCCATTCGGCCCATCGAGACTGTGCTGGCTCTTTGTAAGAGCAACCCAGTTAGTCACGTTCCCCCTCTCTTTCCCCGTAGCCCTACAAATGTTTCCCTTCAAGTACATATCCAATTTCTTTTTGAAAGCCACAAATGAATTTGCTTCCATTGCTCAGAATTGTACACAATACTCCAGTTGTGGCCGAACCACTGTTTTATAAAGGTTCAACATGACTTTGTTGCTTTTGTACTCTATGCCTCTATTTATAAAGCCCAGGATCCCTTCTGCTTTTTTAAACCACTTTCTCAACCTGCCCTGCCACCTTCAAAGATTTGTACACTTATGCCTCCAAATCGCTCAGTTCCTGCGCCCCCTTTAGAATTGTACCATTTAGTTCACATTACCAACCTCATTCTTCCTGCCAAAATGTATCTCTTCGCACTTCTCTGCATTAAATTTCATCTGCCATCTGGCGCCCATTCCTTTTGAAGTCTATTACTATCCTCCTCACTGTTTACTACACTTCCAAGTTTTGTGTCATCTGCAAATTTTGAAATTGTGCCCTGTACACCCAAGTCCAAGTCATTAATATATATCAAGAAAAGCAGTGGTCCTAGTACTGACCCCTGGGGTACACCACTGTATTACCTTCCTCCAGTCTGAAAAACAACCGTTTACCACTACTGTCTGTTTCCTGTCACTCAGCCAATTTCGTATCCATGCTGCCACTGCCCCTTTTATTCCATGGCTTCAACTTTGCTGACAAGCCCATTATGTGGCACTTTATTAAAAGCCATTTGGAAGTCTATATGCACCACATCAACTGCATTGCCCTCATCAACCCTCTCTGTTACCTCATCAAAAAACTCAATCAAGGTCGTTAAACACGATTTGTCTTTAACAGATCCGTGCTGGCTTTCCTTTATTGATCCACTCTTGACCAAGTGACTATTAATTTTGTCCCGGATTATCGTTTCTAAAAGCTTCCCCACCACTGAGGTTAAACTGACTGGCCTGTAGTTGCTGGGTTTATCCTTGCACCTTTTTTTGAACAAGGGTGTAATATTTGCAATTCTCCAGTCCTTTGGCACCACCCCCGTATCTAAGAAGAATTGGCAGATTATGGCCAGTACCTCCTGCAATTTCCACCTTTACTTCCCTTGGCAACCTAGGATGCATCCCATCTGGACTGGGTGACTTACCTACTTTAAGTACAGCCAGTCTTTCCAGTACCTCCTTTTTATCAATTTTTAGCTCATCCAGTATCTCAACTACCTCCTCTTTTACTGTGACTTGAGGACACTGCCTGCAAGAAGTTCACATCATGTACAAGTCAGAAGACTTTACTGCCACTTTTGTTATAATGCCTTGTTTGAGCCGTGCCCTTGGTTCTTTTCTCTCATCATTAGCAGCACATCTCTGTTCTCTCACACCAGAAAATATATTTTTGCCATATATTATTGTTAATTCTATTTCAGATCCCCAAACAATCTCTACAGTTGATTTTATTTCTGTAATGAAGATATTCCAGTTAAATTGCTTTTGGAAAATTTACGAGAAGGCAAAGCACCAATACCATCTTAGGTAGTGTTGCAAATTAAAGCATATCTCGGTTGGGTAAGCTAGGTACCAATCAATCCCTTCTCAGACTTTGGTTGGTGTTAGCTCTTGCTTTTATAATCTTTGTGAAAGATCATGGATCCTTTCTCATGATAAATTTGTGTAACACTCGTCTTTGCTGTCAAGTGTGAAGTCTGCCTGAAACTTGCCTTACCGTCGTTGAATTAACTCAGCTAAAGCTGGCGAGCTAACAAATATAAGGTGTGAATTGCATCTCAGTTCCATTACCCAAATGCTGTTTGTAGTTGTAACCCTTTTCGAAACAGCAAAGGATAAATATGTAGCCATGCTTGCATAATTGATTGGTATGGGCATCATCCTTCAAGGTGCTTCACAGAATCGTTATCAATCAAAATATGACACTGAGCCACATAAAGAGATATTGGGACAGATGACCAAAAGCTTGGTCAAAGAGGTAAATTTTAAGGAGTGTCTTAAAGGAGGCGGAGAGGTTTAGGAAGGGTATTTCAAAACTTAGGGCCGAGACAGCTGAAGGCATGGCTGGCTGTGGTGGGGCAATGGAAATCGGGGATGCGCAAAAGGCCAGAATTGGAGGAGCGCATAGATCTCGGAGGGTTGTAGGGCTGGAGAAGGTTACAGAGATAGGGAGGAGCAAGGCCATGGAGGGTTTTGAGCACAAGGATGAGAATTTTAAATTCCAGGCATTGCCAGACTGGGAACCAATGTAGGTCAGCGAGCACTGGGGTGATTGGTTAATGCTGTGAGTTAAGATAAGGGCAGCAAAGTTTTGGATGAGCTGAAATTTATGGAAGATGGGAGGCCAGCCAAGAAAGCATTGGAATAGTTGAGTCTGGAGTTAATAAAGGCATGGATGAGGGTTCAGCAGCCGATGGGCTGCAGCTGGGAGAAATTAATTAGACGCGGTCAACACAGATTTCAGAAAGGAAGTTTGTGCTCGACAAACTTCATAGGGTTCTTTGAAGAGGTGGACAGTTATGATGGATGAGGGAGTGGATGTAGTGAACGTGCACTTTCAGCAGGCTTTAAACAAGGTACCACTCAGCGGACTATTGGAGAAGATTAAAAGTTATGGAATTAGGCGGAGGGTAGCAAATTTGACTAAAAACTGGTTAGAGGATGGAAACAGAGAGTAGGAAGTTAAGAAGAGTTTCTCAGAGTGGTTGGAAATGCATAGCGGTGTCTCACAGTGTTCTGTTATAGGACCGCTTCTGTTCACTGTGTACATCAATGATTTGGATATAGGTGTCCAAATTTGCAGACGATAAAATAGGAGGCGTAGTAAATAATTGTGAGGACCAAGGGAAGCTGTAAGGGGATATTGATGAGATGGTGCAATGGGCAAAAGAAAGTGGCAAATGGAATTCATCTTCAGTAAATTGTGAGATGGTACATTTGGGTTAAAAAAAAGTAATAATTGTGCTTTGGGGGAAAGCTGGGTGATGTGAAAGAGCAACAAGATTTGGGGCTCAGATTCACAAGCCATTAAAAGCAGCACCTCAAGTTGATAAGGCCATAAAAAACTAATAGAATATTGGAAAGAGGTGCAGAATATAAAAGTTGAGGTGTAACGGTGAATCTATATAAAACCTTAGTAAGACCACAGTTGGAGTACTGTGTGCAGTTTTGGGCTACACAATACAGGAAGGCAATAGAAAGATTACAGCGTCGATTTGCTAGGATACTGGCTGGTATGAGGAAATATAAATATAGAAAAAGACTTAGAAAAATGAGGGCAGTTTTAATCAAAACTGAGATTAACGGGTGATTTGACAGAGGGTGTTTAAAATTATGAAGGAATGGGGCAGAGTAGATAGAAACAGACTATTCCCACTGACTGAAGGATACAAGAACAAGAGCAATAGATATAAGGGGAATGGGGATTTACCCAGGCCTCCCTAGAGACACCAAGCATTGTTCCCCCTCAAAATCAAAACAAGAACGCCCTTACTGTTTTCCTGGCCTGGGATCCCCCCCCCCCCCGCACCTTCTTGAGGCCAGTACATTCCATCTCCCTGGACATTACCAAACTCCATAGAGCTGTCTGACTTTTGCCCCCTAGACGGTGTGCTCATTTTTCTGTTCGGTGGCTTCCTGGTTCTGCAAAGCTCATCCCGAGGCTCCAGTTTAACTTTTATTGCGGAAGGAGGAGGACGTCAGGACCTCTTGGTCAGGGTGAGGGATGAGGAGGGGAGAAAGAAACGGGTTGCACCCATGGATCTGCTACACGTTCATGAGGTCCTGCCAAATGAATTTTCTGGCATATTGAACCCTGCATGCCCTTATCTCCTCCCTTTTCCCAAACTCCAGAACTCTATCCTAATCAGTACTTTGGGGTAAGCAGTTGTGTTTTTCAAATTCTAGTTAGCTTTATATGTTTGACTTTTAGGCTGACTATTGTAAAGTTGAAGAGGACTTCAAAGTGGCAAAAGAACAAAACCAGCAACTGTGGGATCGTGGCACAAATAATAGCATCTCTGTTGAAAACTTGGAGCAGGAATTGGATTGCAAAAATCAGGAAATTCAGCGGCTGGATAGTGTGATAAACACTCTGAAGGAGCAGTACCAGGATCAATTGCGATGTCAGGTTAGTTAGTACTGAACAAATAGTGATGCTTTATACCCCAGTGATACCTTGGTTTCGGCAAATTGGAATTGGCCAACTTAGAAGCAAAATATTTATTGTTATACTGGGTGGTGAAAAATGATCTTCTGCTTTTGAAGAAGTTGGCTGGTCTGTCAATAGAGTTTTTATGCAGTATGGGAATGGAAGTAGTGAACACTAACCCAGTAAATCACAACTTAAGCTTGTGTCATACATTTTAGGTAGAATTTCACGTAACAAAACCAAATTGTCTCCTGCATCGTTACCAAGTCTACTCTAGATTACTCTGCCTCTCTCAGTGGCAGTGGACCAAGCCACAAAGGGCCCGATGTTAGCAGGGCTGCGTGTTCTCGGCAGGGGGGCTATCAGGCACGTGGATAACGCGCCCGGTGAAATTAGTCAGCTTCCCGCGCGATTGTAGCATCCAATCCACTAATTGGATTCACTTACCTGCTCCTCCGGGTTCCCCACTGCTGATCTGCGCGTCGGGCGGGCTGCACATGCGCAGTAAGATCTGTCAGCTGGAGGAGCTCTATTTAAAGGGGCAGTCCTCCACTGACAGATGCTGCAACAAATAGCAAAAATTACAGCATGGAGCAGCCCAGGGGGAAAGCTGCTCCCAGTTTAATGATGCCTCACTCCAGGTATCAATACATGGGGTGAGGAGGAGGGGGAGGTCAGAGATCTTCCTCCCGGCGTGCGGGAGGAAGCGGCCTGCCTCTGCCACCAGGAAGGCCTGGCTCGAGGTGGCAGAGGAGGTCACCAGCGCAACCAACATATCGCGCACCTGCATACAGTGCAGGAGGCGCTCCAATGACCTCAGTAGGTCAGCCAAAGTGAGTACACGTAGTCTTTCCCCTACACTCCGTCTGCCACATCACTGCCCCCACCCCACATCTCCTTCAGCACTGCCAACACTACTCTGTCACATCACCCCTCATACCCACTCAAACCTCATCCTCATCTCACCTGCACTTACTCACCTCGCTAGTACTCATCCCACCACTGCCACTCAACCCAATCCTCATACAATCTCATGGCTCTATCTCATACTCACCCTCTCGTGCATCTCTTTCAAAGTCAGCCTCACTCAACCTGCCACTACCTGTGCTGCAGCCACAGGGCATGCATCACATATGTGCAGTAGGCAGCGTAAGGCAAACGTGTCGTGAGCATGAAGGGGATGCACAAGGGTGTTTGAGGGTTTGTCATAGGTGTTACTTATATTGAATTTCTGACCAACTCACATTACATATTATATTGGCACCACTACTGCCATGTCTTCGCGAATCCTGTCTGGTTTGTGCAATAATGCCCTCTCCTGAGGATCACTATGAGGACCCACAACTGATGCCACCCATTGTGTCACTGCAGAGTGGGTGTAGGTGTATTTGCAGGGCTCTTTTGCACAGACGACTAAGAGACATCGGCGATGTCCCCGGTTGCACCCTGGAGGGATGCGGAGGAGAAGTTGTTGAGGGCAGTGGTGACGTTGACAGCGACAGGTAAGAAGATGGTGCTCGGGCCAGCCAGGAGCAGCTCGGCATGAAAGAGGCTGCAGATGTCCACGACTACATGTCGAGTGACTCTGAGCCTCCGTGTGCACTGCTGCTCAGAGAGGTCCAGGAGGCTGAGCCTCGGTCTGTGGACCCTGTGGCGAGCGTAGTGCCCTCTGTGACACATCTATCTCTGTGGTTGCCCTCCCTCCTGCTCTGCAGGTGGATGTGTCACGGCACTGTGTTGTGGAGCTCCACGTGTCAGAGGTGGACGGCGTGGATGGCGAGGCTGGTGATGCTGTTCGCCCTCCGAGGAGGTCATGACTGCAGCTACGGTGGCCCCCATCCGCAAGATGTACATCTGAGGGGGTCCGCAAGGTAGGTACATGTCTCTAGCAGTGCAGTGCAGGTTGGTGACTTTGACTGTCAGGAGGAGGGTGGTGGAGGCCAAACTTTATCCCAAGTGACAGAGTGGCCTCCTGCAATGGGTGAGGGTCTCCCCCCACCACCTGTCAAATGGACCTTTGCAGCTGCCACAGGCTGACAGCTGCAACACATCCATTTGACCTGGGAGTGTTTCCCCCAGTGTGGGAAACAGTCCCAGTTTGCTCTAAAATCCCACCCCTCCTCACATAATCCCTTAATCAGGTCAGTTAATGACCTGAAATACCTAAATAAATACTGTTAAGTGGCACCTCGCTGGCTTTAATTGCCTGCGGAATTCCCACCAGCGGGGGCTGCGCACGCACGCTGGCGCGTCAGCGGGGAACCCGGAAGTGCGCGGGTTCGGGGCGGGCTCCGGTCCCGCTCCAGGATTCTCCGATTTTCGGAGCCCCCCCCCGCCAGGAGCCCCCCCCGCCAGGAACGCACCCGATAGCGGGTGCTAAAATGACGCCCTATATGTTTATTTTCAATGTCTTAGCACCTGATGCAATTTTCAATGTCTTAGCACCTGATGCAATCACTGATTAGATGGCCTTAGTCTTGGAAATTGAGATGCCAGATGTCCATACAGGACAACGAGACTGACTAATGTTCTTAAAAAATACCTTACCACTACTGCCACTACTGGGGTTATGGGGAGCGGGCAGGAAATTGGACATGAGGCTGAGTTCGGATCGGTCAATGCCCTGTGGGTGGCGGAGAGGGCCCAGGGGCTATGTGGCCGGGTCCTGCTCCGACTTCTTGTGTTCTTTAGATTTGTGGTTGGGATCAGATCAGCCATGATCTTATTGAATGGCGGAGCAGGCTCGAGGGGCCGATTGGCCTACTCCTGCTCCAATTTCTTATGTTCTTATGTTCTTATGAGGTTTTGTGGGAGTGTTGCTCCCTGCACTTTCGTTAATGAGACCTTCAGCAAGTGGTTTGATGCTTATGCTCTAGAGCTGCTGACATCGCTAAGAGTGGATAAGTCATATAGGATCCTGGGAAACCACTGCAAGTGACTCTTTGTAAACCCATTGGCAAAATGCATCACTCTTATTGTGTTATGTAATGAATTAGGTTGTCAAATTATTTGGACAGTTCAGTTTTGTCATTTGCGATATTCTACCCCCCAAAAAATACAGATTTAATTTGTGATTTATCTACTGGGTCAACAAGTGAACCAGTTCCACTGCCATACTGCCAAAGAACCCTTCTCATAGACTAGTCATCTGTTCCTTTTCTTCTTTCATCAGAAGCAGTCAATTTTTGTTGCTATCCCAGTGGGACAATGAACATTTCTGCCTCTGAACTGTCCAGTTCCAAGTTATGAAACTATAACACCCTCATTCTTGCATATTGGGCCCAGCAAGTTCTTCATTATCTCGAGAAGTTAATGTTGGTAATTCTTTTATCTATTTTATTTATTTTCCCTTCCTTCCCCCGCCCCCAACACACTTAATGTTTTGGACTGTTTTCTATCTAAAGACACTTTATAAATGCAAGTTGTTGTCCCTGGTTAAATTTGCAGCAGTCACTCATCTAACCTCTTGCTTGGAAGTATTTTATTGTTTTTTTCTTTAAGTAAGAAGTCCTCTACCACATATACCCTTACTTCAAATTCTGTACATTCTGTAATGGGGCTTTTCAGTGCATCTTTGACACCTCCCAAATTTGAAAGATTACAAAGTTTTTCTCTATTATTCCCAAGGGGTTTTGGGGAAACACTAAGGGGAAAAATTGGATAAGGGTCCGTTCTGGGCGATGGTAGCGTACCACCCCGCGCCGAATGGACCCTGGGCAAACAAGACGCAAGTTTGGTCCCCAGGGAGCACTTACCTGCAACCGGCGTTCCTTTCCGGGCCTTGCACGTGGAATGAATGCAATTTGCACTTTTCACCACCAGAGGGAGCTCCATCTCTTAAAGGGAGGATTTTTTTTAGAAATCTCTTAAAGGTAGCTTGTACCTGTTATTTGCTGAAAATAACAATCTACTCTCTGCATGGAGTCTGAACAGAGATCAGACATCACACACGTAAAACACAGATGCAGATCCCATTCCTATGTTTACACACTGATGAGTTATGTTAAAACATTGAATAAAGGTTGCGCATTACTAAATCCCACATCCTCCAATCTGCATGCCAGACCTCACCAATCTGCCAATCTGAGTTGGTACCAGGCCTGCGAGAGTGCGTGCACCAAGGTTCTCTGCTGATGCACTAGAGACCTTGGTGCAAGAGGTGGACAGAAGGAGGGACATCCTATATCCACGGTGGGGGTGGGGGGGGAAGCGGCCCTCCAGACATATACTCAAAAGGCAGTGGGAGGCAGCAGGTGACGAAGTCAATGCCAGGCGCATAGCATCATGAACATGGATGCAGTGCAGGAAGAAGTTCAGTGCTTTGACATGAGTGGTCAAGGTGAGTGAGGTCAACTGTCAAGTGGTGTCTCCTACCAACTGCACCTCGCACTACACCCCAATCCCCCACATACCAATAAATTCTTTCTATCAGTACTCAACTCTTCCAATCAGATGCTTCCTCTCGCCGTTACACATTACCACTGTTTCAAGCCGCCCACCCACAACTCACAGGCCACGCACACTGGCAGCTATTCATCCATGAGAGGCACATCACCCAGGCACACGTCCGCTTTCTTGCAGGAGAAGGTGGCGCATATCAAGAGGCAGCAAGTGGCTGTGGCATTTAGCCCCTCGGGCCTGTTCCATCATTCAGTGAGATCATGGTTGATCTGTGACCTAACTCCACGTACCCGTCTTAGCCCCATATCCCTTAATACCCTTGGTTCACAGAAATCTATCGATCTCAGATTTAACATTCACACATGAGCTAGCATCAACTGCTGTCTGCAGAAGAGCATTCCAAATGTCTTGCACCCTTTATGTGTGGAAGCATTTCCTAACTTCACTCCTGCACGTCCTGGCTCTAAATGTTAGGCTATGTCCCCGCGTCCTAGTATTGACGTCTAGGAGACCTCCAAAAACAGTTACAAATGTCTTGGCAACCAGAGGCAATAATCCAGCCACTAACCTGTAAATCCTGCATGGTTCCTTTAAATAGCGCTGGTGGGGGTCCTCCAGGCACTCTAAGACACGTTCAGATGGTCGGGGTTCAGATTGTGCGTTGAGTTGAGCGGTAAGTCCCAAAATGGTGTCTATCACTTTAGATCAGCGTTGCACACTGATTGAAGCCATTTTCTCCCTACTTCACATGACTCCAGCGTTCGTTATCTGCGTCTGCGCTAACTCCTATACCAAGATGGCGTCTGGCGCATGTCATGCAGGAAAAGTGCGTGCGCATCCAAGACGCCATCTTAGATGTCGGAGGGGCCGTATAACAGCCCAATTTAGCACCCTAAAACTCTGGAAAATTATCCTCGAATACAGGATGGCTCTACTCATCGTATTTTCTCTAACCACAAGACATTCTTCAAATGTAGGGTCAGCAGTCCATATCTGAAAGCAGAAACACTGCAGGCAGCAGAACGTGCAACTAACCAATTTTGAGAATGCAGGTCAGGCAGATTTTCGAACATCATCCCCAGTGGCCAGAGAGAAAACACCAGTCTCTTGCACACCCTGACTGTTTTTCTCTAGCTTTCCCGCTTATATGTTGGCAAATGCTGAGAAGGCTTTGGTACTGAATGGTGCCCGAGCATTTGCGTAACAATTTACGACAGCTTTTTTGATGAATTGAGAAATTAGGTAAAAGGTCAAGGTCCATACTATAAGGTTGAAATCAACAGGATTCTTTTAGAATAAAAATTTTAGATAGTCTTAACATGATTTTTCCATGTTCTACTATAGGCTTCTTCAGACGAGCAAAGGAATGAAGATAAAGAAAAAATCACAACCTTAATCAACCAATATGAGAACTGTAGAGAGCAGCTTTGTAAAACTGGAGAGGAGCTTAATAAGAAGAAACAGCAACTTGACAAAACTGAATTATGCATCTGTCAGTTGAGAGAATCAATAAAAGAAAAGGAAAGAAGTTTGGAAAATGAAGCAATAGAAAAAAGTAAATTGCAACTTGAAATTGAAGATAAGTGTCAAAAAATCCATAGGATGAAAATAACAGAGGAGAGCATCTGTGATCAGTTTGAAGAAGCTGTTACACACTTAAAGAAAATGCAGAATGAGAATGATTCACTGAAAATGGAGATTAGTGAAAAAGATAAGATGCTTACCGTTCTGCGACAAGAAATGGAAAACATTGCTGAAATGACATCGCAACAGAGTTGTGCAACTGAGACACTGCAGCTTGAAAGAAAACAACTTCAGAAGGAAGTGGATTGCCAAAAGCAGAAGATTCAAGAGTTAAAGGTTTGTGTAGAAGTTATATTAAAACCAACTACATAGAATTACATAGAATGTACAGCACAGAAACAGGCCATTCGGCCCAACTGGTCTGTGCCTGTGTTTACGCTCCACACGAACCTCTTCATCTAATCCTATCAGCATAACCTTCTATTCCTTTCTCCCGCATGTGTTTATCTAGCTTTCCCTTAAATGCATCTATGCTAGTCGCCTCAACTACTCCTTGTGGTAGCGAGTTCCACTTTCTAACTACTCTCTGGGTAAAGAAGTTCCTCCTGAATTCCCTATTAGATTTATTGGTGACTATCTTATATTTATGGCCCCTAGCTTTGGACTCCCCAGAAGTGGAAAATTCTCTCTACGTCTACCCTATCAAACCCTTTCATAAGCATAAAGACCTCTATCAGGTCACCCCTCTGTCTTCCCTTTTCTAGAGAAAAGAGTTCTAGCCTGTTCTGTCTTTCCTAATAGGTATAACCTCTTAGTTCTGGTATCAACCTTGTAAATCTTTTTTGCACCTTCTCCAGTGCCCTTATATCCTTTTTATAATACGGAGAGCAGAACTGTGCACAATACTCCCAAGTGTGGTCCAACCAAGGTTCTATACAAGTTTAACATAACTTCTCTGCTTTTCAATTCCATCCCTCTAGAAATGAACCCCAGTGCTTGGTTTGCTTTTTTATGGTCTTATTAACCTGTGTGGCTACTTTTAGTGATTTGTGTATCTGTACCCCCAGATCCCTCTGCTCCTCTACCCCATTTAGACTCATAAATGGAAAGTGAAAAAAATTCCTCCTGTTTATTTTTTTGCGAGTCCTGGATCAGATTTATCCTTGTGAACTGTATTAGTATTTCTACAGAACCAATTATGTAAGTTTGTGTATCCAAGAATACGCCACCATTTTATTTAGTGCATTCAGTCTTGTTGTACTGATCCTGTGATGGCATAAAATTGCTACTGTATACAATAATTTTATGATTATAAGTGGGGGAGGTTGGGGGAGGATACATCAAATAATTTCACTGGCTTGAGTTCCAGAACCTACCATCATTAAGTTCAATTACCTAAAAAATATGGGGAAAAATTAAGCCAGTGGCTTAAATTTAAAAACTACAACCTGTTTAACTGAATGATAGAATCATAGAAAATTTACAGCACAGAAGGAGGCCATTCAGTCCATCGTGTCCGCGCCGGCCGAAAATGAGCCACCCAGCCTAATCCTACTTTTCAGCACTTGGTCCGTAGCCATGTAGGTCACAGCACTCCAGGTGCATATCCAGGTACTTTTTAAATGAGTTGAGGGCTTCTGCCTCTACCACCCTATCAGGCAATGAGTTCCAGACCCCTACCACCCTCTGGGTGAAAACATTTTTCCTCAGCTCCCCTCTAATCCTTCTACCAATTACTTTAAATCTATGCCCCTGGTTATTGACCTCTCTGCCAAGGAATAGGTCCTTCTTATCCACTCTATCTAGGCCCCTCATAATTTTGTACACCTTAATTAAATCTCCCCTCAGCCTCCTCTGTTCCAAAGAGAACAACCCCAGACTATCCAATCTTTCCTCATAGCTAAAATTCTCTAGTCCTAGCAACATCCTCGTAAATCTCCTCTGTACCCTTTCTAGTGCAATTACATCCTTCCTGTAATGTGGTGACCAAAACTGTACACAGTACTCAAACTGTGGCCAAACCAGTGTTTTATAGAGTTCCAGCATAACCTCCCTGCTCTTATACTCTATGCCTCAGCTAATAAAGGAAAATATTCCATATGCCTTCTTAACCACCATATCTACCTGTCCTCCTACCTTCAGGGATCTGTGGTCATGCACTCCAAGGTCCCTCACTTTCTATACACCTTTCAGTATCCTACCATTTATTGTGTACTCCCTTGCCTTGTTTGCCCTCCCCAAATGCATCACCTCACACTTCTCCGGATTGAACTCCATTTGCCACTTTTCTGCCCACCTGACCAGTCCATTGATATCTTCCTGCAGTCTACAGCTTTCCTCCTCACTATCAATCACATTGCCAATTTTTGTATCATCTGCAAACTTCTTATTCATGCCCCCTATATTTAAGTCCAAATCATTAATGTATATCACAAAAAGCAAGAGACCTATTACTGAACCCTGCAGAACCCCACTGGAAACAGCCTTCCAGTCACAAAAACACCCGTCGACCATTATACTTTGCTTCCTACCACTGAGCCAATTTTGGATCCAACTTGCCACTCTCCCTTGGATCCCATCGGCTTGTACTTTTTTGACCAGTCTGCCATGTGGGACCTTGTCAAAAGCCTTGCTAAAATCCATGTAGACTACATCAAATGCACTACCCTCATCGACCCTCCTTGTTACCTCCTTAAAAAATTCAATCAAGTAAGTCAGACACGACCTTGCCTTAACAAATCCATGCTTATTGTCCTTGATTACTCCGTGCCTTTCTAAGTGACGGTTCATCCTGTCCCTCAAAATTGATTCCAATAATTTGCCCACCAAAGAGGTTAGACTGACTGGCCTGTAATTACTCAGTCTATCCCTCGCTCCCTTTTTAAACAATGGTTCAAAGTTAGCAGTCCTCCAATCCTCCAGCACCAAGCCTGTATCCAGTGAGGATTGGAAAATGATTGTTAAAGCCTCTGCTGTTTCTTCCCTTGCTTCTTTTAACAGCCTGGGATACATTTCATCCAGCCCTGATGATTTACCTATTTTCAAAGATGCTAAACCCCTTAATACTTCCTCTTTCACTATGTTTATCCCATCCAATATTTCACACTCCTCCTCCTTAACTACAATGTCTGCATCATCCCTCTCTTTTGTGAAGACAGACGCAAAGTATTCATTAAGAACCATACTAACATCTTCCGCTTCCACACATAGGTTACCTTTTTGGACTCTAATAGGCCCTACTCTTTCCTTAGTTATCCTCTTGCTGTTAATGTATTTATAAAACATCTTTGGGTTTTCCTTGATTTTACTTGCCAATATATTTTCATGCCTTCTCTTTGCTTTCCTAATTTCCTTTTTAATTTCACCCCTGCACTTTCTATCCTCCTCTAGGCTTTCTGTAGTATTGAGTTCTCGGTGTCTGACATAAGCTTTCCTTTTCTGCCTTATCTTACCCTGTATGCTCCTTAACATCCAGGGAGCTCTAGATTTGGCAGCCCCACCCTTTTTCTTTGTGGGAACATGTTTATTCTGCACCCCTTGAATCTTCCCCTTAAATGCCTCCTACTGCTCTGACATTGATTTACTTTCAAGTAACTGTTTCCAGTCCACTTTTGCTAAGTCACTTCTTAGCCTAGTCTTTCCCCAACTGAGAACTTTAACTCCTGTTCTATCTTTGTCCTTTTCCATAACTATGCTAAATCTAACTGAATTACCACCAAAGTGCTCTCCCACTGATACTCTTTCCACCTGCCCAGCTTCATTTCCTAAAACTAAATCCAGAACTGCCTCCTCTCTTGTTGGCTTGCAACGTACTGGCTTAAAAGTTCTCCTGAATGCAATTTAAGAATTTTGCGCCCTCTAAACCCTTCACACTGTTTGTGTCCTAGTTAATATAGGGTAGTTGAAATCCCCTACTATTACTGCCCTACTGTTTTTGCACTTCTCAGACTTTTGCCTACATATTTGCTCTTCTCTCTCCCTCTGACTGTTTGGGGATCTATAATACACTCCCAGTAGTGTGACTACCCCTTTTTTGTTCCGTAGCTCAATCCATATGGCCTCATTTGATGATCCTTCTAACATATCATCCCCCCTCACAGCTGTAATTGTTTCTTTAACCAAAATTGCCACCTCCCCCTCCTTGATTGACATGGGGGTGAGGGTTTAGGATAGAAAAAAGGAAAATGTTTTAACAGTACACAAATTAAAATGAACAGCGAAAGGTAGAGAAAATGGAAAAGGTGAGAATGGTAAAGTGTAATTTTTTTAAATCTGTAGTCTCTTAAAACTACCCAACAATTCTCTGTAGCTGTGTGTCCAAGCGAATGATTTCCTTTTGATGTTAGATAGGGAGAAGTGTGTTTGTGTATCTGAATGTCTTTGGCACCTTAGAAGGTTCTTAGTATCAGTTGCAGTGACCCAAGAGGGGCTCCAATAGGCTTCCTTTCAAAAAGATGGTCTAGGGATTTTTATTTATATATATATAGGTTTAGATTGTTAGGGGAAACCTGAACAAGAATTTACAGATAAGTTAGAATGCTCACCCCTAGAGACTGGCATGCCAGAAATGAAAATGAAGCCAATTTGTTTTTGTCAGGGTTGCTAGGTTGAATGCCTTTTTCCATATTGGGGTTTTCCAGTAAGAATTGAAATGGTTGGCTCACCTTGCTGAGTACATTTTTGTTGGTAGTAGTCATAGAGTAACACTGCCGAGAAAAGAGTAGTCCGCACTCTAGAAAATCCCACTTAGCAGGCTGAACAAGGCTGTGTGATAGTCAAAAACAAATGATGTTATGTCAGCATAGAAATATAGAAACATTGAAAATAGGAGCAGGAGTAGGCCAGTCGGCCCTTTGAGCCTGCTCCGCCATTCAATATGATCATGGCTGATCCTCCATCTCAATACCATATTCCTGCTCTCTCCCCATACCCTTTGATGCCTTTTGTGTCTAGAAATCTATCTAGCTCCCTCTTAAATATATTCAGTGACTTGGCCTCCACAGCCTTCTGTGGTAAAGAATTCCACAGGTTCACCACCCTCTGAGTGAAGAAATTTCTCCTCATCCCAGTCCTAAATGTCCTACCCCATATCCTGAGACTGTGACCCCTAGTTCTGGACACCCCAGCCAGGGGAAACATCCTCCCTGCATCCAGTCTGTCTAGCCCTGTCAGAATTTTATATGTTTCAGTGAGATCCCCTCTCATTCTTCTAAACTCGAGTGAATACAGGCCGAGTCGACCCAATCTCTCCTCATACAACAGTCCTGCCATCCCAGGGATCAATTTGGTGAACCTTCGCTGCACTCCCTCTATGGTAAGTATATCCTTTCCTAGATAAGGAGACCAAAACCGCACACAATACTCCAGGTGTGGTCTCACTGCAGTAAGACATCCTTGCTCCTAGACTCAAATCCTCTTGCAATGAAGGCCAACATACCATTTGCCTTCCTAACTGCTTGCTGCACCTGCATATTTGCTTTCAGTGACTGGTGTACAAGGACACCCAGGTCCCTTTGTACATCAACATTTCCCAATCTATCACCATTTAAATAATACTCTGCCTTTGTGATTTCCTTCCGAAGTGGATAACTTCACATTTAGCCACATTATACTGCATCTGCCATGTATTTGCCCACTCACTCAACTTGTCTAAATCACCTTGAAGCTTCTTTACATCCTCCTCACAACTCAGGTTCCCACCTAGTTTTGTGTCTTCAGTAAAGTTGGAAATATTACATTTGGTTCCCTCATCTAATTCATTGATATATATTGTGAATAGCTGGGTCCCAAGCACTGATCCCTGCGGTACCCCACTAGTCACCGCCTGCCACTCCGAAAAAGACCCGTTTATTCCTACTCTCTGTTTCCTGTCTGTTAACTAATTTTCAATCCATGTTTGTGGGTTGGTGATTGGGGAATTGAATACTTCGGGAGGGATTAGTTAGCATTTGGAAGGAGGGTGGTAGGTATGGAGGGCGTTGAGTAGTTGAAGGAAGTAGAAAATAGGAAGTGGGCAGTTAAGAAATTTAGCAGTCTGGTTGATGGCTAGTGGGCATTTGAGGGCGAGTGGATGGTTGGGGGAAATGAAGTTAGGAGGTGAGCAATGGGTGCTGGAGAATTAGTGGAGAGTGGCTGAGAGCAGTGTTGGAATGGAGTGAGGTAAAGGTTGCAGTTTGAAATAATTAAGTGCAGCAGAATGGACTCAGCGGAAAATAAATGGAGAGCGTTGGAGTTGGCTAGAAATAAATGGTGGAAAATGTTGAGGCAGGCAAGAGGATGAAAGTAAAGAAATGGAAAAGAATAGAAGGAGCAGGAAATAAACCAATGAAAATGAGGAAACAAGATGATAGTGTATTTGGGTGGTTTGTAGAGCATGGCAAGGAATAAACAGGAAGAAAGTATTTTGAACTTGCTATCACTATTGGGATATACAGAGAAAGTGGGTGAGAACTGGACAGAGCAACCGAGGAAGGAGCAGAGAGAAAGCTGATAGAGTCAACCAGGGAGAAGCTAGGGGTGACGTTGAAGGTGACGAGGATTTTTGAAAGAATATTTTCAACTGTGCACACATTTAATCTGTTTCAATTGACCATAAGGTGTGTGGGTTGGGGGGTGGGGTGGGGAGGGTGAGACGAAGTAAGGGGTATAAAGTGGGACCAGGGCAAATATAGAAGGGTGGATCTTCAAATATTGAAGGAGTGGGTACAAGTGTGGGCAATGACTGGAGGTAGGAGTACAGTGGTGGGGAGTCTGGAGGGAGGCTGAGGTAATATAACAGCAAGCAGGCTACAAAAAACATGGAAGAACTGGAGGGTAGGGGAGTGAGAACTAATAGTATATAAAATAATAAAGGTATTAGTAATTATCGTAAAATATCAGTGAAACATACCCATGATTGTTGCTATTGTTGTGATATCTTGCATCTGAGCAACTGGGTGGAAGAAATCTGCATTTGAGTTGGCTGTGGGAAATTTGCTTTGTTTTGAATAAATTTGTTCATAAGGAGGGGTGACAAAAGTAGTGAGTTACTGGAAGTATGACATTTATGCTGACAGACCGTTTTTACAGTATTAGATTGTAGGCAGAGGTGTGTTCATACATGTACACCTGTATAGATTTGGTGATGGTTGTCATCTCGCATAAATCCAATTTGCTGTTAATAGCTGTCTTTTCTATTAGACTGAATTGGAACAGAAAGATGCACAAATGCAAGAACTACAGGGACACCTCACTGAACTGGAAAGGGAGAAAATTAAGCTGGTAAATTCTGCAACTGAACAAATGTCTGAATTGAGAGACTTGCTACAGGAAAAGGAAGTGCTTGCAACTGAAATAAATCTCATCCAGAACCAAATGGGTGATCTGAAAGGTATGAGGACAGTCTGTGCCAACAAGGCGAATTCAAGGCTTCTGGATCTTGATTGGGCTTCTCATATTTTCTTGGTAATGTCATAAATTAAACTCTTTCCCCACCCCGCCTTCTTAAAGTGAACATACTCTATGTGCATATAAATATGAGTTTGACATCTTTGTGACTGCAAGCCAATTGATACCTGACGTCCCATCAACATCTTATTGAAAGGTAGTTCTGTCAGTGGCTTATTTGAAGATGTTAACCAATGCTATTAATGGAATATGAATTGTTTAATTAATTGCATGGTACATTAACTGTTGTGCATTTGTTAAAGTAAGGTATGACCATGTTAGAGAATTGGTGGATTGGATTTTAATCATATTCCTTAAAGTGATAGGATCTCCTTCTTAAATATCTTCACATTGTGTAGCTTTAAGTAAGATAAAAATTTTAAAAGCTTAGAGTGGCAACTGTGGCCTGTGTTCTGCAAATCTTGCTGGATGTGGGCGTTGATTTGAGCATCCTGGGCAAACATACTTGCAGGAAGTGTGTCCTGCTGCTTTAACTCAAGCTTAAAGTCACTGAGCTTGAGGAACAGCGGGAGTTACCCTGCCCTATATGGGAGGAGAGGTTTCTGGAACACATGTTTCAAGAAGTAGTCACCCTAAAGGCAGAGTGCTGGAGGATAAGGATTGGAAGTGAGTGACCATCCAATGAGGTGAAAAGGCAAGAAAGGCACAAGTGCCTCCTGAGGGCCCTGTCTTGGCAAATAAGTTTTCAATAATGAACACTTGTTCCAAGGATGATGACTCAGGGAAGGGCAGCTGCGAGCTGCCCGAGGAGGGAGAGTTGAATGCAGGAACGCATTGGCAGTAGGAGAATCAATAGCGAACGGTGTAGACATTCACTTCTGTAACTGTAATTGAGAGTCTAGGCATGATGGTGGATAGGCAATGGCTAACATTTAAGGAACGAATGCATGAATTGCAACAATTATACAATCCTTTCTGGCGCAAAAACACAAAAGAAATTAAGGATAGTATTAGATCCAAAGAGGAGTCATATAAAGTTGCCAGAAAAAGTAGCAAGCCTGAGGATTGGGAGCAGTTTAGAATTCAGCAAAAAAGGACCAAGAGATTGATTAAGAGGGGAAAAAGAGAGTATGAGAGTAAACTTGAAAGAAACATAAAAGTGGACTGTAAAAGCTTCTACAAGTATGTAAAAAGAAAAAGATTAGTGAAGACAAATGTAGGTCCCTTACAGTCAAAAGCGGGAGAATTTATAATGGGGAACAAGGAAATGGCAGAGCAACTAAACAAATATTTTGGTTCTGTCTTCACA
The DNA here is from genome assembly GCF_035084215.1 of Heptranchias perlo. Lineage (NCBI taxonomy): Eukaryota > Metazoa > Chordata > Chondrichthyes > Hexanchiformes > Hexanchidae > Heptranchias > Heptranchias perlo. The sequence goes on from NC_090325.1 coordinate 115,062,704, forward strand.
GAAGAGGGCACAAATAACTTCACAGAAATGCTAGGGAACCAAGGGACGAGTAAGAAGGAGGAATTAAAGGAAATTAGTATTAGTAAAAAAACATAGTGCTGGAGAAATTAATGGGACTAAAAGACGATGAATCCCCAAGGCCTGATAAACTGCATCCCAGAGTACTAAAAGAGGTAGCCATGGAAGTAGTGGATGCATTAGTTGTCATCTTCCAAAATTCTATAGATTATGGAACAGTTCCTGCAGATTGGAGGGTGGCAAATGTAACCCCACTATTTAAAAAAGGAGGGAGAGAGAAAACAGGGAACTACAGAACAGTTAGACTAACATCAGTAGTAGGGAAAATGCCAGAGTCCATTATAAAGGATGTGATAACAAGACACTTAGAAAATATCAACGGGATTAGACAAAGTCAACATGGATTTATGAAAGGGAAATCATGTTTGACAAACCTACTGGAGTTTTTTGAGGATGTAACTGGTAGAATAAATAAGGGAGAACCAGTGGATGTGGTGTATTTGGATTTTCACACTAACATAAGAGGTTAATGTGGAAAATTAAAGCACATGGAATTGGGGGTAATATACTGGCATGGATTGAAAATTGGTTAACCGACAGGAAACAGAGAGTAGGAATAAATGGGTCTTTTTCGGGGTGGCAGGCGGTGACTAGTGGGGTACAGCAGGGATTGGTGCTTGGGCCCCAGCTATTCACAATATATATCAATGATTTGGATGAGGGAACCAAATGTAATATTTCCAAGTTTGCTGACAACACAAAACTAGGTAGGATCGTGAGTTGTGAGGAGGATGTAAAGAAGCTTCAAGGCGATTTAGACAAGTTGAGTGATTGGGCAAATACATGGCAGATGCAGTATAATGTGGCTAAATGTGAAGTTATCTACTTCAGAAGGAAAAACAGAAAGGCAGAGTATCATTTAAATGGTGATAGATTGGGAAATGTTGATTTACAAATTTGACCTGGGTGTCCTTGTACACCAGTCACTGAAAGCAAACATGCAGGTGCAGCAAGCAGTTGGGAAGGCAAATGGTATGTTGGCCTTCATTGCAAGAGGATTTGAGTACAGGAGCAAGGATGTCTTACTGCAGTTACATAGGGCCTCGGTGAGACCACACCTGAAGTATTGTGTGCAGTTTTGGTCTCCTTACCTAAGAAAGGATGTACTTACCATAGAGGGAGTGCAGCGAAGGTTCACCAGACTGATTTCTGGGATGGCAGGACTGTTGTATGAGGAGAGAATGGGTCGACTCAGCCTCTATTCACTCGTGTTTAGAAGAATGAGAGGGGATCTCATTGAAACGTATAAAATTCTGACAGGGCTAGACAGACTGGATGCAGGGAGCATGTTTCCCCTGGCTGGGGGTCCAGAACGAGGGGTCAAAGTCTCAGGATACGGGGTAGGACATTTAGGACTGAGATGAGGATAACCTTCTTCACTCAGAGGGTGGTGAACCTGTGGAATTCTCTACCACAGAAAGCTGTGGAGGCCAAGTCACTGGATATATTTAAGAAGGAGCTAGATAGATTTCTAGACACAAAAGGCATCAAGGGGTATGGGGAGAGAGCGGGAATATGGTATTGAGATGGAGGATCAGCCATGATCATATTGAATGGCGAAGCAGGCTCGAAGGGCCGAATGGCCTGCTCCTGCTCCTATTTTCTATGTTTCTATGTCCTGAATGCTGTGCTGTCTCTCAGATACCAGGATAAAGGACATTACAAAGCAGATGTAGAAGGTGGTGAATCATCTGGAAGCCATGGTTCATATCAGAGCAAACAACATAGGCAAGAATAGGATTCAGGATTGGCAAAAAAAAAGTGTTCCGGTAGCTGGAAAATAGACTGAGAAGCAGAATGTCATAGGTAATCTCAGGATTACTACTAGTGCCACATGCTAGCCAAATTAGAGAGGTAAATGCATGCTGCACACATGGTGAATGAGGTAAAAGGTCACAAGCCTGGGGCACTGTTACTAGATCTCGGGCAGGAGTGAGATGGGTCGACAGGACAGTCTACAACTGAACAGAGCTGAGACTAATATTCTTGCAAAGAGGTTAACTGGCGCTGTGGGTGAGGGTTAAAACTAATGTGAAGTGGCGGGGGGGAGGGGCGGTGGGTGGAGGGTGGTGATCAAGAGAAAAGGCAAGAGAGGAGAGTCAGCATCTTGGAAAGGAAAGTGAATTCTAGGTGTCTCGGTAATAAGGTAAAAACACTGAAAGAGTTTAAGCAGGTCAAGATAGCAAGAAAAAGAATCAAGAAGGCAATAAAAAGAAAAGTGGCAAATCCAAAGGAATCCAAACTAAAATTTATGAATATCTCTGAACAGAGTATAAGAAACAAAATTGGGGAACTAGAGTCATGGATTAAAATGGAAAATCATGACATAATACATTTTCCATTTTAATCATCAATATGACTACAGCTCAGTCAGGATCGATAATTAAATATTCCTGGGTATGAAGCTTTCAGGAGGGATCGGGAAAGAAGTAAGTGAGGATGGATGGCTGTATTAATTAGAGCATAAAGATTTAAATAGACATATAGCCCAAACAGAATAAATTTAGATTGAGTTGAGGAATAGCAAGGAATTACTCACATTGCTTGAGAGTATATTATAAATTGCCAAAAAGTGGAAAGCAAATTAAGGATGAAATTCTTAGATGAATTAGAGAAACATTTATTAACAATAGAGTAATAATTGTCGGAGATTGTTATTATCCAAAAACATTAGACTGTAATAGGGAAAATGTTTGTGGCCAGAAAGGAGAACATGTTTGCAGTGTGTGCAGGACTGTTTTCTCATCCAATATGTTGCTGCATTGCTCCAACAAAGAGGCTTGACTTGGACCTGATCCTGGGTAATGAAGCAGAACAAGTAGGCAACCTAAAAGTAGGGGAACATTTGGGAAACAATAACCACAATATAGTTAGGGTCAATGTAAGAACAGAAAAGACTGGAAAAAAGCAAAATAAAGCGAGATAATAAAGGACCTTGCCCAGATTAGATGGAACGGGAAATTGGCAAATGATCCGATGATCAGGATTAGGAAACATTTAAACAGGAGCTGCAAAAAATACAAATCAATTATATTCCAGTAAAGGAAATGGATCAAAGGTGAGGGTTCCATGGCCGAATAGGGGGATTAGATCAAATTTTAAACTAAAAAGAAGCATTTACTGCTCATGGGGCAAGTAGTAAAAAATAAAGCCAGGACAATAAAGAATATAGGAAAACTATAAAATGGAGATTAAAAATGCTAAGAGGGAGTATGAGAGAAAATTACAAAAAAAAACATTAGGGGTAATAAAAAGGCTTTCCATCAGCACATTCGTAAGAATAGGATAGTCCAGGTAAGGTTAAGGCCATTAAGAGATGAAGTAGGCTAACTTGTTGTGGAGAGTGAGGGCATGGCAGAGATACTAAATAAGTACTTTGCCTCAGTTTTCAAGAACAAGGTGGATATTGAAATTGTACAGCCACCAGAGGAAGATGCAGAACAGCATCATAATATGATACGGCAAAGGAAGAGGCCATTCGGCCCATCTTGCCTGTGCCGGCTCTTTGAAAGAGCTATCCGATTAGTCCCATCCCCTTGCTCTTCCCATAGCCCTGTAATTTTTTTTCCTTAAAAGATTTATCCAATTCCCTTTTGAAAGTTACTATTGAATCTGCTTCCAACACTTTTCAGGCAGTGCATTCCAGATCATTACAACTCGCTTCATTAAAAAAATGTTTCGGCCCTGGCTCTTTTTCCGGTCATCCTTAAATCTGTATCTTCTGGTTATTGACCCTTCTGCCATTGGAAACAGTTTCCCCTTATTTACTCTATCAAATCCCTTCATGATTTTGAACACCTCTATCACCTCTTAACGTTCTCTGTTCAACCCCAGCTTCTCCAGTCTCTCCACATAACTGAAGTCCCTCATCCCTGGCACCATTCTAGTAAATCTCTTCTGCACCCTCTTCAAGGCCTTGACATCCTTCCTAAAGTGTGGTGCCCAGAATTGAACACAATACTCCAGCTGAGGCCTAAACCAGTGTGTTATAAAGGTTTAGCATAACATCCTTGCTTTTGTACTCTATGCCCCTATTAATAAAGCCCAGGATCCCATCAGCTTTTTTAACAGCCTTCTCAACTTGCCCTGCAACCTTCAAGGATTTGTGTACATACACCCCAAGGTCTCTCTGTTCCTGCATTCCCTTTAAAATTGCACCATTTAGTTTACATTGCCTCTCCTCATTCTTCCGACCAAAATGTAACACTTCACACTTCTCAGCATTAAATTTTATCTGCCATGTGTCTGCCCATTTCACCAGTCTGTGTCCTCCTGAAGTCTGTTACTATCCTCCACATTGTTTACTTCATTTGGGAGTTTCATGTCATTTGCAGACTTTGAAATTATGTAATTTTTTAATTTACAGGTTCATCCCTCTCCACTTTTTTGAACAGGGGTGTAACATTTGCAATCCTCTTGCACCGTCCCCACATCTAAGGAGGATTGGAAGATTATGGCCAGAGCCTCCATAATTTCCACCCTTATTTCCCTCAATAACCTAGGATGCATCCCACCTGGACCGGTTGACTTTTCTACTTTGAGCACTGCCAATATTTTAAGTACCTCCTCTTCATCTATTTTTATCCTATCCAATATTGCTATTACCTCCTCCTTTACTGCTACAACAGCAGCATCCTCTTCTCTAGTGAAGATGGATGCAAAGTATTCATTTTGTACCTCAGCCATGCTCTCTGCCTCCACAAGAAAATCTCCTTTTTTGTCCCTAATCGGTCCCAGCCTTCCTTTGACTACCCTTTTACTATTTATATGTTTATAAAAGACTTTTGGGTTCCCTTTTATGTTAGCTGCTAATCTATTCTCATACTCTCTCTGCCCCTCTTATTCCCTTTTTTAGATCTCCTCTCTACTTTCTGTATTCAGCCTGGTTCTCTACTGTATTCAGCCTGGTTCTCTACTGTATTATGAACCATACATTCGTCATAAGCCTCCTTTATCTGTTCCATTTTAATTTCTATATCTTTAGTGATCTATGGAGCTCTAGATTTGAATGCCCTTCCTTTCCCCCTTGTGGTAATGCATCTACTCTGTACCCAAACCATCTCCTCCTTGAAGGCCTCCCATTGTTCAATTACTGTTTTGCTTACCAATGTTTGATTCCAATTCACCTGGGCAAGATCTCTTTTTAACTCACTGAAATTAACCTCCTCCAGTTAAGTATTTTCACATTTGATCCTTGTCCTTTTCCATAACTATTCTAAACCTAATGATATTATGATCACTGTTCCTCAAATGCTCCCCCACTGAAACATGCTCCACCTGCCCCACTTCATTCCCCAGAACTAGATCCAGCACTGCTTCCTTCCTCGGTAGGCTGGAAACACACTGTTCAAGAATGTTCTTTTGTACACATTTCAGGAATTCCTCCCCCTCTTTGCCCTTAACATTGTTATTGTCATTGTCTATATTGGGATAATTGAAATCCCCCACTAGGTAGTAGCATGGCCGAATGGTCTAAGGTGTGGATTTAGAGTCCAGTCTCTGCAACGGCGTGGGTTCGAATACAACCGCTACCACAGTTTGTGACAATCCTTATTTATGCTGATCCTATTTCTTATGTTCTTATGGTGGGAAAGTGGATTTGAGGTCGAAGATCAGCCACGATCTTATTGAATGGTGGAGCAGGCTCAAGGGGCTGTATGGCCTACTCCTGCTCCTATTTCTTATGTTCTTATTATCACTGCTCAACAGTTCTTGCATCTTTCTGTAATTTGCCTGCAAATTTGCTCCTCTTTCGCCTTCCCACTATTTGGTGGCTTATAGTATAAACCCAGTAGTGTAATAGCTCCTCTATTGTTCCTTAATTCTAACCAAATAGATTCTGTCTTTGACCCCTCAACTACATCATTCCTTTCCAGTGCTTTAATAGTTTGATCAATGCTGCCCCTCCTTCTCCTTTCTTTCCTTCCCCATCGTTCCTGAATACATTGTAGCGAGGAATATTAAATACCCAATCTTCCCCTTCGAGCCACTATCTCAAAGTCCCATGTGGTGACTTAAGCCTACAGCTCACCAACCTTATTTACCACGCTACGTGCGTTTATAAACATGCACTCCATGTTCGTCTTAGATTGCCTCGCATTTGCCCCCTGTCTGATCCCCCCCCCCACTATTTCTGAACTATTCTTAATGCTAGTGCTATTTGTCCCTCCCAGTCTTCTGTGCACCTTGTTTCTCCTCTCTAATGTTTCATCCTGGTGCCCATCCCCCTGCCAAATTGGTTTAAACCAGTGATTGGAGGTCATTATTCAAAGAGAAAAGGTACTAAAAAGTTACTCAAACTTAAGGTAGACATAATACTGGCACCCATTGGCTTACATCCAAGGATCGTGGGGTAAACTAGGGAAGTAAAGGCAAAGCCTCTCACTATAATTTTCATAATTCTGTGGAAAGGAAAATTGTATTAGAGGGCTGAAAGGTGGTAAATGTGACAACCTTCTTCAAACATGCTCAGAATTTTTAGGCAAGTTAGTCTTGCTTCAATTGGCTGATAAACTACTGGCACTTATAATAATGAAATTACGAAGCACTTGATAAAACATAGGGAAAGGAAATACATCTTAAAAGAGCAGAGGGATCTTGATCAGCAGATAAATAGATCATTGCAGGTGGCAGTGCAAGGAAATAGGCTATGAAAGGGGAAAATAGACTACAAAAGCAAGGAGTTAATGTTGAACTTGTACAAAACCTTAGATTAGGTGACAGTTGAGTCCTGAGTATTGGAGTATTTTGTGCAGTTCTGGGCACCCCATTAAAGCAATGATATAAAAACAATGGGAATGGCACAGCATGGATGAGAGACTTGTGAATTTGGGGCTTTTTCACTACAAGTGTGAAGTTAAGGGATGGCCTGATAAATGTGTGCAAGATTAAGAAGGGTTATGATTGATTAATTGTTTCCATTGGTTGGCATGAAGGTAATGAAGGCATTAACTAAGATAATCAAAAGAATTAAAGGGGAGGTTATAAAAAATGTCTTTAAATGGAGAATAGTTAGAATGTGGAATTCTCTGACGCAAACCATTGATAATGCAGAATCCATAGATTGCTTTAAATGAGAATCAGGTATGTTATAGAAGAGAAATATTAAAGGATGTGTGGAGCAGATGGGATTAGGTTCTTCTATGGAGAAAAATACAGCATGGATTTGATGGGCTAAATGGCCTGTAACTGTGTTGAGACACTCTGACTCTATGCTTTGTTGTATAAATGTGAAATACATCAAATAAGGACTGTTGAAGACGCCAAGTTCAAATGTTATTTATTTGTATGAGTTTATGATTTAGTTCTTTTTGGTTGGTTGTAGAGGAGTATAATAATTTGCAGAGGAGCTACGCTTGCAAAACCGAAGAATACGAATGGAATACAAACAAACTTAAAGCTCAGCTGAAAGCAGCCCAATGTGATCTAGATCAAACCAGAGAGGCAATGAAAGTCCTTGAAGGAGCCGATACCCATGGTACTAATTTTTAGTCCATTTTTTTACTAGACTATTATATATACAAGCTACTTTGTCTTTCTGGGTTTTTTCTGAAAGTTATATTTATTTGTATGGTGGATACACTGCAGTGATTTTTTGAAAATATATATGAATATAATATTTGGGCCTTTGATAACTGTTGAACAATATATATATTCAAATAATTTTCCTTCAGACATGCACAATTAACCAAATAAGCTAAATTATTATGATTATTTCTGAAAATACTGAACTTTTTAATGGTTTTGTCTTCCAGTGAAACCAATAAAAGTTGTAGTAACTGGAAGAGAACTGCTGACCCTCTGACCAAACTCCAGCATGTTTTTCTACATCTTTGTGCCTCCAATACCTTTGGAACATCCTACGATACAGGGATGTAATAACCATCTTTTTGTGCCTCACTGAGAAGGGAAAACTCAGTGGGAACTGTGATAAATTACAGAAAATGCTGGAATTCATGTAGGCCAGTCTGCATCTGGAACATTTCAGTTGAAGAATCACTATTCTATCTTTCCCTTTCAGACAATGACTGACATGCTCTGCATTTCCAGTACTTTTGGTTTTATTTCAAATTTCTAAACTTGCATTTTTTTACTTTTGACCTTACCATAATAATTTATGGCCCTGAATTTATACGGTTAGGGGGAGATGAATTATCCCGATCTCCAGCCATAACTTTGGTGGGAGATTGCTGGAACCCTCAGAAAAATGGCTGATAAGGGCCATTTACACCGTTTCTACAAAAGTTCCAACAATCTTCACTGACGTTATGGCAGGAAATCGGGATAACCCCTGCAAAAATTCAGGGCTTTATGTCTTCAGAAAGAATTGAGCTCACAATGTTCTTTGAAGAATCTATGCCAATTAGCTATGCTAATTTGTTGGCACTCTTCTAGCCCTCAATCATAGAATGGCCTTTTTTTTTTGTCTGTTATAAGGATTTATCACTGCATAGTTGTACCCTTTCTGGCTTGCTATCAGTAATGCCCTAATTCAATTTTCAAAGTTAAATTGTGTGCCCTACAGCAATGAAAGTTGCCGTGGGAATGCAAAAGCAGATCACAGCCAAGCGGGGACAGATAGATGCACTACAGAGCAAGATCCAGTTCCTGGAAGAAGCTTTAGAGAACTCCGAGAGGGTACGAAGTAATTCACTAATCTTAGAACCTTATTCAAAATCTTGATCAAAAAACAAGGTGTTGTTCTTGTGGGGGGGAAGAGACATCAAGGTACAGGTTTCCTTTAATATCTTTGCACCATGTGGAGCCATTCTGATCAAGTGCTGTTCCCCAACCTCTCTCTGCTCAAGAACTTGTTCTGAGCCACACTTTAGTTCCTTTTCTACTATTAATGGTAGTATTTCTTGATTGTTTTGCTTATACACACAGAACTAAGGTCCTCTTTACCCCTTCAAATTGGTGTTGCAAGTAATGTCGTTATTATAATCTTCTGTAGATGTTTAGCAAAAGTTTTCCGAAATTCTACTTGTCTGCAGCAAAGTTTGATCGTCTGTAGTCAACAATGCTTCCACTCCTGGCTTGTTTTTTTATTATTGTTTGGCTCAGCTCCAACTTCAAGCAGGTGATCTCTGGTAGAATCATCTTCAGCTCCAGTTGATGCCAATTTCTGGATTTCAGACTCTCATTGAACATCATTTGTCTTTTGGGATGACTGACACTCATGGTTCTCTGCTGTCTCAAGACACCCAAAAGCGCGAAGCCTGCTCCAAGCTTCGGCCTAACTCCTCCACAATGATCATCTCAATACCTCCACCACTGCTGGAATTGGCAGTGGAGGACCACATTTAATGTGCCTCAGACAAATGGAACTTTGCCTCATTGTAGGGCTGAGGCTGGTCAGGAAATATAATATCTCGTCATCTAATGAGTGGGGAAACACCCTACTTACATAGAATGCACAGCACAGAAACAGGCCATTCGGCCCAACTGGTCCATGCCGGTGTTTATGCTCCACATGAGCCTTCTCCCTCCCTACTTCATCTACCCCTATCAGCATATCCTTCTATTCCTTTCTCCCTTATGTGTTTATCTAGCTTCTCCTTAAATGCATCTATGCTATTCGCCTCAACTACTCCTTATGGTAGTGAGTTCCATATTCTAACCACTCTCTGGGTTTCCCCTGAATTCCCCATTGGATTTATTAGTGACTATCTTATATTTTATGGCCCCTACTTGATAGTGCCTTTCCCAACATTCAGAGAAGTTACTTTCTTATGGGGGGTGGAAGGGAGCGGAGACACTGAAAACTATGAAAACTGCATTTTGGGAAAAAGCCCAGCCGTGGGCTTGAGTTCATGGGCTTGCCAGAGCTGACACTGACAGCTGAAGGAACTCAACAAGCTAGCAAGCAAGAAATCCCAATTTGCATTTGGACCTACAAGTCTGAGAATTTTTTTTATGATTGACAGGAAAACCGGCATGGCATGACACGCTTTGCTGTTTGTAAGCTCCATCCTGTCCTCCACTCCAGTGTAGGTTTGAAAAATTACTGCAGACTAACGCCCCAGGGAAACCATTTTCAGAAGCTGCAAAAGTGACTACAGTTTGTTTTTTGTACAAAACATCAGAACAAGAGAAATCACAAACTCAACTTTTTCTTTTACTCATTCTCCCCTCCATCTTACTCCCCCTCTTTCCCCTCTCTGCTCCCTCCGCCCACATGGCTAGCGGACAACTCATTGTTCCTGCTTTGCACCTTTGTACGAAGTAGCAGTTGTGCTTTTCTTTACATTTCCCCACAACTCGTGTCAAGGGAAGCATTTGGAATCAAAGAATGGTTACAGCACAGAAGGAGGCCATTCGGCCCGTCGTGCCCGTGCCGGCTCTCTGCAAGAGCAATCTAGCTAATCCCATCCCCTGCCCTTTCCACGTAGCCCTGCAAATTTTTTCCCTTCAAATACTTATCCAATTCCCTTTTATAAGCCACAATTAAATCTGCCTCCAGCACCCTTTCAGGCAGTGCATTCCAGATCAAACCACTCGCTGTGGTAAAAAAGTTTTTCCTCATGTCGCCTTTGGTTATTTTGCCAATCACCTTAAATCTGTGTCCTCTGGTTCTCAACCCTTCTGCCAATGGGAATAGTTTCTCTCTATCTACTCTGTCTAGACCCCTCATGATTTTGAATACCTCTGTCAAATCTCCTCTCAACCTCCTCTGCTTTCAAGAGAACAATCCCAGCTTCTCCAGTCTATGCACGTAACTGAAGTCCCTCATCCCTGGAACCATTCTAGTAAATCTTTTTCTGCACCCTTTCTAAGGCCTTCACATCCTTCCTAAAGTGCAGTGCCCAGAATAGGAAACAATACTCCAGTTGTGACCATAGAAAAAAATAGGAGCAAGAGTAGGCCATTCGGCCCTTCGGGCCTGCTCTGCCATTCAAAATGATCATGGCTGATCGTCTGACTCAGTACCCTGTTCCCGCTTTTTCCCCATATCCCTTGATCCTTTTAGCATTAATAAATATATCTATCACCAAACCAGTGTTTTATAAAGATTCATCATTATCTCCTTGCTTTTGTACTCTATGCCTCTATTTATAACGCCCAGGATCCATTATGCTTTTTTAACCTCTTTCTCAACCTGCTCTGTCACCTTCAACGACCTATGCACATGTACCCCCAGGTCTCTCTGTTCCTGCATCCCCTTTAGAATTGTACCCTTTAGTTTATATTGCCGCTCCTCGTTCTTCCTACCAAAATGTATCACTTTGCACTTCTCTGCGTTAAATTTCATCTGCCACGTGTCTGCCCATTCCACCAGCCTGTCTATGTCCTCTTGCAGTCTATCACTATCTTCCTCTCTGTTCACTACACTTCCAAGTTTTGTGTCATCTGCAAATTTGGACATTGTGCCCTGTACACCCAAGTCCAAGTCATTAATATATATCAAAAAAAGCAGTGGTCCTAGTATCAACCCCTGGGGAACACCGTTGTATACCTTCCTCCAGTCCGCAAAACAACCGTTCATCACTACTCTTTGTTTCCTGTCACTCAGCCAATTTCGTATCCATGCTGCCACTGCCCCCTTTATTCCATGGGCTTCAACCTTGATGACAAGCCTATTATGTAGCACTTTATCAAATGCCTTCTGGAAGTCCATTTACACCACATCAACCGCTTTGCACTTGTCAACCCTCTCTATTACTTCATCAAAAAACTCAATCAGGTTAGTTAAGCACGATTTGCCATTACCAAATCCGTGCTGGCTTTCCTAAATTAATCCACACTTGTCCAAGTGACTGTTAATTTTGTCCCAGATTATTGGTTTTAAAAGCTTCCCCACCACCGAGGTTAAACTGACTGGCCTGTAGTTGCTAGGTTTATCCTTACACCCTTTTTTGAACAAGGGTGTAACATTTGCAATTCTCCAGTCCTCTGGCACCATTCCTGTATCTAAGGAGGATTGGAAGATTATGGCCAGTACCTCTGCAATTTCCACCCTTGAGTTTTACATTATCAGCTTCCCAGAGCTGATGTTTCAGGCTTTTTATATATTTTTGAGCTGTGCAATAATGCCTGCTGTGGGCTATAAAAAGTGACTACGATGTAAGCTCACCACATCCTTTAATTAATAATCTCCTTAAGGTAACAGTGAAATGCTTCACCCCTCCCCCACTGACTTTTATAGCTGCATACCATGGCGAGAGTTTTTAGTTTTCCAGCCAGCTGCTTTTGGCAGAAGGTCAAATTTGGTTAAATTTAGCTGACTTTCATAGCAGCCTTAGAAGGAGTGGTTTTGATTCAACCACACCACAGGTTGTTATACTTTTCAAGTACTAAATCAAAGATATCCTTTCTATTTTTAGACTGAGTACCTTTGAGAACTCAACAGTAACTACAATGATCATATAGAACACAACTAGAAACATGGCAAGCCATTAACACTAAGTACTGAAAGAACATCTCAGCTCTTGCATTATGCAAAACATTTATTATAATCTGCAGAAATATCCACAAAACACATTCATTATTTCATTCCAATCATTTTCTGGAACAAGAAAACATCTATATGTTTCTAATTGTTTTTGTTCAAAATAAAGCCCAGATGCCTGACTTTGTTAACATTGTTCCATTTAATATTTTGAATAAATAAAAATTGGACTGCAATTTACTTATTGCCAGTGTGTGAAAAAAGATTGCATTAGGCTGAAATGGAGACAATACCCTAGAATTTCCAATTGGAAAAAGGGGCAGAAACTTCATGCCAAACCTCCACCTATTTAGCTTCATCTTCAATTTTGTGATAGGTTTTTTTGAGTATCCCAGAAAGCACCTGGCAGTTTGCCAAAGGAAGTATGGAAATGAGGCCTTGATGACATCATTACATCAGGCACACAGTTTGTTGGCATTGATTCATCCACCTGCCCACATGAAATGTAATATTCAAGGTCGTTAGGGACTGTGGTTTATGGGCAGCCCTACATGAAGATTGGTAGCAATTTTTTAAGGCTATTCCTATGCTTTTTTTTCCCATGCTTCCATATAGGTGATCAGGAGTCTTTGTGCCAATTATTGTAGCACTGCCATCTTTACCAGTGTCCACAATAGCACAAGGGGACTCTTTATGGAGGAAGAGTGGACCAATGTAGGGAGGCAAGGCAGGTCAGGCTGCACCAAAGATGTTCTGTGTGCCCACCTAGGTTTAGAGGATAAGTGTTAGGGGTGGTCCTCTGATTGTGTGTTCTCTCTTTTGTTATGGGTAGCCTTCTCCTGCAACAAGGTTAGGCCTCAACTGGCGTATTGTGGCCAATTTTGGGAACTACACTTTAGGAAGGATGTCAAGGTCTTGGAGGATGTAGAGGAGATTTACTAGAATTATACCAGGGATGAGGGAACCGTTATGTGGAGAGACTGGAGAAGTTGGAATTGTTTTCCTTAGAGCAGAAGGTTAAGCAGAGATTTAATAGAATTGTTTAAAATTATAAAAAGTTTTGATAGAGTAAATAAGGAGAAACTGTTTCCACTGGCAGGAGAGTCTTTAACCAGAGGACACAGATTTAAGATAACTGGAGATGAGGAGAATTTTTTTTACTCACGAGTTATGATCTGGAGTGCACTACCTGAATGGGTAATGGAAGTAGATTCAGTAGTGACTTTCAAAAGGGCATTGGATATATACTTGAAAAGGAAAGATTTGCAGGGCTATCGGAAAGTGCAGGGGAGTGGGAATAATTGAATAGCTCTTTCGAAGAGCCAGCACAGGCACAATGGGCCGAATGGCCTCCTTCTGTGCTGTACGATTCTATGAATAATAGTAGAAGAGGTGAGAAGTTCCAGTTGTCATGATGACATACAGTGATGCCCTAGTGTTAGTATGCTCCCCATAGCGGATGTGATGACATGTATATGCACCATGCAGCTATATAAGATGGGAGGATTAGTTTGGGCTGAATGCATATAAGGGCAGGATTGGGTACTAAATATTCCTGGATACAAGGTGTTCAGGAAATATAGTGAAGGAAAGAAAGGAGGGGGGTTGACAGTATTGATTAAGGAGAATATTGCAGTACTGGAGAGAGAGGATGTCCTGGAGGGGTCATGGACAGAATCTATTTGGTTATAGTTAAGAAATTACACTACTGGGTGTATTCTATAGGCCACCAACTCGAGGGAAGGATATAGAGGAGCAAATTTACAGGGAAATTACAGAGAGGTGCAAAAGCTATAGAGTAATGATAACTGAGGACTTCAACTATCCTAATATAGACTGGGATTACAATAATAATATAAGGGGCACAGAGAGGGAGGAATTTTTGAAATGTGTTCAGGATAACTTTCTTAATCAGTACGTTTCCGGCCCAACGAGGAAGGCGATATTGCTGGACTCTAGGGAATGAGGTGGGCCAAGTGGAGCAAGTGTCAGTGGGAGAGCATTTAGGGAGCAGTGATCATAGTATCATAAGGTTTAGAATAGCTATGGAAAAGGACACGGACCACTCCAAAGTAAAATACTCAATTGGAATTAAAGATTGGCAGGCAAAACTGTAATTGAATAGTGGGCGGCCTTTAAAGAGGAGATGGTTCAGGTACAGTCTAGGCACATTTCCACGGGGCAGAAAGGTAGGGCAACTAAAGCCAGAGCTCCCTGGATGACAAAAGAGATATTGAGTGAGATGAAACGGAAAAAATATATCAGGTTTATAACACAAGTGAGAACCAGGCAGAATTTAGAAAGTTCAGAGGGGAAGTGAAAAAGGAAATAAGAGGGGCAAAGAGAGAGTATGAGAATAGACTGGCGTACAACATAAAAGGTAATTCAAAAGTCTTCTACAGGCATGTAAACAGTAAACACGTAGTAAAAGGAGGGGTGGGGCCGATTAGGGACCATAAAGGAGATCTACTCATGGAGGCAAAGGGGATGGCTGATGTACTAAATGAGTACTTTGTATCTGTCTTTATCAAGGAAAAAGATGCTGCCAGAGTCTCAGTAAAAGAAGATATAGTTGAGATACTGGATGGGCTAAAAATTGATAAAGAAGTGGTACTTGAAAGACTAGCTGTATTTAAAGTAGATAGGTCACCCGGTCCGGATGAGATACATTCTAGGTTGCTGAGGGAAGTAAGGGTGGAAATTGCGGAGGTACTGGCCTTAATCTTCCAAACATCCGTAGATATGGGGGTAGTGCCAGAGGACTGGAGAATTGCAAATGTTACACCCTTGTTCATAAAAGGGTGTAAGGATAAACCCAGCAACTATAGGCTAGTCAGTTTAACCTCAGCGGTGGGGAAACTTTTAGAAACGATAATCCGGGACAGAACTAACAGTCACTTGGACAAGGATGGATTGATTAGAGAAAGCCAGCACGGATTTCTTAACGGCAAATTGTGTTTAACTAACCTGATAGAGTTTTTTGATGAAGTAACAGAGAGGGTAGATGTGGGCAATGCAGTTGATGTGGTGTATATGGACTTTCAAAAGGCGTTTGATAAAGTGCCGCATGGTAGGCTTATCATCAAGATTGTGGCTCGTGGAATAAAGGGGACAGTAGCAACATGGATACAGAATTGGCTAAGGGACAGGAAACAGAGAGTAGTGGTGAATGGTTGCTTTTCGGACTGGAGGGAAGTGTACAGTGGTGTTCCCCAAGGGTCAGTGCTAGGACCACTGCGTTTCTTGATATATATTAATGTCTTGGACTTGGGTGTACAGGGCACAACTTCAAAATTTGCAGATGACACAAAACTTGGAAGGGTAGTAAACACTGAGGAGGATAGTGATAGACTTCAAGAGGATATAGACAGGCTGGTGGCATGGGTGGACACGTGGCAGATTAAATTTAACGCAGAAAAATGTGAAGTGATATATTTCAGTAGGAAGAACAAGGAGAGGCAATATAAACTAGAGGGCACAACTCTAAAAGGGATACAAGAACAGAGAGATTTGGGGGTGTATGTGCACAAATCATTGAAGGTAGCAGGACAGGTTGAGAAAGCGGTTTAAAAAGTATACAGGATCCTGGACTTTAGAAATAGAGGCATAGAGTACAAAAGTATGGAAGTCATGATGAACCTTTATAAAGCGCTGGTTCGGCCACAACTGGAGTATTGTGTCCAGTTCTGGGCACCGCACTTCAGGAAAGGTGTGAAGGCTTTTGAAAGGGTGCAGAAGAGATTTACTAGAATGATTCCAGGGATGAGGAACTTTAGTTAAGTAGATAGACTGGAGAAGCTAGGGTTGTTCTCCTTGGAACAGAGACGGTTGCGAGGAGATTTGATAGAGGTATTCAAAATCATGAAGGGTCTAGACAGAGTAAATAGAGAGAAACTGTTCCCATTGGCGGAAGGGTCAAGAACCAGAGAACACAGATTTAAGATGATTGGCAAAAGAACCAAAGGTAACATGAGGAAAAACCTTTTTACATAGCGAGTGGTTAGGATCTGGAATGCACTGCCTGAGGGGGTGGTGGAGGTAGATTTAATCATGGACTTCAAAAGGGAACTGGATATGTACTTGAAAGGAAAAAAATTGCAGGGCTACAGGGAAAGGACAGGGGAATGAGACTAGCTGGATTGTTCTTACAGAGAGCCGGCGTGGACTTGATGGGCTGAATGGTCTCATTCTGTGCTGTAACCTTTCTATGATTCTATGATATGAATAATACAACACTTCTGGGAGGAATGCTACTGGTGCATTCTCCTTGAGCAGCTTGTTTGTCCTCTAGCACTCCAATTTGCCTTGTTTTCTGCAGAAGAATTTGAACAGCTCCTTCAGAGAACCAAAGTATGCTCAGGCAAATTGCTCTCCTTGCAGACATCGTGAACCACCAAAGAATCTTGCTTAATTCAAAATAGGAAAGGCACAGTGCCTGCCCATTTAAACTGCTGCAGGTATTTAAATGCTGCAGCAGCACCAGATTTCCCACACACGAATGAGTAAATGCTCCAAATCACAAGCATTTTCAATGCCAAGAGCTTACCTACATTGCTGATTGGGCTGATCTGGAAGTATGAGGGGGCATTGCACTAGAGTTTAGATGGTGCTCTTCCCGCTTGCACCCAACCAGAAAATATACCTTGTGTCTCTTTTTTATTTGGTTTATATTAATTTAAGAAATTTTACTGGTATCTTTGAACAATTGAGCTCGAATTTGGAGCAGAGTATTGTCATGTTTTTGAAACTATGTATATGTTTACATTTCTCCTCTCTTTCTCCCCTCCTCCTCCCCCCCCCCCAACCAAAAAAATTGAACATTAACAAGTTCAGAGCTGTTTAACCTATTTTACGTTTTGTAGGAGAAATGCTACCTAAAGGAAGAGAAGGTTCGCCTGACTAAGGAACTTGCTTGTATAGTATCAGAAAGAAACAAAATTGCTGGAGAGCTCGACACCCTGAAGTCTCAAGAAAAAAGTTTGAGGGACAAACTGATGAGATTGGAGACAGCACTAGAGAAGGTAACAGTACCAATTATAATTTTTCTTTTAATTATTTGTAGTAAATCTTGTATTCATTGACATAGATAATGTCATTGCTGGGGACTGGAACTCATTTTCTTAAAATCAACTTTGCCACCTGGGGGGAATTTTAACCCCCAAGAAACGGGTGGGTTGGGGGCAGGTGGGCAATAAAAATAGTTTGTTTATGGAGCGGGACTGCATTCCGGCCCTAATGGCCCACTTCCGGGTTTAACCCAGGTGCATTAGGATGCGTGTGCGCAATAGACACCCGGAGATCTCGCCCCCACTTAAAGCCGGCGGGCCGATATTTAAGTGGGCAATATACCTCATTGTGATAGTTGAGGCACTTAATGTTGTGTGTATTAGAAATGTCAAACGAATTTAACCTTACCTGTTCGGGTTTCCCATTGCTTCTGATTCACGTCAGGTGAAAGCAGGCGAGGAGGGCCTGATCCATGAGGTGAGTCCCTTTATTGCACTGCTTCTGGGCCAGGAGGAGCAGGAATGCTTCATCCAGGCCCAACAAGCTTACCTGGCGCAACATGACCCCCGCGATTGGTTAACCCCCGCCCACCCCGAGCTAAAATCATGCCCCTAGTGTCTGCATCCAGTTTAAGCTGGGACTACCCAAACACACATAGGCCAGCAGGTAAAGCAGACTTTGCTACCATCAAAACTGGGCTGGATTTGAACCTAGGTCTAGAGTGGAAAAGTCAGTGTGCTAACCCACTGCACCACCCATTTCTGCTCTAGTTTTCACTGAAGACCATAACTGTACAAAAATATAAATTGTGAAAGATTTCACTGAAGATTGGGTATCAATTTTCATACTTCACATGCCACAAGTAAGGTGTAGGTTTTGCAACTTGAGGGAGGGAGCAATAAGAAAATTGAACTCTCCATTTGCCTGGATGAGTGCAGCTCCAACAACACTCAAGAAGCTCGACACCATCCAGGACAAAGCTGCCCGCTTGATTGGCACCCCATCCACCACCCTAAACATTCACTCCCTTCACCACCGGCGCACTGTGGCTGCAGTGTGTACCATCCACAGGATGCACTGCAGCAACTCGCCAAGGCTTCTTCAACAGCACCCCCCAAACCCGCGACCTCTACCACCTAGAAGGACAAGGGCAGCAGGCACATGGGAACAACACCACCTGCACGTTCCCCTCCAAGTCACACACCATCCCAACTTGGAAATATATCGCCGTTCCTTCATCGTCGCTGGGTCAAAATCCTGGAATTCCCTTCCTAACAGCACTGTGGGAGAACCTTCACCACAGGGACTGCAGTGGTTCAAGAAGGCGGCTCACCACGACCTTCTCAAGGGCAATTAGGGGTGGGCAATAAATGCTGGCCTCGCCAGCAACACCCACATCCCATGAACGAATAAAAAAAAGAGAGAAATGTCTGTCCCTTTAAGATACTTTTCTGCTGACTTTTCTTTGGCGTCATCTAAAAGAAGACCCCTATCGACTTCTGTTCTTTTGCTGATGGTGTCCTCAATGTTGTGTGATGTTCTGCCATCAGATTAATTGGCCTTTTCCGAAGATTGCTTTGTTACAAGCTTTTTCCTTTTAGTAAAAATATTTTTGTTTTCAATAGCCCTCGGTACTTTGTAAATGTTTCTTTTGGTTGCTATCTTGTTCTGCAGTCTCTGATTTCAAGTTTTAGCTAAATTGTAAAGGCCTGGGGCTCAATTTTAAAACTTAGCCTGGAAAGGGTCGGGGGGGTGAAATTGAGGTCAGGAAACCATTAGCACGGGTTTCCCGGATGTCCTTACGATTTTGACGTAAGGACGTCTTTTGGTTTTTTTGTCGGTTTCCCGTCCGACTTACTGGCCTGATTGACTGGCTGGTCTCAGACGGACGGGAGACCAGTCAGGGAGAGGACGTCTTCAGGTAAGTCTGCAGGTAAATCTTTGTTTCTATGGATTGGGGGGGGGTCACGGGTAGGCATAAGTTGGCACAATTGGGCATCGCTTGGCACGGGGGTCGTAAGTCATGGTGGATGGGATCCGAGGTCAGTCACGTGGTGGGGGGTGTCGGGATCGGGGGTCATCGCGGGGGGTCTGCGATCGTTGAGGGGGAGGGTTGGGGGTGGGAGGATCAGAGTTGGGGGGGGAAGAGGGTCGGGGGTCCGCAATCGGGTGGGAGGGTGTCCGCGATCAATGGGAGGGGTCGGTGCAGGTAGGCATGTTGGGCCTGGAGGAAGCACTCCTGCTCCTCTGGGCCCACAAGTTAGGCCTTTCTAGGCACCTACCTGTTAGTCTCGGGCCTTCTCGCCTCCTTTCACGAAATGTAAAACAGAAGGCCCGGAAATCTGCCCCCCCCCCCCCCCCCCCCCCGCCAGGGCTGAAATCAGGAATTTGAAAAAAATGGGGGCCTGAAGCCACCTTGAAAGGTTTTAAGGCCCAACCTGCCTCCTGGGAGCGGGTTGGTTGCCCGTCCCGGTGAAAACCGGAAATGGGCGGGTTGGGGACGGGTCTGAAATGGTGGCAATTTTCAATGCCACCCCTGCCCCCAACCCATCTGTTTTTTTACTTTGAAAATTCAGCCCCTATTGTTTTCATGGCCAGTGCTTCAAACTGTTAACATTGCATGTTGTTTCAATACTTTTTTTTAAGTCTTTTGTTGCTGTTGTTTCTTATAGCTTCTGGGGAGGGGGAATTTGATACAATGCAAATCTAGATTCAGTTTATTTTAATAGATGGGCAAAGTTTTTTTTAAACTCCTCCTAGCAGTTATCTGTGAACTAACAGCACTAAAAACATCCCATCCCAAATCTCCACAGCATTCAAACAGGACAAATCAGCAAATAAAAAATATAAACTCAAATAGGACTGAGTTACTAAGGCTTCAAGGGCTGGATTGGCAAGGCTTGGGAATCACATGTGGCCCTGGGGCTGCAGGTTGGACATCCCTCCTATAAAACATAACAAAGAAATGTTATGCAGTGTTCCAGTTGAAAAATCACAGAATCGTACAGCACAGAAGGAGGCCATTTGGCCCATCGTGCTTGT
The DNA here is from genome assembly GCF_035084215.1 of Heptranchias perlo. Classification (NCBI taxonomy): domain Eukaryota; kingdom Metazoa; phylum Chordata; class Chondrichthyes; order Hexanchiformes; family Hexanchidae; genus Heptranchias; species Heptranchias perlo. The sequence goes on from NC_090325.1 coordinate 115,083,219, forward strand.
GCCGGCTCTTTGAAAGAGCTATCCCATTAGTCCCACTCCCCCTGCTCTTTCCCCATAGCCCTGCAAATTTTTCCTGTTCAAGTATATATGCAATTCTCTTTTGAAAATTACTATTGATTCTGCTTCCACCACCCTTTCAGGCAATGAATTCCAGATCATAACAATTCGCTGCATAAAAAAAATTCTCATCTCCTCCTTGGTTCTTTTGCCAATTATCTTAAATCTGTGTCATCTGATTACCAACCCGCCTGCCAGTGAAAACAGCTTCTCCCTATCTCCTCTATTAAAACCCCTCGTAATTTTGCACACCTCTATTAAATCTCCTCATAACCTTCTCTGCTCTAAAGAGAACAATCCCAGCTTCTCTAATCTCTCCACATAACTGAAGTCCCTCATCCCTGGTATCATTCTAGTAAATCTCCTCTGCACTTTCTCCAGGGCCTTGACATCCTTCCTGTAGTGTGGTTCCCAGAATTGGACACAATACTCCAGCTGAGACTTAACCTGTGATTTATAATGGTTTAGCATAACTTCTTTGCATTTGTACTCTATGCCTTTTATATTTTTTTAACAGCCTTCTCAACTTGTCCTGTCACCTTCAAAGATTTGTGTATATGAACCCTCAGGTCTCTCTGTTCCTGCATCCCCTTTTAAAATTGTACAATTTAGTTTATATTGCCTCTCCTCATTTTTCTTTCCAAAATGTATCACTTCACACTTCTCTGCATTAAATTTCATCTGCCATGTGTCTGCCCATTTCACCGATCTGTCTATATCCTCCTGAAGTCCCTTCAAGGAATTTGCAATCCCTCTGTGGTTTCTTAACATTGATCAGCACTTCTGTTTAATGATTAAATTGAAGTCCTTCTGTACATCATGCCCTAGTTGGGGCCATCCAAGACAAAGCCCCTAGGCCAAATGTGGTCCGTGAACTCCTTTGCTGCAACTCACAAAGCCTATTGCTTTCTTTTGTTTGAAGTGAGTAATAGGAATTTGATTCTTGCAAAAGTTTGGTGCTAGTGTGAGTTCAGACTAACACAGTCTGCACAAAGGGATGACAATGCAGGGAACCCTTGTGATGTGTGTGGCGTGCAATAAGTTTAGCCATCATAGATCGGCAGTGTATCCAGGGGCAGCACATTTGTACAGTGTTGGGAGATTGAGTCTCTAGAGCAGAGAATCGCTACTTGAGCAGAAATTGGTCACACCCCACAGCACCAGAGAGGGAAAAATTCAACATCGTTGTGCCCGTTTTTGGGCGTAAACTCAACGATGGGGGACCAATTTTGGGTTGCGATCTCCCTCGCCCAATCTGCCCCGCAAGAAAGAATATTCAGTGTTGATTTACTAAGATGATGCCAAGTTATGATGAGAGACTTGATATCTGGGACTATTTCTACTGTGGTTGAGAAGGCTAAAAGTGCCAATGACTGACTTCCAGTGTTCTGCAATAAACCCAGGAGGACTTCCTTAGGATCTGGAGAATGCATTATGCTAAGTTAGCATCTGATCCAACAGACAATTGTAAGGATCCTCTGCATGGAGATTGATAAAGCTGGTGGATACCCTCTCATGTGTCACTGTACTGATCTGCATCATTGATATAACCATTGGACAAGTCTAAAACTCCTGATGGCTTCCTGCACTTGCTGCTCCTCTCTTCTCCAGCTCCCCTTGCATATTGTCATTCCAATTCTTCTACCTCATTTTTCAATCTAGACCTTCTAAAACTGTGTGGTGACTGTATATTATGTTGTAGAAAATTTTCTCTCCTCCTTATGTCAGAGAGTGTAGCCAGCTGATTCTTGAGCTCAGGGTTCCTCTGCTCAAGCAACATAACTGACACATACATACAGATGTACATGCGTGTTTTTCTGGGATTCATAATAGCCCATGCAATGGGTATCCCCAATGGGTATTATCCCCTCTGATCCTCCCCATCACAACACTTTTCATGTCTGTGTATATGTTTGCTGCTGTCTCGGTTGGCTATTTCCTGAAAGCAGTTGATGTCTGACTTGGTTTCCAATGTCTGTGGTAGCCTTACCTTTGGATATTTAGGGCAAGATTTTCTTGTTCCTGCACCTGGGACCATTGGGTCATCTGGGCACAGCAAATACAGAAAAATTGGGTGGGGAGGAGCACATGCCATAAGGGAGTCAGTCTGCCTGATTTTCCATTGATCAAGGGAAATTCGAACAGGCTCCGTTAGGGGTGTGTGCTCTCTTTTCCCCACCCAGCCCAATTTTCATGAGAACCTGTAGGTTCAGAAACAAGAAAATCTGCCTTATTACTTATTCTCTTTCTCTCGCCCCCCCCCCCCCCCCCCCCACCACCATCCAGAAACACACAGCATGTTTAGCACCTGACCTGATGGCAAGGCCAGGATTGGGAGCTTACTCTTTGGTTTAGGCATGACCCTACATTCCATCACTTTGTCACCTTATTTGCACAGCACTTTAGAGCACCAACAAAGTACTGCTGGATATCAGTATTTCTGTAATTGGTAATAAATTCAGTTATATATTGATGCTTTGCATAAGAACTGCAAAGAGAGCAACTAAACTTGGGTGATAAATTTAACTTGCTTATGGTTTCCATGTAAAACAGGCCTGCCTCAGGTTTTCTGATTGTCAGTCAGTTATTCAGCGTCAAGAGCAAGACTTTATGCGCCTAAAGCTACAGCATGCCTTGGAAGTAAAGGTATGAATTGTTTACTTGACTTTTCTTTTTAATCTTTTGTAGATGTTTTGCTGTTGTGATTTCTTTTAAATCTTAGTTTCAGTCCATTGTAAACTATAGCGTTAGAGAGCTGATGTGTTAGGCCTGGATAACTGAACAATTTTGGATGGTTTTGCATTTGGCGAAGGTGGTGTATTACTTTGGGTTTTTTACCCATATTACCTGGAAGAGATTTTGTTTCCATTCATATTATGATAATTCTATAAAGATTGAACTCAGCTTACAAAGGGTTAACTCCCAAAATAACCAAATTTTTTTGACTTAATATTTAAAATCATTTAGAATTTGAATGCCTCTCAGGTGGGTCCTCAGAAAGGCCAGTCATCATAGACTGTTTATTTTTGTATGTTGAGACATTGAAGTTTGTTACAGTCTGGTCCTGGATATTTCTTATGATTGAATCGTTTTCATTCGTTGTGCCTACCAGGGCGCTTGGCAGAACCAGGTACACAGGGTGCACTCCAGATCAGTTGTAGTGAAGAAAGCTGGCTGGGGAGAACTGGGATGCCCACAAGCGGGTGAAGGAAGTGGACAAAAGACCAATATATAAGTGGGGAAGCCATAGGCAACTGGGAATTCAATTATTTCAGGCAGCAGAAAAAAGATTTTTTGGTCTTACTCTCTTTTGTTCCCTCTCTTTCATGCCCACTCTCTTCTTCCTGTTTCCCTCTCTCGCTCTCTTTCCCCCTTTCTCTCTCGCTCTCTTTCCTCCCTCTCTCTCTCGCTCTCTTTTCCCGCTCTCTCTCTCTCGCTCTCTTTTCCCTCTCTCTCTCTCTCTCTCGCAATCTTTTCCCCCCTCTCTCTGGATGGAGAGAAGGGACGGGTCTGTTGCGTCTCACGTGAGTCAATATTCTCAGCAATCTCGCTGATAAAATCAAAGTATCACTCACTACTGCTGGACAAAAGCCTTGAAGTTGCACTAAGAAGTGTTGTGTCTGATATTTCATGCCAGAATTCCAAACTTCGGTGAAAGAGAAAGATGGCAAAGTTTCACAGTGATAAGTGGTATATGTTTGTTAAGTAGCCACATGAAGTACATATGTGTAAAGCTTTTTCAACTAAAATTAGTGCACGTGGTTAAAATGGTGTTGCCGTAGCCACGCCTATAGCTAGTCAGTGATTTCTATTGGACAACACTAATATATACCTTGTAGAATAACCCTGTTTGTTGGTTTATAATCATGCCTTTCCACGAGTACTTTTCAATCTGCCTTCCATAAAGACAGGAGAATGCACGTGGCAGCACATCCGAGATTACAGAATTCAGTACACGCAACAAGGGATCTATGTTATCATCCCCCGGTTTGCACTATCATTTAATTAGATATAGGGTAGTAAAGGTATACTTCGATCATAGGTGAGGTCTACTTACGAGAATAACTGCTGACACTGTGCTCGATAGAATATCTACTGTAGACCATTGCTAAATACGCCATGACCTCTTCCAAAGGTTACTGTTTCACACAGAACTTCAGTACTAAAAGCCTGGTTAACCCCACTCACAAAGGAGAGATTTCTCTATTTGGTATTTATATAAGATCAGAAAAGCATTTTTATGCAAGTTTTTCACTGTACTAAATTTAGCGAGCCGAGGAAATCATCCCGCATATTGTTATCCTGTCCACATATCAGAAAAACAGTATTTTCATTGTTGTTAATCAGTTTAATTCATGAATTTATGATTAGAAGTGGGGATCTGTGGAAGGTCATATTAGGATATAACATGATTACCAATGCTGCAGATGGAGGTGTGAGGAAATAGTCTTCTATCAAAAGCAACTAATGCTATGTTGATGAACAGGTTTTGAAAAGGTTAGGAATGGTATTGAAAGCTATGAGGATAAAAATAGATATAGACTGCATGCTACATTATCATTCCAATCCTGCTGAGACCTTGAAATATCTTTGAGATGCACTGGGTAAAGGTGGATAATATAGATTGTAATGTTAGATTGATATATTGTAGTTTTGCTTGTTTGCTGTAAAGGGACCAGTGAGAAATTTCAGAGTTTTATTGGGCCCATATTTTGCTGCGAGAATAATGGTGAGGCAAACAGCCCTCACCGTTATTTATGTGCAAATCGGATAGCAACTTCCGGCAAGTGCACATGCGCAGTTAAATGCGGAAATCGGGAAGTTCCTGCCTGAGATGCATCGCCTCTCTGTAAGCTGCCGAAAACAGCATCTGGCTCCCCATTCAAATGAATTGAACAGCGTGAAATTCCTGCACTGACGTCGCAGATATGGACTAAACTCGCCAGAAAAAGTTAGGGCCTGTCTGAAATGATGCGAGGAGCATGTCTTGCTGCCATTTAAAGTTCGCGCATGTGTAATTAAGCGAGGATTCAGCCGGAGGGAGCTTTTTTTAAACTGTCAGAGATTTGTACAAAAAGTCTGAGAGAGCCGGGTGATTTTCTCACATTTTCTTCATATTTATGTGATATCAAGAGTCCTGGAAGTGCTTAAAGAGGCCTGTGTGGGAAAGAAAAGGGAGGGGAAGAAATGCCTTTTCCACTCGAGATCCCACTGTTTGTGGATAAACTTTAAAAAACTTTTTATAATTAAACTAACTTTCTATATTTAAGAGTTCATTTGAAGACTCTACTCACCTGAATTGGTGAGCTTGTCTTCTCTTCAGTGTTTATTGTCCCATGTGATCAGACTTTTTCTTGCATGATTCCGAACGCTTCTCAGGTGCCACCACGCTGTATTGAGCTCCCAATGACAGGAACTTGCCGTGCAAAAGCCCGTGGAAAATCAATGAGCAACTGCAAGTCTAACAAACGTTCGCTGCTCAGAGCAAAATCGGGCCCAATATTTTCTTGGAAGTTTTACTTCTAATTATTGACCTCCCTCAGGTGACTTATTTAACTGGTAAAATTCCATGACAATATAAATAATATGTGGTCCATTGGAAGATTTGGTAGGTGGAGTTATCTTTTGTTCTGATTGTCAAAGTAATATTTTAATTTTGTTTAACTAAAAAGGTAAAGTTCTGCTATAATTTCATAGAATCATAGAAAGGTTACAGCATGGAACGAGGCCATTCGGCCCATCGAGTCCCGCCGGCTCTATCCAAGAGCAATCCAGCTCATCCACTCCCCCGCCCTTTCCCCGTAGCCCTGCAATTTTTTTCCTTTCAATTGCTTATTCAGTTCCCTTTTGAAGGCCATGATTGAATCTGCCTCCACCAACCCCTATGGCAATGCATTCCAGATCCTAACCATTTGCTGTCTAAAAAAGTTTTTCCTCATGTCACCTTTGGTTCTTTTGCCAATCATCTTAAATCTACGTTCATTGGTCCTTGACCCTTCCACCAATGGGAACAGTTTCTCTCTATCTACTCTGTCTAGACCCTTCATGATTTTGAATATCTCTATCAAATCTCCTCGCAACCGTCTCTGTTCCAAGGAGAACAATCCCAGCTTCTCCAATCTATCCACGTAACTAAAGTCCCTCATCCCTGGAATCATTCTAGTAAATCTCTTCTGCACCCTTTCAAAAGCCTTCACATCTTTCCTGAAATGTGGTGCCCAGAACTGGACACAATACTCCAGTTGTGGCCGAACCAGTGTTTTATAAAGGTTCATCGTGACTTCCATACTTTTGTACTCTGTGCCTCTATTTATAAAGCCCAGGATCCCATATGCTTTTTTATCCACTTCCTCAACCTGCCCTGCCACCATCAACGATTTGTGCACATATACCCCCAGATCGCTCTGTTCCTGTACCCCTTTTAGAGTTGTGCCCTCTAGTTTATATTGCCTCTCCTTGTTCTTCCTACTGAAATATATCACTTCACATTTTTCTGCGTTAAATTTCATCTGCCACGTGTCCACCTATGCCACCAGCCTGTCGATATCCTCTTGAAGTCTATCACTTTCCTCCTCACTGTTTACTACCCTTCCAAGTTTTGTGTCATCTGCAAATTTTGAAGTTGTGCCCTGTACACCCAAGTCCAAGTCATTAATATATCACGAAGAGCAGTGGTCCCAGTACTGACCCCTGGGAACACCATTGTACACCTCCCTCCAGTCTGAAAAACAACCATTCACCACTACTCTCTGTTTCCTGTCCCTTAGTCAATTCTGTATCCATGTTGCTACTGCCCCCTTTATTCCACGAGCCGTAATCTTGATGATAAGCCTACCGTGCGGCACTTTATCAAACGCCTTTTGAAAGTCCATATACACCACATCAACTGCATTGCCCTCATCTACTCTCTGTTACCTCATCAAAAAACTCTATCAGGTTAGTTAAACATGATTTGCCTTTAACAAATCCGTGCTGCCTATCCCTAATCAATCCACACTCATCCAAGTGACTGTTAATTCTGTCCCGGATTATCGTTTCTAAAAGTTTCCCCACCATTGAGGTTAAACTGACTGGCCTATAATTGCTGGGTTTATCCTTGCACCCTTTTTTGAACAAGGGTGTAACATTTGCAATTCTCCAGTCCTCTGGCACCACCCCTGTATCTACAGATGTTTGGAAGATTATGGCCAGTACTTCTGCAATTTCCACCCTTGCTTCCCTCAGCAGCCAAGGATGAATCCCATCTGGACCAGGTGACTTATCTTCTTTAAACTTGCTAGAAGTTTGTAACTGAAAATGCTTAAATTGCTCAAGTACAGTTCATAGAGGAGTCCAGTTGTAGGGACAATTAAAGTAGTATAAGTATGTTGAAAGTGCTTGAAATTAGAAGAGGAGTGCTGACAAACCAGGAAAGGACCCGAGCAGGGGAAGATGGAACTGTGTTGACGTAATGGTTAAAATGCTACCAGTTCATAGGATCTTTCCATGTCTTCCAAGACTTAAATAGGACGAGCATGACTGTTATCTATTACTTTGTTACATAAACTGTGACGGACTAAAGTTACAAAGCATATGCTGTAATCCTCCAAACTGAATATTACTGATATGCTATATTAAGTTAAACCTAGCTAAGGCTGTGATACTAATTCTGAACCGAGTTAAATTGAACTCTTAATGCTGTGTTGTAATTCCGAAGCAACGTTACTGACCTACTTATGATTACGTTTAAGAGTGAAATATACTTAAGCAGTGCTGTGGTTGGTTTCTGCTGGTGATCGAGCAGTGTCTGGATCCTTTTATTTGAATTGGCTTATATAGGACAACTCGAGCCAATTTAGGTGTCATGCAGAAACTGAATACAAATATAAATCTTCATCTATTATTCCTACAATTGCATGTCTTTGAACTTGGCTGTGCCACTGGAGAAGACACTGAACAAAGACAAGTAGCATTGTCACATGGAAAATCAGAAGACAAATCACAGACTATTTTGTGCACCTTTCCATGTTCAGTTGTAGAGTTCCAATGGTAGAATGTATCCATTCTGATGCTTCTTTCCCTTTTTAATCCAATAACCTTTTACTTGTTTTCATATTAGTAAAAACTGTGTTGTCAAAATCAAATACGGATACTTCTTGTAATATATTAAATATATTTGTTTACTTTTTTAAAAAAGTAAATGTTGCTAACCTTTTGTAATTTTGTATAATATCGTTTTAAAGGAGATCCAAGGTCCAGGTTATAGTACTACTTCTTGTCCATATTCAAATACTAGAGGCTATTCCCCTCCAGTTGGTGTTAATCCATCATCTTCCCGGCCATCATCAGGATACCTATCCTCTGTAAGTGTTCATCTTTCATAATCTACGTAATAAATGCATTTTTATTTTCCAGGAGCATAATTTTGCTACGGATAACTCTGGTCATTCCTTTTATCATTTACTGGGGTTCCGAGTGCTACTTCACCTGCCCACGCTGCGCTGGTCTTGTGGGGCTAGTGATTTAAAGACTAGTGTATCCAAAAGGCTCAGATTTCCCCACAGCGGGTCTTTCACCTTCCCCTTTTCTTTACACGGTGGCAGCAGGGACTCTGACTCTGGTAATGGGGCAGGCTGTCAGCTGCACCATTTCTCCTGTTTTATTCCTGTTCTGCTATGCAATTGCACTAACCAAAAAGCTTGGTGAAACCTCTTTTTGACTTATTGATCAACTGAGAAAAATAATGGTCCACAAGGCTGGAAAGGAGTTGACATTCGGTGACTCAGTTTGGCTATTCGGGGGATCCGAACCAAACTGAAAATCAGACAAAGGGATGGATTGCTTACATCAATTAACAATGTGAGAATTAATATGAATTATAGTAAACATTGATCAACTACACCTGAAGTGTACTTTGCAACTGTGGTTTTCCTCCCATCTGTCTGAGGGTTGCTGACCACAAAAAAAGTATCCAGACGTGGGAGGAACTAAGAGCCCTTCTGCCTGGTTGTTTTTCTAAAGTGTGAATACTTGAACAACTAGTATTTACTTCAGCTAAAAGGCTGTGTTAGTAGAAAGAATGCCAACTAAATAAATAAATGACTATCCGATACCAAATTGGCCCATTTTGGACAACAAAAATTTGCAAGTTAACTTGATCAAAAAATGATTCTTTGTCAAGTGAGAATGCCATGAAGTCCTCTTTGGTTTGAATATGGTGTTTAGTAGATTGTGTCCAATATCCTCTATGTTAAGCCTCTTAGACCATTGCAGAATGGCGCTGGTGGGCTCAGTATGTTTGGTGTTTTTACAGGAATCGTAGTTTACTGTCTAAATTAAGAAATCATTGTGTTGCCTCGTTCGGTGCTGTTTTTTTTAATCATTCATTGGTGCAAAGCAACAGAAATCGTATATATTTGGGAGGAGCGGGGTGCCGGTCCCTAGCCTTAAACGACCATCCAAATGTGAATTTTATATGTGTAATTCAGTTCGTTAGTTCTATGCATTGTGAATGTGGTCATCAGTGATCACAATCTGCCCATTTACATCTTATTAGAATCCAAGTAGCAAATTGGACATAGTGCTGGGATTACAGACTGCTTGAGAAACTAAAGACTATAAGCCTCTGGTTTCTGTATTGTTCGTACAACCTCAATGGGAAGGGGAGTTACTGTTCCATGTAATGAACTAACCAGACAGATATTTTTAAAAGTCTGAATCAGCTCTCTATAATTTGAATTTGTGCTTGTTTCTGTCCATTGGTTCAACCTTTAATCATCCATTTTAAACAGTTTTGGGCCTGAGTAGCATCACGTTGCAATGGGTTTTTACTTTGGCCATTGACTGCGTTGCTTGTGATTCACTGCTGTGCTCGCTATGGCTTATTCTAATCAGTTATCCAGGAAATTTTGGTGTAAATGCGCCACTGGGGCGCACAACGGTCTAACTGATGGGGTCTGTCGCCCATATCGCCATTGTAGCAGACATCAATTAGAGCATTCATTAGGGTTTAATTTTTTTAGTAGGTTGCAGGGCAAGATATTTATAGTGCTAATCACCTACTTTAAGAATGAGAAGGAAATAAGACCTAACCAGTTTCAATTTCAGATGCTGTAAAGCCAAGAAGTGTCTGTGACATTTGACTACTTCAGAATGTTCAAGAAATATTGATGTTTAATTGGTGTTTAAAGGAATACACCAGCATACAGCGGTTTTCTGAACTTCCACAACATTGGCCCGTAAAATGCTCCGAGCGGCGAACCAGTAGTGCTCACCGCTCATTAGATTTAAATTCACCCACTAAGTTACCACGTTCTTTTTGACAGCAACTTCTTTGAACTGGGAGTTCAAGTAACATCAGCGTTCTTTCCCGGGCTGTGTGAGTGGTGAATGGATCTTTAAAGGCCCCTCAACTAATCAGCTTGAAACAAGCCACGCTGTGAGAATCAGGAAATGCAGTTCATAGACAGACACCACAGACTAAAAACCCAGATGTGCCCAACAAGTTATTATAAAATGACAGAGAAAGCGAAATAAAGAGAGGATAAAATTAAAAGACTGAGATGAAAGAGACAGAAGGAAAAAGTTTTAAACATTTTTTTTAAATGTCTAAAAACTATTAAAATCAGGAGTAAAGAGACTCCACATTTTTGGAAGTTAATTTTTAATGCCAGAGAGATTGTTTGGCAGTCATTAAGACCTGTGTAAAACTTAGTTTAGACTTAAAAAAACCTGAGCGTACCTGTTTTGTGGTGATATTAGTTAGTTTCCAGCTGGGCAGGAGACAAGTTGACGCTGGGCAATTGATTCTATCGATAGCAGCCGACAATGTCCCTTTATCCCTTTATATCCGTCAGATCGGCGGCAAACCAGGAAGAACAAGTCCTGCGAATGTGCGGTCGCCAGAACTTGCTCTTCGATTTCGCCACCAATAATGGTCAGTGCTGTTGGGCTCACCGTTATTTTGAAAGCGATTTCCAGCCCAATAACTTAATCTTCTTAAAGATTAAGTAGCAGTGTTTGAAGTATTGCTGTTTTCCAATCCACTGCTAGAGATACTGAGATGTGTCAGTACCTTGGCAAAGCTGTTGACACTCAACACCCCACGCACAATGGGCAAATTACTGCTGTCTAATTGAACATCTCAGTCACAGAAAAGACATAGATATGTCTCTATCTCTCCCTCTACCGCGATGGTCAATTTATTTGAGTACTGCATGTGATCGGAGTGGTACAGTTTTTTTGTTGGAAATCTTCAGCAGCTATGAGTAAACTTTCCAACCACAGGTTGAATTTTGAAAATCGGGCGGTTCCTAATATGGGCCGATTATCCACCCTGCCAATTTACTGCCCAAACAATGTTGAAAATTACCCCCAATGTCTCTTCCCCCGCTCCAAAAGTCTTAAGCAAATTCAAGTTGCAAATTAATGTTCATTTTAGCCTTTTTATTAACCCCTTAGAAATAGCCTAGTTATAACAATTTTTCTTTTTCATGTACAAACTTCAGACAGTGTCCAGGACCAATGGTCTTCAGGAGGACTTGAACCCTGAACTAAACAATATTCTAATGGACCTTAAGAGTACAGTCTGTGAGGGGTGCAACAAATCAATCAACATAAATTACACTGAATGTGAGGGAGAACAAACATCAAGGAATATGCATGCTGTGTAAGACTCAGGCACTTGCTGTTTCACTGTTACAATTTCACTGTTTGGTCATGATAGAGCAGCATTAAATTTGTTAAATTAGTTTAAATTTACCAGAATACAATGTACAATTTCAAGGGTGCTTAGAAAAGCCATGTTCTATTTTTACTTTCTGGACAGTGAATAACTATTCAAGCATGTTGTCCAGCATTTCTATTGACATTACTGCCATTTCTTCATATAATTAGTGGAAACATTGGAGGTGAGCATTCTCATTTGGAATGAGCATTTGGATAAATTCAGACTTTGGATTTGGAGGGTCCAAGGTACAAATCATCCAAATCTGATTGAATTTGTGAGAGGCTGTTTGCCAAATAAGGAAGAGCCTTCCTCAGGGTGTCAAGACAGCCTCTTGGATGTGTATTTTTTCTTCCACACCTCCATTGAAGTAGAAAAACAATCATTCCTGGATTATTTACTAGACTAATCCTCTAATTTTTTGTAAACAAAAGTTTATTCTATTGCCTCATTATATAAATTACATTTTAACATGTTCACCAATATCATAGCTTAGAATGTTTATCATTCTTTTTCAAAAATACTTGTCAATAAAAATCATTTTAACCCAAGTTTTTATTGCTTTCAAACACTCCAAGATGTGAATTTTATTTTAAAATTTCTTTCACTAGGTTTCACAATATTATTACAGGATAGATAACATCCCCAAACCATTTATATATAAAGTCAAGTTGCAATTCTTTGTATAGTTCCTCCTTTGTCTTTGGATGCTGAGTTGTGTGAGTCCCGTACATCATATAAAAATGGTCACATTTTGCTAAGATTATTGAAATCCTACTTCCACTAGTTGCTAAAATGTAGTCGTAAAAATTATATCCCTCACATATTGTACTCCACATGCCATGGGTATAGTAGCCTATCCAGACCCACATGATCTTCAGATTTTTTTGTCCTCACTGTTGGCATTAGTTGAACTGTGATTTTTTTTTTCACAACTTAAGAAGTATAGTGCTATGTTTTCATTCTGTTGGCCCACAGCTCTCCTATTTCTAGAATGTTTCTAGGTTTTTTCATGTCTTAGTGCATGCCATGTCCAGGTATCAAATTTTGTATTAAACACAGAACGGCCTTCAATACAGCACTCACAACAAGACTCCCCAAATAATTCTTAGTGTTAACTCATTGTTTTGAACCTAATTTTAAAATTTATATTCCCTGGTTTTTGTATCCTTTGTCATCGTGGACAATTTGTCTGATCAATTTTATCAAGTCCCTTCAAAATGTTGAAAATTTCTATTAGGCTAACTAGAAGTCTCTCTTCCAACAAGAACATGCCTAACCTCCTCAACCTTTCCTCATACCTTCGGTTCCTTAGACCTGGTTGAGCATCTTGGTTGTTTTTATGCTGCTCTCTCAAGAGTAGAAATATCCTTCCTAAGGTACTCCGAATCTAGTCTAATCAGTAACATCACTTCTTTTGAATTGCATGCTACCTTTACTATTGTAACTCAATAACTTATTTGCCTTTTTCACTGTAGCCATGCACTAGATTGATGGTTTCAATTACTTTTTTCCCTACAGATAACTCCCCAATCATTTTTGCTCATCAGTACACTGAATCGCTATTCCACTCAACATATACTGCCTATTTTGGTCCTTCTTCCAAATCCTTCTACCTCTAGTTGTATTGAACGCCACCACTTTCCATATCTTCTGTAAATATGGAAATCTTGCTTTTAGTACCTTAATTACATCTGAGAAACTTATAAATATGATCTTTCATAAATGCATAGTGATACATACAGCAGCACTAGAGGGAAGAAATCCATACTGCATACTGTGAGTGTGTTAGAATCATAGAACGATACAACACAGAAGGAGGCTATTCGGCCCATCGTGCCTGTGCCGACTCGTTGGTAGAGCTATCCATTTAGTCCAACTCCCCTGCTCTTTCCCCATAGCCCTTTAATTTTTTTCCCTTCAAGTATTTATCCAATTCCCTTTTGAAAATTACTATTGAATCTGCTTCCACCACCTGCTTTCAAGTGCATTCCAGATCACAACAACTCGCTACGTAAACATTTTTTTCCTCATATCACCTCTGATTCTTTTGCCAATCACCTTAAATCTGTGTACTCTGGTTACCAACCCTTTTGCCCTGGAAACAGTTTCTCCTTATTTACACCCATCAAAACCGTTCATGATTTTGAATACCTCTTTCAAATATCTTCACTTTCTCTGCTCGGAGAACAACCCCAGCTTCTCCACATAACTGAAGTCCCTCATCCCTGGTACCAGTTTAGCATAACTTTTTCTTTTGTACACTTATACCTCTATCAATAAAGCCAAGGATCCCATATGCTTTTTTAAACAGCCTTCTCAACCTGTCCTGCCACCTTCAAAGATTTGTGTATGTGTATCCCAAGGTCTCTCTGTTCCTGCACCTCCATTAAAATTGTACCATTTAGTTTATATTGCCGGTCATCATTCTTCCTACCATAAGTATCACTTCACACTTCTCTGCTTTAAATTTCATCTGCCACGTTTCTGCCCATTTCACCAATGCATGTCCTCCTGAAGGCCGTTACTATCTTCCTCATTGTTTACTACATTTCCGAATTTTGTGTCATCTGCAAACTTTGAAAGTATACTCAAGTCCAGGATATATTTATAATCTCAAAAAGAGCAATGGTCCTAATACCGACCCCTGGGGACCACCACTGTATACATCCCTCCAGTCTGAAAAACAACCGTTCACCAATACTTTCTGTCTCATAGCCAATTTCATATCCATGCTGCCACTGTCCCTTTAATCCCATGGACTTCAATTTTACTAAACTAGTCTCTGATGTGTTATGTTATCAAACACCTTTTGAAAGTCCATATACACATCAACTGCACTACCCTCATCAACCCACTCTGTTACTTCCTCAAAGAACTCAATCAAGTTAGTCAAATAAGATTTGCCTTTAATAAATCCTTGCTGTCTTTCATTTATTAGCCCATACTTTTCCAAGTGCCAATTAATTTTGTCCTGGATTATTGTCTCAAAGTTTACCCACCGCCAACATTAGGCTGACTGGTCTGTAATTGCCGAGTTTATCCCTCTCCCCTTTTTTGAATAGGGGTGTAACATTTGCAATCCTCCAGTCCTTGTATCTGAGGAAAATTGGAAGATTGTGGCCAGAGCCTCTGCAATTTCCACCCTTATTTCCCTCTGCAACCTAGGATGCATCCCATCTGGACTGGGTGACTTTTCTAGTTTGAGTACTGCCAACCTTTTAAGTACCTCCTCTTTATCTATTTTTATTCTATCCAATATTGCTACATAGGCAGCATCCTCTTTTCTAGTGAAGACAGATGCAAAATATTCATTTAGTAACTCACCATACCCTCTGCCTCCACAAGATGATCTTTTTTAGTCCCGAATCGGCCCCACTCTTCCACTATTTATATGTTTATAAAAGACTTCTGGGTTCCCTTTTATGTTAACCGCTAATCTAGATTTCAGAATAATCAATGAAATAGGGAGAGAATCCATTATAGTCATGATCAATTCCATACTAGTTTCAGTAAAAACAATATGCAATGATTATTTAAGCAAATATTGGTAGTCATGACAGTTGCAATTTTGGTGACTTTAATGCTATTTTGTTCTCATTTTTAGTGATGACTTGAATACAAATGTCTGTACGGAAAGAGAAACCCAAGACACCTGCTTTAGGTTTGACAATTTTATAGTTTGGTTTAATGTGTTTATTTTCAAATGCATGTTCCTTTTAGCTCAGTTTTATTGTTGTTGATGTGCACACCGCTGTAAAAACAACTGACATTAGTTGTCATTTACTTCAAGTAGTGGTATTAATAAAATTAAATGTAAGCCAAACTTTCCAAATTCTACACTTCATGTATTGTACTTGAAAAGCAGCTTTTTAAAAAATAACTGAGTGAATTATGAATTATATAATGCAGTCCTGGTATTCACTCGCATGTTATAACACTGACTTGTTTGTGATTTGTTACCTGTGTGAGAGGGAGTTAAGACTTCTCTTAAACAGCAAAGGATTCAATAAATGTAAACATTTCTGTAATTCTGCTCCCATGTCCCCATCCTTTTTGAAGGGGACTCCTTTCTCTCTTCCCTCCATCTCATTTAAACTATTAGTCAATCTAGCCTTATAAGCTGAAACTTGGTACCTAATGAAATACAAAAAAACCCAAATACCAGCATTTAATGTGTGCCATTTTAAATCATTCTTGTGTGATTTCAGAATGCATAGTTCCTTGTATAAACTAGAAAGACGGGGTCAGGGGGGAGAGTTATATTTTAAAGTGTGTTCGGTCACATTGTACAAATTAATTGTTTGCATGATGCTGCTCCTAATAATTGACAATCACTGTCAAGAAAGCAAATGCTCAGTTGTGATCCTTTTCATTCTCACAATGTAGCCAACACTACATTCTAGTTTAAATTGCTAATAATTGTCATTGCTGGACTTTGGTTCCACAGGCACGAGCCACCCTCCAGTATCTCAACTATGCCTAAGTCTAGACAGTGAGTTGTCACTATGATCGTGAGGGGCATCACAAAGTCTGATCCTATCCTTACTGCCATCCACATGCAAACTTTCCAGCAGGGGTCACTGGATTGCTATTTCTACAACTTTTCTGTAGATTTAAACCCTAAAACGACATTTTTATTTGGGGATGAAAAACAAGTCATCCTTTTTTATACTGTGACTTTAAAATCCAATAGATACATGTGCTTGAATGTACTATGTATTCTGTTAAAGTATGAGGACATGCATGCTGAAGTTAACCTTTATGCTGTTATTACTAAATCTATGCATGCTGCTAGCTATCTGGAATGCTATTTGCACCTCTCTTCCCTGCAGGGATCCACTAATGTTGTGTTCTCAGGATGTAAAAGAACCCTTCAATATTGACAATTTAACTTGCATTGGTGAGTTCATTAACACGGTCGTGGTTTAGTTGGAGTCCATCTCCATTGTAATTTCATCAGTCTATGTTATTGTTAACAAACTTGAAATTTGTACAGTATTACTTGCATTTCCACAGCAATGAGTAATGAATGTTACTGTTGGTGTAACTAAAAACATTGATGAGTTAAGAACAGAAATTCTTCACTGTCTACAACCCCTTCATAATCAGTAAATTGTTTTTTTGTTGTGTGGATGTCCAACACGGGGGAAGGTGTTAGTACTGGGAACTAGACATTTTGCATTTCAGATAACAGTCAGCTTCCAGCACTCTGTGATGAACTGCAGTGTAAAGGACCCTTCACTCCACTTCAACCGTGTACTTCAACCCAACTTCAGAAGGGGACATCCCAGTACACCAGTTTGATGTTTTCCCCATTTCTCAGCCATCCTGTGGCTTTTTTTTTAAACTGATTGAGATTGCCAAATAGTGCTAATTCTGAGGTAGTTTTATGCTGCAGGCCTGTTCTCACTAGGAAATGGACTGAGATTCATTCAACATAGAACCCCTTACAGAGCCAGACAGGAGACTGTCATCCCATCAGTTCGGGCTGGATTGAACCCAGGTCGCAGATGAGGTCACACCTATGCAATACTTAAGTTTACACAAATGTTAGAGGCCATTATCTGACTTGGCTCTACTGGTGGGGAGCCTTGGTGGCAGCGCATATTGGAAATTCTGGTGTGCTGCACGTGATTTTCCAACCATTAATGGTTGGAAAATTATGCACAGCTCAGTGCCCAAATTTCCAATATGTGCTCGCAGTGGGTGTGGCTCCCTGCTGGGTGCACGTACTTGGAAAATTATCCCTTGTGTAAAGCTGAGGATTTTTCACGTAACATTGAAGGTTGCTCAGAATGAATATGGAGAATGAGAAGTGTGAGCAAGGCCTTATATCTGGGTACTTTCTTGTGAGCATCAAGGTGAGGGATGTCATATGGCTAATGGAACACTATTACTTTTGCAGGTCAGGTGCACTAACTTCCTCACCCTGCTAACAAAATATCTTAACCCCTTACTGCCTACCTTATGGTTTGTTTGAATGAGGTTGCCAATTTATACGGAATTATGGGCAACTTTGTGCTTATGGCATTGTGCCCATTAGGAAATTGTTTGAAACTGTCCTGAACTTCTTTGTTTTAGGATACTTATTGGCATCGGTAGGAAAAGATTCTCATCTCGCCAGTCTGGATGAGCTCGGGTCTCAAGTCTGAAAGTTTTTTTTTAAAAAGTACACTGATCGACTGTGCTAATAGACATTGTTTGCTGTTTACAAATTCCACCATATGTAATGCACCAGTAAGAGGAAACATTGGAGAATGAGGGTATTTCAAATTAAGTTTTCAAAATAAAGTTAGGTTTTGACACAACTAACTGAAAAGATTGTGTAGAGGTATAATGAGCGAGCCTTAAGATATGAAGAGAATGATTTACTTGCAGCTAACTTAAAATTCCTTTTGTAATTTACCTAAAAAATATATTTGGATCCCTTAAACTATTGAAAAGATTTTGAATTTAATACGCTTTGGGTTTTTGTATTTCCTTCTTGCCTTATTGAAAACAAATGAATTACAAATGAGTAAGGACCCAACTGTATATTTTTCCCATTGTTTTGTCACAGTAGTATCCAAATAGCTCAAAAAACTTAGCTTTTAGCAGGCATTTCCCTTCTGCACTGTATATATGGAGCAAAGAACAAATGCTTAAAAATGCTGAAAAAAATTACTAAAAACTTAGTATGACCACCTCACTCCATATCGCCCTTTTGAATGTCTTAGAGAGATGGAAAGGCAGAGGTGTTTAGGGAGGAATATCATAGCATGAGACCTAGGCAGCTGAAGGGATCCAAACTCCCCCAAACCTCTTCCTCTGACCTCTTATCCTCAATCAATCTTGCCCTTCACAAATTCCCCCACCCATGGTTACCTCTTCAACCTCATTATCTCTCGTGGACTCTGGATCAATTACTAATCCGGCTTTCTGTCTCCATCATCCGCATTGCCCTCTTTCCCAATCCCACTACTCTCCCTGTGGACCCATGGAAAAACTTCCTGCTAGCTTGTCATAAATTCTCTAGCTTCCCCTCCACTCCTCCAGCCCTCCCTCCACTGGCACTTCTGCCAGTGACCTACTAAACCATGCCACAACCTATTTTGATGCCTTTATCCCTGCAAATCAATCATTCTCCCACTCCTGTCATTCCCTCTGAAGGGCAAGGACAATCCTAGGTTTCTCGTCACAGCTAAACACCCCCTCCTCCTCAAATCCCTTCCTTGCTCACTTGTAGTATCAAATGTGAGGAGCTCATGGAATTGTTTTCTGAAAGATAAATACCACCTATGCAGTTGCATCTTCTGCTCTCTCCCCTCAGTCTCCTAAACATTCCAGCCCCTAGTTGTTTTTCAGTTTGTCCCCCATATTCACACGGTTGTCTGAAAATTCCTCTTCCATAAGCCCCATCTCATACTCCATAAATTCCCTCCCCACCCGACTCCTGTTGCCCAAGAACCATTCCTGACCTCTATGCTAGCGGATGTTGTCAACAGTTCCTTTTCCAGAGACACTGTCCCTCTCCCCTTCAAAATTGTTGTCATCTCTCCATTACTCAAAAGAACTCACATCCCTTCTCTAACCTTCCCTTTGCCTCTCAGCTCTGTGCTCATCTCTCTGGAATATCCCTGTTCAAATCCATTCAGCCCAGCTTCTGTCCCAGTCCTAGCACTGACCTCCTTCGCCAAAGTTGTGAATGAAATCGTCCGACATGGACAGTGCTGCAGTATCCTCGATCTTTCCACAACGGGTATGGTAGCATAGTGTTATGTTACTGGACTAGTAATCCAGAGACCAGGACTAATAATCCGGAGTCATGAATTCAAATCCTGCCACGGTAGCTGAGGAATTGAAATTCGATTAATTAAATAAAATCTGGAATTAAAATACTAGTATCAGTAATGGTGGCCATGAAACTACGGGATCGTCATAAAAACCCATGTGGTTCACTAATGCCCTTTAGGGAAGGAAACCTGCCATCCTTACCCGGTCTGGCCTTTATGTGACTCCAGACCCTTGGCAACGTGGTTGATTCTGAAATGGCCTAACAAGCCCTGGGAGTCCTCAACATTGACTCTGGACCTCATGGCATCAGGTCAAACATGGGCAAGGAAACCTCCTGCTGATTTCCGCCTCCATGTTGAACACCACTTGGAAGAAGCACTGAGGGTAGCAAGGGCACAGAATGTACTCTGGGTGGGGGACTTCAATGTCCATCACCAGGATTGGCTCGGTAGCACCACTGCTGGCCGAGTCCTAAAGGACAGGTGGTGAGCGAACCGACACGAGGGAAAAATCTACTTGACCTCGTCCTCACCAATCTACCTGTCACAAATGCATCTGTCCATGACAGTATTGGTAGGAGTGACCATCGCACAGTCCTCGTGGAGACGAAGTCCTGACTTCGCATCGAGGACACCATCCAACGTGTTGTGTGGCACTACCACCGTGCTAAATGGGATAGATTGAGAACAGATCTAGCAGCTCAAAACAGGGCATCCATGTAGGCGCTGTAGGCCATCAGCAGCAGAATTGTATTCCAGCACAATCTGTAACCTCATGGCCCGGCATATTCCTCACTCTACCATTACCAACAAGCCAGGGGATCAACCCTGGTTCAATGAGGAGTGGAGAAGAGCATGCCAGGAGCAGCACCAGGCGTACCTAAAAATGAGGTGCGAACTTGGTGAAGCTACAACTCAGGACTATATGCATGCTAAACAGTGGAAACAACATGCTATAGACAGACCTAAGCAATTCCACAACCATCAGATCAAAGCTCTGCAGTCCCGCCATATCCAGTCGTGAATGGTGGTGGACAATTAAACAACTAAAGGGAGGAGGCGGCTCTGTAAACATCTCCATCTTCAATGATGGCGGAGTCCAGCACATGAGTGCAAAAGACAAGGCTGAAGCGTTTGCAGCCAGAAGTGCCGAGTGGATGATCCATCTCGGCCGCCTCCCGATATCCCCACCATCACAGAAGCCAGTCTTCAGCCAATTCGATTCACTCCACGTGATATCAAGAACCGGCTGAGTGCACTGGATACAGCAAAGGCTATGGGCCCCGACAACATCCCAGCTGTAGTGCTGAAGACCAGTGCTCCAGAACTAGCTGTGCCTCTAGCCAAGCTGTTCCAGTACAGCTACCAAACGATGTGGAAAATTGCCCAGGTATGTCCTGTCCACAAAAAGCAGGACAAATCCAATCCGGCCAATTACCGCCCCATCAGTCTACTCTCAATTAGCAAAGTGATGGAAGGTGTCATCGACAGTGCTATCAAGTGGCACTTACTCACCAATAACCTGCTCACCGATGCTCAGTTTGGGTTCCGCCAGGACCACTCGGCTCCAGACCTCATTACAGCCTTGGTCCAAACATGGACAAAAGAGCTGAGTTCCAGAGGTGAGGTGAGAGTGACTGCCCGCGACATCAAGGCAGCATTTGACTGAGTGTGGCACCAAGGAGCCATAGTAAAATTGAAGTCAATGGGAATCAGGGGGAAAACTCTCCAGTGGCTGGAGTCATACCTACCACAAAGGAAGATGGTAGTGGTTGTTGGAGGCCAAACATCTCAGCCCCAGGACATTGCTGCAGTAGTTCATCAGGGCAGTGTCCGAGGCCCAACCATCTTCAGCTGCTTCATCAACGACCTTCCCTCCATCATAAGGTCAGAAATGGGGATGTTCGCTGATGATTGCACGATGTTCAGTTCCATTCGCAACCCCACAAATAATGAAGCAGTCTGAGCCCACATGCAGCAAGACCTGGACAACATCCAGACTTGGGCTCATAAGTGGCAAGTAACATTCGCACCAGATAAGTGCCAGGCAATGACCACCTCCCCTTGACATTCAACGGCATTACCATCGCCGAATCCCCCACCATCAACATCCTGGGGGTCACCATTGACCAGAAACGTAACTGGACCAGCCATATAAATACTGTGGCTACGAGAGCAGGTCAGAGGCTGGGTATTCTGCTGCGAGTGACTCACCTCTTGACTCCCCAAAGCCTTTCCACCATCGACAAGGCACAAGTCAGGAGTGTGATGGAATACTCTCCACTTGCCTGGATGAGTGCAGCTCCAACAACACTCAAGAAGCTCGACACCATCCAAGATAAAGCAGCCCGCTTGATTGGCACCCTATCCACCACCCTAAACATTCACTCCCTTCACCACCGGTGCACAGTGGCTGCAGTGTGTACCATCCACAGGATGCACTGCAGCAACTCGCCAAGGCTTCTTCGACAGCACCTCCCAAACCCGCGACCTCTACCACCTAGAAGGACAAGAGCAGCAGTTACATGGGAACACCACCACCTGCACGTTCCCCTCCAAGTCACACGCCATCTTGACTTGGAAATATATCGCTGTTCCTTCATCGTCGCTGGGTCAAAATCCTGGAACTCCCTTCCTAACAGCACTATGGGAGAACCTTCGCCACAGGGACTGCAGCGGTTCAAGAAGGCGGCTCACCACCACCTTCTCAAGGGCAATTAGGGATGGGCAATAAATGCCAGCCTCGCCAGCGATGCCCACATCCCATGAACGAATAAAAAAAATCTAGCGTAGTTGATCATTCTGTCCTGCTCCAGCATCTTGGCTCCGTTGTCCGGTTCTGTGCTCGCCGCAAACTGTTCCTTTGGCACTATTTCCATCCTCCCCTCTGGCCTCTCAGG
Source organism: Heptranchias perlo (assembly GCF_035084215.1). Lineage (NCBI taxonomy): Eukaryota > Metazoa > Chordata > Chondrichthyes > Hexanchiformes > Hexanchidae > Heptranchias > Heptranchias perlo. The sequence goes on from NC_090325.1 coordinate 115,105,655, forward strand.
CTGAACTTGACCGTTCATGATCTTAGCATCCTGTTGAAGCAGAGCTTCAAAGCCAACATTCACTCTATCACAAAGACCACTTGTTTCCACCTCCATATATTTGCCCCTCCCCCACTGAAACCTTTATCTATGCTCTTGTTACCTCCATATTCTTCCCGGTCTTCCTTCATCCATCTTGTCCAAAATGCAGCTGCCCATACCCTGTCCCACACTGAGCCTTGCTTGTCCATCACTCGTCCTCAGAGTCACACTGGCTTCCTGTCCCCCCATACAGTCAACTTAAAATCCTCACCCCCCCTCTTCAAATCCCTTTATGGACTTGGTCCATCCCACCTCTGCAACCTCCAATCGACTTCTTTTTCTTCCCATACCCTTTTGTCCGCCTTGGCTCCTAAGTATCCCATCCTACCACCATCCCACCATTGATGGCAAAACCCTGCTCTGTGGAATTCTAGAGACCCTCTCTTCCTGTATTTATTATGGCTCTTTTACACCATCCCAAAAACGATCTTTTCACCCAAACCTTCAATCATCCTCCTGGCTCAGTAAAATGCTTTGGGACAATTCGTACGTTAAAGGTGCAATATAAATGCATGTTATTGCTATCTCAGGCTCTGCACGTGCAAGGTCTCTGCCCCTTAAAGCCCCTTTTAGGGCCTCTGCACATGTATGGTCAGTCAGTGCTCCTCGATAACAGTTTATACATACAATTCAGCCCCTGGTTTTCCTTTTCCTCTGAAGCAATGCACGTTTGTTGCCCCTGCCACACCCTTATTGATGCATTTTTTTAATACGAGAAAGAACTTAACTATGGCTAAACTGCAAATTCAAGTTCAAGCAGGCAGACATGATCGACAGACCAATCTGTTTTTGGACCCATACTCTGCTGCTTAAAATGTTCCTCCATTCCCTACTCTGCATGCTATCAGCCACCAGCTACACTCCCTTCCCTCGATTGCTGAAATGTCTTCGATCACTCCCTCCCCTCCCATATCTTTGCCCCCGGCACTCCATTGCCTCTGCCCACCTCATCCTATGCACCAACACCAAAGTCCTCCATGGTCTAATCCTAACTCTTGACACTGAATTTCACTTTCACCTTGCTGTAAGCAGTGTTTTTTTTGTAAAAGGTAAGATGAAATTTATTGCATCAGTAAAGGAATATGGCTGAGCTATACAAACATGTTTAGAAACATATAGTAGAGAGGAGAGACAGATGGAAGGATTGATTAAAAGAAGGATTGATTAAAAAAAGGGAGAAAATGAGATGACAGTAACTATGGAATGAGAGTAGAGAGATACAAGAAGAAATTATCCATTAAATTTAAAAAGTCACTCCTGAACTTGGGGGTCAGAGGAGGCCATTCAGCCTACCATGCCTGTGCTGGCTCTTTGAAAGAGCTATCCAATTAATCACACTCCCCTGCTCTTTCCCTATGACCCTGTAAATGTTTTCCCCCTTCAAATATTTGTCTAATTTCCTTTTGAAAGTTACTACTGAATCTGCTTCCACCACCCTTTCAGGCAGCGCATTCCAGATCATTACAACTTACTGCATTAAAAAGAGTTTCCTCATGTCACCTCTAGACCTTTTGCCGATCACCTTAACTCTGTATCCTCTGGTTAGCAATCCTTCTACTATTGGAAACAGTTTCTCCTTATTTACTCTATCAAAACCCTTCATGATTTTGAACACCTATTAAATCTCCCCTTAACTTTCTCAGCAGAAGCTGGAATTCTGAAATAACAGACCAGACTGGAAATACTAAGTATTTCTCTACAACTGCTGCCAAACTTAAACAGTTAACGTTTCAGGTCAATGACCCTTTGTCAGAACTGGAAGAAGTTGACAATTAAACAGTTTTTATGCAAGTACAGAGCCAGGGAAAGAGATCTCGTATAGGGTGGAGGGCAGGAGTGATTAAATGACAAGGGATGATGGTGCAAGGCAAGGAGAGTGGTAATAGGACAAGAAACAAGAGATGGGTCTAGAGGAGCTGTAAATGGCATCAGAACCATAACCACTGCTCTTTCTTTGGACAGCAGGTAATGATCTGAAGTTACTGAAATCAATATTGAGTCCAGAAGGCTATAAAGTGCCTAATCGAAAGATGAGGTGCTGTTCCTTGAGCTTCCTTACGAAGGTGTAAGAGGCCGAGATCAGAGTGGGATGGGGAATTAAAATGGCAAGCGACCAGCAAGTCAGGATCACGCTTGTGGACTGAAGATGTTCAACAAAGCGATCACCTAATCAGAGTTTGAGCTCCCCAATCCTCTACATTGATCGCTTTGCTGAACACCTTCAGTCCACAAGCGTGACCCTGACTTGCTGGTCGCTTGCCATTTTAATTCCCCATCCTACTCTGACCTCGGCCTCTTACACCTTCGTAAGGAAGCTCAAGGAACAGCACTTCATCTTTCGCTTAGGCACTTTTATAGCCTTCTGGACTCAATATTGATTTCAGTAACTTCAGATCATAACCCCTGCTCTTTTTTTGGACAGCAAGTAATGGTTCTGATGCCATTTGCAGCTCCTCTTGACCCATCTCTTGTTTCTTGTCCTATTACCACTCTCCTTACCTTGCACCATCATCCCTTGTCATTTAATCACTTCTGCCCTCCCACCCTGTCAGAGATCTCCCCTTGCCCTGGCTCTGTACTTCCTTAAAAACTATTTAATAATCAACTTCTTCCAGTTCTGACAAAGGGTCATTGACCTGAAACATCAACTGTTTATTTCTCCACAACTGCTGCCTGATGAGTATTTCCAGTTTATCACAGCTTCTCTAATCTCTCCACATAACTGAAGTCCCTCATCCTTGGTCCCATTCTAGGAAATCTCTTCTGCACCCTCTAAGCCTTGACATCCTTCCTAAAGTGCGATGCCCAAAATTGAACACAAAACTCCAGCCTAACTAGTGTTTTATAAAGGTTTAGTATCACTTCCTTGCTTTTGTATTCTATGCCTCAAAGCCCAGAATCCCATATCCTTTACATCCCACAGTAAAGGAAGAAATAACCTATATTTAAAAGTGTTTGTGCCAGAAATAAACCATTGCTGAAAATGCCAAACATTTCTAATACTAACTCTTGCTTGTTACAGCAGCCAGCTGAGTCTGTTCCTGATATTGAGACTTACTTATCAGACAATCCTCCCACGAGACATCTAAAATATTAGTGTAAATGTTTTGATTTTCCTCCTCCTCTCTCTCTCCCCCCCCCCCCCCCACCCGCTTGTTTTAAATGTTTGGTTTCCATGTTTCTACCTACGCATGGGTGAACCTTAGTTCCCCATGTCAGTATTTTCACTTAGCCAAATATATAGGTAAATGCATAATGCATCCATGCAATGAACAAAGACTCTCCAATTTATTTCAGCTGGTTCTAGCACCTGCTTTCACATTATATGCAAAGATAAAGAGTAAGTTGGCACTGATCTGTTGATTGTCGCCAGCAATATCCCTTTACGGTGAACTTGTCAGATCACTGGTGAACCAGGAAGAGTAGGTTCTGGATTTCCTTATTTGACTGAGCATATGCAGCTGCTGGAACTCATTTGGCTACCAACAATGGTGAGCACTGTTGAGCTCATTTTTAAAAAACAAATTTCCAGCCCAATAACTCCATTGCCCCCAATTCCAAACTGGTACTAAAAAAGTGTTAATTCTCTCCCATGGAAGGCATGCTGATTGTAAAGATGTGGGTACTAATATGCCTCAGTTACTTTTTTAAAACAGTCAACAGTAACCACCTGCTGCTTTCATGCATTTCATTAAATTTTAAATTACTACAAAGACAAAGATTCAGAGTCTTACTGATATTAAATAATTAGCAGTAATATTTATACCTAAGACTGCACACTACATTTACATGGAATCTCCACATATGGTCACAAAGGAATTAGGCTAACTATGGGATACAATGTTATATTTTTCTATGTATCCATCCACTGATTCCACTAAGATCAGCCTGGCAGGAGTAGTGATTTGGATGATTACCATACTTTCTTTGCATATTAATAAGTCTTTTTTTTTTTAAATGGTCTTTAAATTGATAGTTTCTTGCAGCAATAAGTTTATTGACAGATTGTATTTGTTACATATAGATATGTGTCTGTAGGCCTGCAGCTCTAATTATCTACTCAGTTGCACAAATTGAGCATCAGATGGGATCTGTTAACTGCTGGGAAGTATTCAATAGATTATTGCCTATCAAATAGAAATAACAGGGGCAGAATAAAAATTCAACTCATTATTGGAGAGAATTACAGAACAATCTAATTTCACATTGCTGTAGATTCTTCAATAACAGACCTGCTGAGGTTCAGCAGCACTTTCTCAAAGGTTTATCATAGACTCACTTAAATGTTTGTCTTGTAAAAGGCATTTTAAAACAAAGGCAGGTACAAATAAAACCTCTGTCACGTGTGCTTCCATCTTCATCTCTAGTTCAAACTTACAAGCAGCATTGCATGAAATACATGTACTTCATAACTTGTAGGCACAGTTGCATTTATTTTGCCTTAAAAGTAACACTCAGTTATATCCTCAGGGCAGCATGGAATGTGATGTTTCCCATGGTTTTAAAAACTTGAGGGCAATGAAAGGATACATGCTATATTTTAACAGTTTTTTTTAAAAAACTAATTTTGATAGTCTAATTAGACTGACTATAATTTTGGATAAATGTAATAATGCAGTCTGAAGCAGGAAATCAAGCCAGTCTACAGGTGTGACTGTTAAAAAAACTGATTATTGAACAATTATGAAAAGGAGGGATTGCTAACAGCCATCCCTGGAAAACAGCTGTGCTGATTCTAATTCACTGCAGCATATTCCAATTAGAAACCCAGGAAATTGGAGTAATAGCAATGGGGAAATCAGCATGCAAAAAAAGGGTGAAATTTACAGCTTATATCACCAATCTTACTGTTGCAGGAATTTCTGCACCAGTACACTTTTGCTGTAGCTTTGTTATTTTAGGTTTTTAAAACTTGGACATGTCCAAACTGTGTAAAAAGCCTTTCTAGTTGACCAGTGTCTCCAGTATAGCCCCTACCATGTCATGGTTTGAGGCCTCCAAAATTTATTACACAAAATAGGGCAAAGCAGTTCTGGCTTCAGATACCAAGCCCAGGTGCTTTTATGACAGACCGGCTCTACCTTACCTGGTAGGAAAGCAACACAGTTTAATCCAGATCCTGTTTGTGCCTAAAGTAGTATGAGTTGTGTTTGGCTCAAGTGATGACCATCCATTTATTTATGTTCAATACATATGTTGGGCTTTTTAAAATACCTTTTTCCCTTCCAGTAATGCTATAAGCAGACATTATAAACCAGAATTGTGTCTTGCAACCTGTCCTTGAAGTTTACAGTATCCAGGTCTAACAATTAAGCTAATTGCAATAAACTCCTACTTTATGTAGGTATCTAATTTTTTGCCAATCACAAGCAGAATCATGCAAGCTAAAATAGTGACTATTCATACATTGTTCTTTGTGCTTCACTGTTCAAAGTTCAGAGATACTACTAAGCAGTGATTAGAAGTGTGCCAAAAGTTTGAAGAGATCAGTTTAACCCCTTCAACACAAACAGTCCAAACACTAATATTTTTCAAGTTCTCTCTCAGTTCTAGCTTTCATCTTAGTGCTCAGAATTCACAATGAACTGAGGATCCATTTAATTCTTTATTAAGATTCATGGAGAAGTCCATTTTTAAAAAAAAGGGAGTCCACAGCCAGCACAAAGGTTGCATTGAAGGTATTTGAGCTGATCATTTACCAGGGGATAACAGTAATTTAGACAGCTGATTTAATGGATCAAAAACCCACATTAAAAATGTTAGAACACCAAGTTACCACCAACAGTAAAACATTTGCAGGAAACAATTTCCCATTACAAGACTAAGCACAATTTTTGTCTAATTACACTGAAGCACACTGGGATGATTTTCTACATCAAAAAGGTGCTAAGTAGATGCAAATTATTGTTTACATCTAGCTACTTCAGTTTTTCAAACAAAATGAAACTTCATCCCCAGCCTGTTGACCAACTGAAAGTAAGCCAAATCAAAATCTTTGTTGACTCCGTCCGGTTACACAAGATTTTAAAGATGTGAACGGTAATAACTTATTTCAATTAGTCAGGTCATGGAAATATCAGTTCTAGGTATTGATCTAAATGCAGCAACCCCTATATATTGATACACCAAAAGTAGTGATGGCCAACTATACACCTTACTTCAGTTGCCTAATTCATCTTTCATAAACTTGAGCATATAAAAAATGAATGAAATATATTTCTCCCTACAGCAGACCACTCATTACAGATAGGTAGTCCATGTTACACCTCCTCCAAGCGGCAGAGTCTGCCAGACAGATCTCCAGTATCTTCCTTGCTAACTGGCTCAATGTGTGAGCACAGAAGAGAAACTTCAGCCTCAGATGACCTGGGCGCTTCAAGGATCAGCTACGTACCAACACAATATACAGAAAATGAACTTCACTTTCAAAATAACGGTAAGAGCAATTGTGCCCCACCAGAGGGCAAGGGCACTGAAACTTTAGTTTTCCTTTGTAGCCTGTCCTGCACCAAGTCCCACTTACCCAATGCCTCAAATTTAACTTTTCTTCCTTGTGTTTAAATCCCTTCATGCCTCACCCCTCCCTATTTCTGTAATCTTCTCCAGCATTATACAGGCAGACACCTGTTTAAGTTAGAGAAATGTTAGGAAAATTGGTTAAATTCACCCTCTTGCCTTATAATTGGCCTCATTGCACTAGTTAGTTAGTCAGTCTGTCTTCTGGAAGATAGGAGTAATGTGCATGGTCACAGCAACAGTTCATGTAACATGACAAGGCCCAGGCCATACTATCACAACTAAATAATGGGCAATGAAGAGAAACATCTGATTATAAGCCAAGAGGCCTGTTTACAGGTTCCACATTACTGTGGAAGAGAATATTTACTGTTCATTTGAAATATGCAAGATACCTAAAAAAATTAGTGGACCAAAACTAAGGTTGACAAATCTACTCAACACTAAGTTTTGAATCCAAGCTAAAACACATGCTCTAAAAGATGGTGTCTTCAGCAAAAAAAATGGTTGCTGAGCCATTAGTGCGCACAAACTGCAGTACAGAGAAAACATTACCCTCCTCTACAGTAAATTCAAGTGATTGAATGGAGTACAATAAGTTTGCAAGTTAAATTAGGTCAAGTTAGTTGAACATTAAAAAAAAAGTACTGACAGGATTAAAGAAAAGCTTGCATATGTGCATCAGTATTTAGATTGATGGGTATTAGAAATAAGGATTTTCAATAACCACACCCACAATGATCCTTCCAAAGGAAGAGCTTTACTCCTTAGTAAGTGATTCAAGTTCTACAGAGAAACACCTTTATCTGTTGAGGAACCCACATACATGTCTTATCAGATGTAATTTCAGAGGTTATTAATTAACTCTACCTATTCTCCCTTCAGGTACTGAACAGATGGATGTTGCAGGACAGGCTTGCAAGAAACTGCAGAACAAACTGGATGGTCTGCAGAACCTGGTGGAAGATCTTCAGCTGAAGAATCATGGTATAGTAATACTTACAATTTACTCATTTCAAAATATTGATTAGATCTATTCTGTGCATCCCCATTAAGGAAAGCATTTAAAGTTGTTAGAAATAAATTTCCACTACATTAAAAGTGGAACCTTGAGAGCTTATTTTGGTGCATGCTGCCAGTAATGAAGTTTTTTTTGCTGTTTGTAACAAGTTTATGGAGGGTTTCATTCAAGTTAATACTTCAAAATCATTACAGAATCTACAACATGTTAAATCTTTTGATTTACAGAAATGTCCTCCATGATCAGAAGCCAAGAGAAGAGGATAAAGAGAGTAAAAGACAGAGAGAAGATGCTAAAGAAGTGAAGTGCACATTTCTGCATTTTATTCCCTTATGGTGTATGGCTTTTGACTCACTGCAGTACACAAATAAAATCTGCTGCTATTTAATGCCTTATGAAACCTATTTTATTCAATCTACTCAGTTGCAATTAACTGGGTAGATAATTGGGAGAGGACTAAAATATACACAGGACATTTAGGAGGACATCTTTGTAGCCAAGTAACTAATACGGTGGTGTTTTGTATTAATTTGTTTGCTTTAAATACTTCTATATGCTAAACTGATCACATATGGAATAAGCAGAAATGGTTTATTGTCAAATCAGAACTGAAGTCACATATACTAGTGGACCGAGAGAGAGAGAGAGAGAGAGAGAGAGAGGGGGGGGGGGGGGGAAGAGGGGGAAGGAGGAGGAGAAGAAAGTCAAGCAGGCCACACTTACTGGAGTATTGCTTGTGTCACTTCCATATACCACTGCAGCTAGTTACAAATGCACTGTTATTGTCATCACATTCTGTTTAACTCAAGAAAGTGAAAATGAACTAGAGTTTAGGCAGTAATTAGCATTACAGATTTGGTTTAAATGTTAATACAACAGTGAGTAATAGTTTAAACTTAAATTTGGGAGGTGCTGTTTAACCAGGGCCTTTATGCCATAAATGGTAATTGACACTTGCTAGTTATCTACTGTTGGTAATTATGCACAGGCTTGTGTGCAGAATAGTGCATATTTTTTAAAAAGCTATTGGTATAGACATTACTCATAATTTGGAAAGAGCCTCCATTTTCTATTAGCCAGAATATTTGTAAAAGGCATATTCAACTTGCATTTTAAACAATCAAGTAAAATTGACAGACTTGCACATTAGCATGCTTTAAGTATTTTGGCAAGAGAAAATTCATTCCAGATAGTAAATCTTACAAGCAAAATCACAAGTCAATACAGTGTACATATTGCACATGGCTGCAGATTCAGTTCTTGGTCAGACCATGCCATATAAAATTAGAACATCTACAGTATGTAAAAGTTCAGTATAGATTTAATACCGAAACAGGAAAGCACAAGCATTAATCATACCAGTTTGACTAATGGGAGTAGAATTTAGCCACAAGGTTGTCACCAGATGCAGAAAAATGCCGCTACCCACTTTAAAAGAAATGCAAAAATAGAAAAAGTTTTAGGGTTTATATGACTGCCTCTAAAGAGAATTGTTAATCTCAGTTATACCACTCAGGAGAAGGTGCCAAACAGAAGCAAGTCACTTAATCACAGGAGAGGAAAATAAGATTAGTTCACTGTAGGCCACTCATCCTCAACAGCTAGCCTAAATCCACCAGCTCAAGTATGGATTGTGTTTCTTGGAGCAGGAGTCTGGGGGAGGGTGTTTAAAAAACAAACTATGCCTGAGAACAGTGAGCAGACTGGCCTCAAATGTAAAAAAAGGACAGATCTGCAACAATTGCTATCAGAACAGACAGATGGAATTGGAATACAGGAGGTGCCCAAATACCAAGTCTGGGAAAGAAAACCAGCTTTGAACTGGTCTTGCCCGTAACAGGTGAAAAGAACTAAGAAGTTAGATCTGTGCAATGGGGGAAAAGGTTGTAATAACATTGACCCTTTCAGTACATTATCATTCTAATGACCTGAAGTGTAGACTCTTAAAAAGTACTGTGCCTCCTAAAAATTCAGGTAATGCTGGAACTTGCACACAAAGACAGTACAAACTCAATATATTCAGTCCTAATGGTGGTAGACTCATGTTGCACTACTGAACATGCTGTAGTTCACTTGTTTCAATATAGTGGTACATTTATACAATTTATAAAAATACAATCAGGTCTGACCTCTGCACCCAGAACTGTTCTTGTTTAGGGTAATGTTATAGTGCAATGAAATTGGAAAGTGGGAGTGCACTATGGAGCCTTAACTTTAGTGTTGTGAATTTAAAAAGGGCACTCATTTATCTAAAGTTAATAAAACTTGCTGCATTGTAAGCTTAGAAATCTTATACTAGATTAGACATTTGCTATGGTAATGTATTACTAAAGTCTGTCCTCAAGTCAGATATTAAAATTTAACAAGGTGGCCAGTGTCTATGAATTACACTTCTACTCATTTTCAAAGGGAAAAATCAATACTTTTTAAAAATGGTAAATGTAAATAGTTTACTCATTGTGCCATTGATTATTTAGCACATGCCTGAAGGGAAGCTTGTGTTTTTCCACTACCAGAAATATGGCTATTTTCTGTAATGTTTTCTAGGTAGGAATTAGTTAACTTTGTATACACAACTTACTGAATTTTATCTCCCAATAGGAGCTAGAGATTTAAGTTATACTGAATGAGGAATGAAAATTTGTTTGAGCACCCACATCACTATCAAGCACCTTCTGTCAAATCCAAAGTATAGCTACTCCCTATTCAATCCCAGATTTATTTGAACTCCAACCTTAACCAACCCCACTGCATTTGGCAAATTGTGGGCAACTTTGTATTTAAGCACTAGCATCCAAATTGAGATTATTCAAACTAGTTTCATACAAGACTTAATCTCATCAGTTTAGGGTAGATTTGACTACAGGTTCCATACAGTGCAACAGCACATACCATTTACTCCCTTTTGGTATTTAATTTAGAAGCAATGATTGTATTCAAAAAAAAGTGACTAGCAGAAGAATGATTACACTATAGGAAGAGGTAGCACCAGTATGCCACAAACAGAAGGAAATAGCAGCATATTACAGATTTAAATGATTGAAGGGCTAAATCTGAGTAGATTCACAACATGCAAAGCATTTTTTTAATATAAAGAAGCTTTTCAATAAATCAATTTTAATGTTTAGTTTTAGTTTTAAACATTGCCCCTCTCCAAAAAGTGAATATTCCTTCAAGTAGGAAGATAGATACAAAACACTTGCTTTTTAAAAAAAGTCTGTACTCTAATTACACTGTCCACACATTCAAAGGCTACTGCTCCACTGGTGTCTATTTCTATATCCAAGTGTGACATTACATTTTTGAACTGCACAATGTACAAGCAGCTACATGTTTTCTCATAAGCCATACCATTTGACTGGGGTGGGGGAAGGAAAGTCAATACATCTGTTTAAATATCATTTGAAAGCTCAAAACTTTCACCTGAAAGCAAATATTTATTGAAATCCTAAGAAAATGTACACTTATTTTATATATCTTTAAAATTAAAACCATTTCCCACATGCAGATAATAGAAATGGGTTAAAGTGACCTAATTCCCAAGGGCAGTAATTGTTATATTACACCATTAAAAATGTATGGTCAATCTCAGCCTACTGCATGTTCTATGCTTATTTATTTAGGTTAGCTGATTACCATGGGAATCTTCCAATCCAGGAGAGGCTATGGGAGGGATGAAGGAGGAAATGACAGTTAGGGATCTATGTAAAGCACATCCCAACAGCAATTACCTAAAGGAGAAAACAGTCAACCTTTAGCAGTGAAAATTCTGGCACCCATTGATCTAAATTGAAGCACAAAAATAGAAAGACGAAAGAAAAACAGCTGACATTTTAACTATTAGAAATTAAGACAGTGGAAAGAAGAGGAGCTACATAATCACTGGAGTTCAGTTCCTTTGAAAGCAGTTAGTTCAGTGAACTCAAAGCTCTTATCGAACTCCATTCTGCAGTGCTAATCAGTGCTTTCCGTTTTGGGCATTACATTCTGCAACTTCTGCTTATGATTCAATGGTAACCCCAGCACTGATATACTTCTAAATCTTCATTGCCAGTCTCCAGGTGCCTATTGAAGCATTCCTCCCACCGCTTGATCTTTCCATTTTCCACCATCACATATTTCCACTCAATTCTGGAATTCACTGGGAGTGGAATGGAACTGGACCAGAACCCATCCTTGTTTGGTTTCAATGGTACATACTTCCCCCACTGCCCTAGACACTCATGGTTTCCTGTCACTGCAATAATCTGAGAGTTTGAGTAAGTAACATAATGAACATTGAAATTCACAGAGATATTGTTGAGGGGCAAAGGAGACACTGCAGCAACTTTCCTGCCAATATTTTCAGGCTCTGAACTTACATTTGTTCCTTCTGACTCAGCATGAACCTGCTCTTTAAAGATTTCTCTTGCTTCATCTCTTTCCATTTCAGTTTTAATAGATTTCAACTCATTAAGCAGGTCAGCCTTACTGTCACTGATGACAGTATCAGTCATCTCACCATTATTTAGATAATCTGATCCACTGAAATTCTGATCAACTGCTGAAACTAGATCAAAAGCTTCATCCTTATGGTCAGATTTTTCATGCACCTTTTCAATACTGATAGTTGATGTTATTGTTTCACAAACATACACCTTCTCTTCAGTGATGCTTCCATTATGGACAGTGGCTTGCCCAACATTGACTAATTGAGTCAACTGAGTTGGTATTTGATCATTCTCACAAAAATTCTTCATCTGTCTGGAATCAAGTAGATCCTGCTTATTTGACAATGCAGGACTGAAGTCTGTGTCTCTCAGATGTGTGACCATTGTGTCTGAAATATCTTTAGCCTCCAATGGATCAACTTTTTGTTTGGCTGGAGATTGCTGCACACCAACTCTTAACTCTGTTCCCTTGATCTCTGGTACATGGTCCCTTTCAACATCTGTAGTTTCATCTGTAAAGAGATGAAAAGACCAAGTTTTTCCCTTAATACTTTGCCCAAAATTGTCAACAAACAAACACATGGAAGTAGTCAAACAATCTAACATTTTACTACAACACAATTCATTTACAACATGGACCTGATTTAAACAAGGGAAAGCTATTTGATAAGGTTTCTACTTCAAGAATAAATTTACATGAGCTAGTCTGGAATGAAATGTCGTTCTATTTCAAGAATGCTTGGATAGCTTAAGTATCAATTAAAATTGGATTTTTTTAACAAACATTACTGATATAAAAAGATGAAAGTGTGGACCTTTAATTCATTAAATACAAGATTATTTGTATAAAAATCCATCAAGTGACAGATGTACAATATACAAAGTTCTGCTTTGATTCAGGCAATTAATTCCTACAACAGGCTCATTTGCTAGTACAAGGAGCAACAAATTATTGTTATGGAAGAGGAAGAAATGCAATTCTAATCTGTAGGAGAAAAAGAGTCCCCTCCCTACATGGAGGGCTTTAAAATCACAGAGCTAAAGTCAGTGAAAATTGCCAAATGTAAAGCAAGGATTTCAGCTGGAAGCTACTAGTCAGCATACAAGTAATTTGACACATCCATGTACATAAGTGGCCTGGAAGAACCTTTGGTAAACCACATATGCAGATCATCCTGTCCTGAAACAAATATGATCTGTGGGCTAAAACTTGGTACATTATTCATACCTCTAGTCACACAGCTGCTGAAACAGCACCAAGCTGTTAAAAAGACACACTGCTTCCCAAACTAATAGCCCCCATGTGTTTTGTTTGGGGGGGGGGAAGAAATAGTCCTGCTATCACTTATGACAAATGTATATTCTACTTTTAGGAACATACAGACTAACAATTGCTCTTCAGTAACAATACCTATTGAGCAAAAATACAATTAGGGTTAAAGTTTAAATTTCAAGTTTAAAAAAAAGTGAACAATGCTTGTTGGGGGGGGGGGGGGGGGGAGGAAAGAATCCAGCGGTATTGTTTTCATACCAGTTCACTCTGCACACTGCATAAATTTTGCAGCTTTTGAGAAACAAACAAACACTCACTTCTCAAAGGTGTGCAATGTTCGCGTGCCGATTTGGCGCAGTGCGGAGGCGGGAGTGTAGGAGACATTGTGGACGGTCCTTGCATGATGCAGCAGGACAGGCGGAGCTGATCGGACGGCCGTTTGATGGAGTCACCCCTGCTCAATAGTTCCTAATCTCTTCAAACCAACGTGTAATTGCCAGGTAGCGTACATTAGGATTTATTCAGTTATCTGACACCTGTCCAATCTTGAGATAACTCGATATTATACGAGTTACACAAATTCACGGTGAACAGACTGACAATGTGCTGCAGATTCCCAGTTGCATACACTTCACATTAAATACAGGTTATCGTCCAATAATCTCAGTTGCCGACTGTTGATTTTTTTTAATATTTAAAAAACCCATCTTGTTTAATTTTTAAAAAAGTGACCGGATAATGCAAATATGATCAAGTGTTTGTGTACTTGTAAAATATTCTAAAGATTGACCTATCCCAGTTTTATTTCATCACCAATTACAACTAGAAATCATTTTACAAAATTGAACGCAGGTAGAGACTTGGGATCAGAGAATTAAGCACAAGCCCTGTGCTGTGAACGTTAAAGAGTAACAGAGCAACCCCCTCCCTGAAGTGTACGGAAACAGTGGCAGATTAAAATCACAATATTCCCCAGTTGATCCTGCAATGCTCCGAAGGTTAACTTCCCGCAACAAGACAGCCGCCTGTAGAGAGCTGGCAGCAAGAGGAAAGGAGAAAGTGCAGAGTCATGGATTGAGAGAGGAGAGGAGGGGGGGGGGGGGGGAGAAAGAGGTTGGAAGCCTAGCAACGCCTGTTTTAGGTTGTTTGCAAACCAGGTTGGTCAATAACAGCCCAGCCGACATAATATAACCGCAGTTAAGAGAGACCGCAGCGGCTGACTCCTTGCCCAGACTAATTAACTCAATGTAAACAGGTAGTTAATGTTTACCAGCACTGTCCTTCTGCGAGCTCTCCGTCTCCTCTGGCCAGCTGACCGTGTCCTTGTAGCTGCTCTTCACCCGCCCGCGGTCAGTGTCCGGGGAAGCGCTCTGGAACCCGGCTCCCTCCTGGGACTCCGGGAGGTCTGGACTCGCGGTTCGGTTAAACCAGACCCAAGTTGCCAGAGCGACAGCGAGCGCCACCGGCAGCACTACCCACACGCTGCTAAACATCGCAGCCATTCCTTGCAGGAGCAAGTCTGCTGCCATCGCTGTTCATTCAACACACACCCGCTCCTCCAGGACTCCCGCTTCACTCTGATCCTTTTCAGCTCTTGCTCTGAACCAATCCCCCAACCCGGCACCGCCCCCGAGCCCGCAGCCAGTCACCGGGCCACTGCGCACAAGATTTTCATTTAAAGCTCTACTGTTCCTCCATGGACAGATACCCGATAGGGGTAGGCTATTCGGCCCCTCGTATCTCATCCATCTTATGAATGAATCCAAGGTTTTTTTGCTTCCAAAAGACCATTCCAAACTCTTTGTATGAAGAAGTTCTTCCTAACATCCTAAGTTGCCCTTTCATCAGCTCTAACCTAGACCACACTTGGAGCACTGTGCACAGTTCTGGTCTCTATTATAGATGGGCATTGGAGAGGGTGCAAAAAAGATGCACAAGGATGATACCACAACTGAGAGGATAACCTTATAAGGAAAGGCTTGGGCTCTTTTCCCTAGAAAAGAGAAGGCTGAAGAGTGACCTGATAGAGGTCTTTAAGATAATGAAAGGGTTTGATAGGGTAGACGGAGAGAAAATGTTTCCACTTGTGGGGGAGTCCAAAACTAGAGGTCATAAGTATAAAATAGTCACTAATAAATCCCATAGGGAGCTCAGGAGAAACTTCTTTGCCCAAAGAGTGGTAAGAATGTGGAACCACAAGGAGTAGTTGAGGCAAATAGCACAAATGCATTTATGGGGAGCTAGATAAGCGCATATGGGAGAAAGGAATGAGAGGGTATCCTGATAGGGTTAGATGAAGTTGAGAGGGAGGAGGCTCGTTTGGAGCATAAACGCCGGCATAGACCAGTTGGGCCAAATGGCTTGTTTCTATGCTGTAGTTTTGATGTAACTTGATGTAGTCCCTTCTTGTTCTAATAGCCTTGATACCTTGAAGTAATGTTTCAGATTTATGACAGCTGTGTGCAGCTGTGACACTAGCATCTACCCAACAATGTGGAAAATTGCCCAGGTATGTCGTATCCACAGAAACAGGAAAATCTAACCCAGTCAGTTACCTCTCTATCAGTCTTCTCCCAATCATCACCAAAGTGCTGGAAGGAATCATTAATAGTGCCATCAAGTCCATGGAAAAGGAAACATTTGCATGGCTATGGGGAAAGAGTGGGGGAGTGGGACTAATTGGACACCTCTTCAAAGAGGCATTACAAACACAATGGGCCGAGTGGCCTCCTTCTGTGCTATATGATTCAATGAACCTGCTCATTGATACATAGGAAATAAAAGTTTGGTTAACAAAGGTGGATTAATAAAGGAAAGCCAGCACGGATTTGTTAAAGGCAAATTGTGTTTAACTAACTTGATTGAGTTTTTTGATGAGGTAACAGTGAGGGTCGATGAGGGCAATGCAGCTGATATGGTGTAAATGGACTTTCAAAAGGCGTTTGATAAAGTGCCACATAATAGGCTTGTCAGCAAAATTGAAGCCCATGGAATAAAAGGGGCAGTGGCAGCATGGATACGAAATTGGCTAAGTGACAGGAAACAGAGAGTAGTGGTGAACGGTTGTTTTTCAGACTGGAGGAATGTATACGGTGGTGTTCCCCAGGGGTCAGTACTAGGACCACTGCTTTTTTTGATATATATTAATGACTTGGGCTTGGGTGTACAGGGCACAATTTCAAAATTTGCAGATTACTCAAAACTTGGGAGTGCAGTAAACAGTGAGGAGGATAGTAATGGACTTCAGGAGTACTTAGATATGCTGGTGGAATGGGCAGACACATGGCAGATGAAATTTAATGCAGAGAAGTGCGAATTGATATATTTTAGCAGGAAGAACGAAGAGAGGCAATATAAACTAAATGGTACAATTCTAAATGGAGTGCAGGAACAGAGAGACCTGGGGGGTATATATGCACAATTCTTTGAAGGTGGCAGGGCAGATTGAGGAAGCCGTTAAAAAAGCACACGGGATCCTGGGCTTTATAAATAGAGGCATGGAGTATAAAAGCAAGGAAGTTATGATGAACCTTTATAAAACACTGGTTCGGCCACAACTGGAGTATTGTGTCCAATTCTGGGCACCGCACTTTAGGAAGGATGTGAAGGCCTACATACGAACATACAAATTAAGAGCAGGAGTAGGCCATTTGGCCCCTCGAGCCTGCTCTGCCATTTGATAAGGTCATGGCTGATCTGATTATGTCCTCAACCCTACTTTCCCATCTACCTACTATAACCTTTGACTCCCTTGTTAATCAGGAATCTATCTAACTCAGCCTTAAAAATATTCAATGACCCTGCCTCCACCGCTCTCTGGGGAAGGGCATGCCACAGACTCACGACCCTCAGAGAGAAAAATTTCTCCTCATCTCCATCTTAAATAGGAGACCCCTTATTTTTAAACTGTGGCCCCTAGTTCTAGTCTCTCCCACAAGGGGAAACATTCTCTCAGCATCTACCCCTCTAGTCCCCTCAGGATCTTATCTGTTTCAATAAGATCATCTCTCATTTTTCTAAACTCCAGTGTTTACAGGTCCAACTTGTGCAACCTTTCCTCATAAGATAATCCCCTCATCCCAGGAATCAGTCGAGTGAACCTTCTCTGAACCGCCTCCAAAGCAATTATAGAGTCATAGAGTTATACAGCACGGATAGAGGCCCTTCGGCCCATCGTGTCCGCGCCGGCCATCAAGCCCTGTCTACTCTAATCCCATATTCCAGCATTTGGTCCGTAGCCTTGTATGCTATGGCATTTCAAGTGCTCATCCAAATGCTTCTTGAATGTTGTGAGGGTTCCTGCCTCCACAACCCTTTCAGGCAGTGAGTTCCAGACTCCAACCACCCTCTGGGTGAAAAAGTTCTTTCTCAAATCCCCTCTAAACCTCCCGCCTTTTACCTTGAATCTATGTCCCCTTGTTATAGAACCCTCAACGAAGGGAAAAAGCTCCTTAGTATCCATCCTATCTGTGCCCCTCATAATTTTGTACACCTCAATCATGTCCCCCCTCAGCCTCCTCTGCTCCAAGGAAAACAAACCCAATCTTCCCAGTCTCTCTTCATAGCTGAAGTGCTCCAGCCCTGGTAACATCCTGGTGAATCTCCTCTGCACCCTCTCCAAAGCGATCACATCCTTCCTGTAGTGTGGCGACCAGAACTGCACACAGTACTCCAGCTGTGGCCTAACCAGTGTTTTATACAGCTCCATCATAACCTCCTTGCTCTTATATTCTATGCCTCGGCTAATAAAGGCAAGTATCCCATATGCCTTCTTTACCACCTTATCTACCTGTTCCGCCGCCTTCAGGGATCTGTGAACTTGCACACCAAGATCCCTCTGACCCTCTGTCTTGCCTAGGGTCCTCCCATTCATTGTGTATTCCCTTGCCTTGTTAGTCCCTCCAAAGTGCATCACCTCGCACTTTTCCGGATTAAATTCCATTTGCCACTGTTCCGCCCATCTGACCAACCCATCTATATCGTCCTGCAGACTGAGGCTATCCTCCTCGCTATTTACCACCCTACCAATTTTTGTATCATCAGCGAACTTACTGATCATACTTTTTACATTCATATCCAAGTCATTAATGTAGACCACAAACAGCAAGGGACCCAGCACCGATCCCTGTGGTACCCCACTGGCCACAGGCTTCCAGTCACAAAAACAACCTTCGACCATCACCCTCTGCCTTCTGCCACGAAGCCAGTTTTGTATCCAAAGCGCCAAGGCACCCTGGATTCCATGGGCTCGTACCTTCTTGACCAGTCTCCTGTGGGAGACTTTATCGAAGGCCTTACTGAAATCCTTTCTTAAATAAGGAGACCAAAACTGCACACAGTATTCCAGATGTGGTCTCACCAATGCCCTGCACAACTGTAGAAAAACATCTCTACTTTTATATTCCAGTCCCCTTGCAATAAATGACAACATTCCATTTGCCTTCCTGATCACTTGCTGTACCTGCATACTAACTTTTTGTGATTCATGTACTAGGACACCAAGATCCCTCTGTACATCAGAGTTCTGCAATCTCTCTCCATTTAAATAATATATTACTTGTCTATTCCTCCAAAGTGGACAAGTTCACATCTTCCCACATTATATTCCATCTCCCAAATTTTTGCCCACTCACTTAACCAATCTATATCCTTTTGCAGACTCCTTATGTGCTCGTCACAACTTACTTTCCTACCTACCTTTGTCATCAGCAAATTTAGCAACCTCGGTTCATCCAAGTCATTGATATAGATTGTAAATAGTTGAGGCCCAAGCAATGATCCCTGTGGCACTCCACTCGTTACATCTTGCCAACCTGAAAATGACCCATTTATGCCTACTCTCCGTTTCCTGTTAGCTAACCAATCCTTTATCCATGCTAATATGTTACCCCCCTACACCATGAGCTCTTATTTTGCGTAGTAGCCTTTGATGTGGCACCTTGTCAAAAGCCTTCTGGAAATCCAAGTACACCACATCCACAGGATCCCTTTTATCTACATTGCTTGTTACTTCCTCAAAGAACTCGAATAAATTAGTCAAACACAATTTCCCTGTCACAAAGCCGTGTTGACTCTGCCTGATTACATTGAGATTTTCTAAGTGCCCTGCTACAACCTTCTTCATAATAGATTATAGCATTTTCCCTATGACAGATGATAAGCTAACTGGCCTGTAGTTTCCTGCTTTCTGTCTCCCTCCTTTCTTGAATAGAGGAGTTACATTCTCTATTTTCCAATCTGATTGGACCCTTCCAGAATCTAGAAAATTTTGGAAAATGAATACCAATGCATCTACTATCTCTACAGCCACTTCTTTTAAGACCCTAGGATGAAGTCTGTCAGGACCTGGGGACTTGTCAGCTTTTAGTCCTAATATTTTATAGAGGGTGCAGAAAAGATTTACTAGGATGGTTCCAGGGGTAAGGGACTTCAGTTACGTGGATAGACTGGAGAAGCTGGGGTTGTTCTCCTTAGAGTGGAGAAGGTTGAGAGATGATTTGATAGAAGTGTTGAAAATCATGACTGGTTTAGATAAAGTAAATAAAGAGAAAAATAGTCCCATTGGCAGAAGGGTCGAGAACCAGAAGACACAGATTTAAGGTGATAGGCAAACGAACCAAAGGCAATGTGAGGAAAAACTTTTTTATGCAGCGAGTAGTTATTAACTGAAGGGGTGGTGGATGCAGATTCAATCATGGATTTCAAAAAGGTATTGGATAAATATTTGAATGGAAAAAATTTGCAGGGCTACAGGAAAAGAGAGGGGGAATGGGACTAACTGGATTGCTCTTACAAAGAGCCGGTACAGGCTCGATGGGCCGAATGGCCTCCTTCTATGCTATAACAATTCTATGATTCTATTGATGAGACCACTTAAAGACAAAAGAGGCCACCAATTTCTTGAGAGTGAGGGAATGGCAGAGATGTTTAATAAAGATTTAGCCTCAGTGTTTTCAGAGGAAACACTGGAGATAAACATTCAAAAGGAAATTGTATTAAAAAGGTTTATGATACTAAAAGTGGAACAGTCACCAGACAGTGATGGTTTTCATCCCAGAATATTGAAGGAGGTTGGAGAAAAGATAGCAGAGAGGCCCTAATCATAAATTTCTGAAATGGAAATTGTTCCAAAGTATTGGAGGGTGGCAAATCTATCACCCCGGTTCAAGAACAGGGTAAGGGATAAGCCAGGATATCATAGGCCAGTTAGTCTTACTGTGTGTGGATAAAATTCTAGCATCCATAATATGGGACGAAATTATTGATCACTTAAAAAAGCTGAGGCTAATCTTGATTAACTTAATTGAATATTTTGAGGAAATCAATGTGTAGTTAAAGGGAATGCACTGAATGATGTACATGTCATTTTCCACAAGATGATTGATAGGGTGCCACATAAGAGCACACAATATTAGAGAGAGTGTAGCTACATGACTAGAGGTGGCTGTGAATGGAAGATAAATTGACATTTTCCAGATTGGTGGGATGTGGGTTGTGGTGTGCCCCAGGAATCTGTGCTGGGACCATTTATTTTCATTGAGATAAATGACGTTGGCATCGGCACAAGAGGAATGATATTGAAATGTATTGACACTAAATTCGGGGACATGGCAACCTGTAAAGAAGAATGCAGGAGACTGCAGGAAGACATAGACTGGTAAGTCAAGTGGGCAGATAGGTGGCAGATGCAGTTCAATGCAGGGAAAATTGAAGTAGGACATTTTGGGAGAAAAAGAACAGTGAAAAGATAACTACCCTAAATAGTAATATTCTTAACAGAGCCTCAAATGCACAGATCTTTAATGTGGGAGTGCAGATAGAAAAGGCAATAAAAAAGATAAATGGAATTTGGGGTTTTATACGTAGAGGCATTTTGTAAAACTAAGTAAGTGACATTGGTTAGACCAATACTCCAGTACTGTTTTAGTACTGCTTGCAATACTGATCCCCCCATTATAGGCAGGATATTAAAACTATGGAAAAGTACAGCAAAGATTCATTAGAATTATAATAGGAATGAGAGGTTATATTTATGAAGAAAAGCTCGAAAAACTTTTTTTTTAACTGGAACAAAGGAGGTTAAAGTGGCTGTTACAAATTTCAGGTCTAGATATTCTCTCAGGTTCAGGGTCACTCCTCCTATAAGCGGGCCTCATGAACTTGATAGAACCTTTACTGCCCAATACCTAGCTAAATAATAGCATGATTTGATCTGGAATGCACTACCTGAAAAGGTGGTGGAAGCATTTTCAATGGTAACTTTCATAAGTGAATTGGATCTATACTTGAAAAGGAGAAATTTGCAAGGGTATGGGGAAAGAGCAGGGGAGTGGGAGTAATTAGATAGCTCTTTCAAAGAGCTGGCACAGACACAATGGGCCGAATGGCCTCCTTCTGTGCTGTATGATTCTATGATTATATGGTTAGAGGTCGGTTTTGTCTATCCATCTCTCTCTGCAAAGGGCAGTTTTGTGTTTGGACAATAAGACTCATTGTTATGTGTACTGGATTCTCTGTTCTTGCATCTAACATCATTTGCTTTTTCCCTATCTTTTGGAAGGTGGCCAGAAAAGCATTCTAGTGAGATGAAGCCAATTGTGAATTACTTTACATGCAACATGAATGGACAGAATACAGGTTTAACAGTGAGATTTGCCTATTTCCTATTGCTTTCAGTAACAGAAAATAATAAATTATGCAATTTTTTCTCTTTTGATATGGACCTACCTCACTTTACAGGACAGCATTGCTGGACTGACTGGCACTAACTTAGAAAGCAATGCCTCTCTGCCTCTCCGTCTCCATGACTGTTCCAAACACAAAACTGCCCTTTGCAGAGAGAGATGGATAGACAAAACTGACCTCTAACCATTCTGTGGGTTGAGGATTGGTTTGTCAAGCTTTCAAAACTACTACCATGAGTGAGGAATCTCTCAGCTCTTGGTATACAGCCATTGCAACTACATTGCCTGTTTAGCTAGGCCTCCCGCTAAGCACAATGAATGAAACATTCCAACTTTATAGGTGCAAACCTCTCTGGAATTTGCTAACGACTTGCTCCTCTAGTCATTGTCTCAAATTGATACAGTACAATGAGTTTGCACAGATCTGCTAACTATTTCATCTGGTAGCCCAGCTAATGGACCCAATTAATATCCTGGACAATTTGTGCGTTTCTGGGAGTTGTGAACCAAATTTAACTTCAGAGTACTCTCATTATTTAAATTAACCCCAAAATCCCTTCTAGGCCAGATAGGTAAAAATCTTGAAATGTGATAGGGGATATAAGGTTTAAGGCAAATTGTAAAATATTGTTTCAGCTGTTTAGTGAATCAGTAACAAGGAGACATACGCCATGATGGTCCTCAGGCCTTCTCCTGCTCCACTGCCGTAACTTTGGCAGAAGCCCCATTTACGATCATGGAGACAGAGCAGCAGAAGCCCTGAGGAAATTCAGACAAATGTGTGCACTAACAGAAGATCTAATTGGGCAGGAAAGTTGAACCCAGCATTAGTTCAATTATTACTGGCTAGAACAAGGAGGCTGCAATCACTCTCCAGGCTCACTTATGAAGAATGACCAAGTACCAGAGGCAGGCCCTAGTGTCATAGAACTATACTTCTACATAAGCAGCATGGAGCAGGAGCTGATTGGGAGAAGGAGAAAATCAGGGAGAAAATTAGAAGGCAAACCTTTTATAAACATATTGCCAGTGGAAGCAACCTTGTTCTTCCAGGCCATCCTTGGGTTCTACTTTGTTTCTTGTTCATAATGAAACTTACATACAGTAATAACTAGAAAGGCACCCCACTGAATTCACTGGGTATAAGCACTCAATGCTTCTGTGTCTGCTCATATAATTTCTCTTAATTTTCATTGGTTACCATGATTAGCCTCCGAGGTACATATAGATCTCTGAACCAATAGGATGCTATTGAGGTGAACTCACAGTAAAAGTTCTCGGGGCATAATATTACCGATGGTATTTCCAAAAAAACCTTTGCCCTTTGACACCTGTGGCAAATATCCTTTAACATCATCAAATAAAAAGTGCTTATTTTTCTTTTTTTTGTAGTGGTGCTGCAGAATAACATCCGGTTGTTGTTGAGGAGGTTCAGGAAATGCTGCCTACAATGTTTCACTTGTCTGATTGTGCGAGTATTATAAGACACAATGATGCCAATTAATTCACTATTCCTTGTATTTTATTGAAAGAAAGGACTGGAAAGGGCATTTGTTCCATTTATAGAGCAAGAGTCCAGGAAGACTTTTATGTCCATTGATGAATTTGTAAATCTTATGAACATATGCAGGGGACGACACTGGATTAGCAGTATTATGGATGTGCATTTCTGCCTGACAGATGCGAACAAATATAGCAGTAGCAATGTGTAAGTACACCCAAGATCATGTTAATACATATTGGTACAGACAAATGGCACCTCACACATCTATGGCACACTTCCAAATAAAATTAAGTTTTTGTGCTGAAGCACGTTTAGTCATGCTGGTACTGGTACTAAAAACAATTATAACGTTCTGCTCTATGTCCCCCACCTGTCCCCAACCATTACCATAGAATAGTAATAATTAATTTACAACAAGGCTCAAAATTTCCAGCTTTGGGTGGCCATGGTAACTTTAATCCTTCAATTTCCAGACCTCAAATGATGTATCAATTCTTCAGAGAAATTTCAGCGGGTTTCTATATAAAGTTCTCAGTCCTACAGCATGCAAATAAAATAGCTGCTAAAATATTTTAAACCTCTAATAATGATTTATGAAGGAGAAATTTGTTATACAAAGCACGCAATTTATTATTTTGTTTATTTAATAGAAGAATTATGGGACACTGGTGCTATAAGTGGTGTCACAGAATTACCCTGTACATGTAACAAGGTCATGTAGCAGTCTGACATGGGTACACATCTTTATATGGGCAGAAATTGCAGCACCTGTAACTATTTCCAAAGATTTGATAACTAATGCTGTTCTTTTCATTCAACGAAGCATGGTAAACAAGATTGGTGAGCTGCAGGCGCAAATAGCCACATGGAATACAATGTTGTGGCAATAACGGATTCCTGGCTCAAAAAGGGCAGGATTGGGTACTAAATATTCCTGGATACAAGGTGTTCAGGAAAGATAGGGAAGGAAAGAAAGGAGGGGGAGGTGGTGGCAGTATTGATTAAGGAAAATATTGCAGTACTGGAGAGAGAGGATGTCCTGGAGGGGAGGAATTTTTGAAATGTGTTCAGGATAACTTTCTTAACCAGTATGTTTATGGCCCAACGAGGAAGGAGGCATTGCTGGACTCTAGGGAATGAGGTGGGCCAAGTGGAGCAAGTGTCAGTGGGGGAGCATTTAGGGAGCAGCATCATAGTATCATAAGGTTTAGAATAGCTAT
Organism: Heptranchias perlo; assembly: GCF_035084215.1. Classification (NCBI taxonomy): domain Eukaryota; kingdom Metazoa; phylum Chordata; class Chondrichthyes; order Hexanchiformes; family Hexanchidae; genus Heptranchias; species Heptranchias perlo. The sequence goes on from NC_090325.1 coordinate 115,130,384, forward strand.
GGAAAAGGACACGGATCACTCTAAAGTAAAAATACTCAATTAGAGGAGGGACAATATCAATGGGATGAGAGCAGATCTGGCCCGGGTAAATTGGAATTAAAGATTGGCAGGCAAAACTGTAATTGAACAGTAGGTGGCCTTTAAGGAGGAGATGGTTCTGGTAAGTCTAGGCACATTTCCACAAGGCAGAAAGGTAGGGCAACTAAAGCCAGAGCTCCGTGGATGACAAAGGAGATAGTAAGAGGAGGGGTGGGGCCAATTAAGGATCATAAAGGAGATCTTCTCATGGAGGCAGAGGGGATGGCTGAGGTACTAAATGAGTACTTTGTATCTGTCTTTACCAAGGAAGAAGATGCTGCCAGAGTCTCAGTAAAGGAAGATATAGTTGAGATACTGAATGAGCTAAAAATTGATAAAGAGGTACTAGAAAGGCTGTCCTTAAAGTGGATAAGTCACCCGGTCCGGATGGGATGCATCCTAGGTTGCTGAGGGAAGTAAGGGTGGAAATTGCAGAGGTACTGACCATAATCTTCCAAACATCCATAGATATGGGGGTAGTGCCAGAGGATTGGAGAATTGCAAATGTTATTCTCTTGTTCAAAAAAGGGTGCAAGGATAAACCCAGCATCTATAGGCCAGTAAGTTTAGCCTCTGACAGGGAAACTTTTAGAAACGATAATCCGAGACAGAATTAACAGTCACTTGGACGAGTGTGAATTGATTAGGGAAAGCCAGCACAGATTTGTTAAAGGCAAATCGTGTTTAACTAACCTGAGTTTTTTGATGAGGTAACAGAGAGGGTAGATAAGGGCAATGCAGTTGATGTGGTGTATATGGACTTTCAAAAGGCATCTGATAAAGTGCCATACCGTATGCTTATTATCAAGATTGTGGCCCATGGAATAAAGGGGGAAGTAGCAACTTGGATACAGAATTGGCTAAGGGACAGGAAACAGAGAATAGTGGTGAACGGTTGTTTTTCAGACTGAATGGAGGTGTACAGTGGTGTTCCCCAGGGGTCAGTGCTGGGACCACTGCTTTTCTTGATCTATATTAACAACTTGGACTTAGGTGTACAGGGTACAATTTCAAAATTTGCAGATGACACAAGACTTGGAAGGGTAGTAAACAGTAAGGAGGATAGTGATAGACTTCAAGCGGATAGCGACAGGCTGGTGGTATGGCCAGACACATGGCAGATGAAATTTAACGCAGAAAAATATGAAGTGATACATTTCGGTAGGAAGAATGAGGAGAGGCAATATAAACTAGAGGGCACAACTCTAAAAGGGGTACAGAAACAGAGAGATCTGGGGGTATAGGTACACAAATAGTTGAAGGGTGGCAGGGCAGGTTGAGAAAGCGGTTAAAAAAGCATACAGGATCCTGGGCTTTATAAATAGAGGCATAGAGTACAAAAGTATGGAAGTCATGATGAACCTTTATAAAACATTGGTTCGGCCACAACTGGAGTATTGTGTCCAGTTCTGGGAACTACATTTCAGGAAAGATGTGAAGGACTTAGAGAGGGTGCGGAAGAGATTTACTGGAATGATTCCAGGGATGAGGGACTTTAGTTACATGAATAGACTGGAGAAGCTGGGGTTGTTCTCCTTAGAACAGAGAAGAGATTTGATAGAGGTATTCAAAATCATGAAGGGTCTAGACAGTAGATAGAGAGAAATTGTTTCCATTGGCGGAAGGGTCAAGGACCAGAGGACATAGATTTAAGGTGATTGGCAAAAGAACCAAAGGTGACATGAGGAAGAACTTTTTTACACAGTGCGTGGTTAGGATCTGGAATGCACTGCCTGAGGGGGTGGTGGAGGCAGATTCAATCATGGCCTTCAAAAGGGAACTGGATAAGTACTTGAAAGGAAAAAAAATCTCAGGGCTACGGGGTAAGGGTGGGGGAGTGGGACTAGCTGGATTGTTCTTGCATAGAGCTGGCGTGGACTTGATGTGCTGTAACCTTTCTATGATTCTATTCTATGATTCTAACTAAATGTTCACTTCTGAATCCTGACCGTTAAACATTGCAACTTTCTGTTGACATAAAACTGGCACTATTCAAGGCACTGCCAGTGACCCCAGTACTTGTATTCTTTTACAATTTGGCACGCTGAAGCAATGTCATAAGCTATAAAAATAGTACAAAAAGGTCACCACAATTTAAGATGACTTATGTCTGAAGAAGTAAACACCCCCAGCATTCAGACTGCTTATTTTATCAACCTTCTGTCAGACTACGGTCTCATCTTGAAAACTACGTTATTACCTGGTTTCCTTCTGAGTCCTGTCATTGACTGTGACAATGGTAAACTATAGCTCCTCATCCTTCTCGACCTGGCTGCACCCTTTGATGCGGTTGGTCACACCATCCCTCTCCAATGCTTCTCCTCCATCGTCCAGCTGGGTGGGACTGGGCTCACCTGGTTCCATTCTTATCTGTCCAGTCGTAGCCAGGGAACCACCTGCAACGGCTTCTCTTCCCGATCCCGCTCCCGCACCGTTACCTCTGGAGTCCCCGAGGATCTATCCTTGGCCCCCTCCTATTTCTCATCTACGCGCTGCCCCTCGGCAACATCATCCAAAAACTCAACATCAGATTCCACATGTACGCTGATGACACCCAGCTCTACCTCACAACCACCTCCATCGACCCCTCCACTGTCTCTCATTTGTCATATTGCTTGTCCGATATCTGGATGAGCAAAAATTTCCTCCAACTAAATATTGGGAAGACCGAAGCAAAATATTGGTCCCTGCCGCAAACTCCGTTCCCTAGCCACTGACTCCATCCTTCTCCCTGGCCACTGTCTGAGGTTGAACCAGACTGTTCGTAACCGTGGTGTCCTATTTGACCTTGAGATGAGGTTCCGACCACATATGCACTTCAACACCAAGACCGCCTACTTCCACCTCAGTAACATCGACTGTCTCTGCCCCTCCCTCAGTTCATCTGCTGCTGAAACTCTCAACCATGCCTTTGTAACCTCCAGACTGGACTATTCCAATGGTCTCCTGGCTTTCACCCTCCCATCTTTCACCCTCCATAAACTTGAGCTATTCCAAAACTCTGCTGCCCGTATCCTAACTTGCACCAAGTCCCATTCACCCATCACCCCAGTGCTCACTAACCTACATTGGCTCCTGATCCGGGATCGCCTCAATTTTAAAATTCTCATTCATGTTTTCAAATCCCTCCATGGCCACGTCCCTCCCTATCTCTGTAACCTCCTCCAACCCTACAACCCTCCGAGATCTCTGCGTTCCTCCAATTCTTGCCTCTTGCGCATCCCCGATTTCCATTGCTCCACCATTGTCAGCCGTGCCTTCAGCTGCCTGGGCCCTAGCTCTGGAGTTCCCTTCCTAAACCTCTCCACCTCTCTACCTCTCCCTCCTCCTTTAAGACGCTCCCTAAAACCTATCTCTTTGACCAAGCTTTTGGTCACCTTTCCTAATACCTCCTTATGTGGTTCGGTGTCAAATTTTGTTTGGTAACGCTCCTGTGAAGCGCCTTGGGACATTTTACTACATTTAAGGCGCTATATAAATGCAAGTTGTTGTTGTTGTTGTTGCTGCTGCTGCTTCCATGCCTTCCTTTTCAGAGAACCTGTCATTTCATCCCTTCTTCAGAGACAATTTGTCTTCTGGACACTTTAGGTTCTCTCTGAAACCGAGCGCAAAAGGTTTACACCATGATCAGATATGCCTTCATAATAGTCAGTGCATTTGAACAGTAATTCATTGTGTGAACTTCTATGAGGTGTTTCAATGTGATGAGTTATATAAGTTTATGGATATGTCACAGGAAAAAAAAAGTCTAAAAATTTCAAAAACATTGCAGATTTATAAATCCATCAAAAAGTGGACTGATCTCAGGAATTTGGGGAAACTTTATTCTTCGGTAAGATCAAAGGTAATAATCTATTGTCAATTTAACCGGAACAAAGAAGAAGCTTCTGAACATAAAGACAATGAAGACTAAAAGCATTAGAAATAAGATGCCTAAACTAGAGGATGTTGTAGGGAACTACAATATAGTAGTAATATCAGAAAAATAACTAACGCCAGAGGACATGTATAGGGGTATAGACTGTTCAGGAAAGATTGAATAGACAGGAAAGGAGGTGACGTAGTACTACATGTACTGTCACTTAAGATAAGAAAAGTTGATCCTGGTGGAGGGGGAAAGTCACACAATATATTACAGTTGGATATCCTTAATGGAAAATGAACAAAGTTTACACGAGGGGAATCTAAAGATCATAATGTCAGGATAAGATGGAAGGCAGTTTCCTCTATGAGGAGATAAGACAGGCATATGCAAACAAGAAGGGTATTTTAATGGGACACTTCAATCAACCAAACATAAATTGGGAATGTTGAAGTGGATTGGAGTCTGTGTTGATAAACATCAATGCAAGAGTGCTTCATAACCCAATGCACCAGGGAACCTACAAGAGGCAGTGCACATTTTGACTCAGTAATGATAAGTGATTCAGATAAAATACAGAAAATAGAAGTCCTTAGAGGATAGTGACCACAGAATATTCAAGTTCAACATGAGCTGGAATTCAGAAATACCGAGAATCAGGAAGAGGTATATAATTTTAAAAGGGTTAACTTCAAAGAAATGAGGGAACAAATTGATGGGGGGGGGGGGTGCGGGATGGGGGGAGGGTGCGGGATGGGGGGATTGTTCAACAAGGGATTGTTCCATTGTTCGATAGAGGACAAGTGGAACACCTTTAGCGGCATAATGCTGAGCATTCAGGAGAAATACATAACTAGAATCAGCAAGTGTAGAATAAACAAGAATGATCCTAAATGTCTTAACAAATGAATCACAAGCAAAATAAGGAAGAAAACAACCACTACAAATCTTGCAGGGCGAATGGGAAGGGGTTCATGTGGATGAATATAGGAAAATGCAGAATCATGTTAAAACATAACATAAAGAAATGTAAAATCAGATGTAAAACAAACATTAAGAAATGTTTTCACTAATATATCAGTAAGAGGGTAGTCAGAGAACACATGAGAACCATAAAAGTTTGTGATGAGGCTGAAACCAAGAACGAGTATAGGATTGGTAATATACTTAGGGAGATTTCAACGGAGGATCTCCTGCCCGTTTACCATAACTTCAGCAGAAGAGCCACAGAAACTCTGGAAAAACAATGTAAAAGTCTTTCTCAGGCGTTTCTGTCTTTCTTCCACTGAAGGTACGGCGGACAAGTGGGCGAACCCCTGTAGCAATTCACCCCCCTAAATATTTATTTCATTCAAATATTCATTAGGGAAGATATGAGCAACATGTATTACTTAAATAGAGATAATCCAAGTTGAATTAACAATCGCAATTTAAATAAGATGGAAGTCCTAGAAAGGCCAAAAGGGCTCTAAACAAATAAATCAATAGGGATGGATGGTATTTATTCCAGGTTACTAAGAAAGACAAAAGAGAAGATTTGTGGGGCATTGACAGTCATTATGAGGGAGTTAGAATCATAGAATCATAGTGTGGTTACAGTACAGAAGAGGGCCATTCGGCCCATCGGCTCTTTGTAAGAGCAATCCAGTTAGTCCTATTCCCCCTCACTTTCCCGATAGCCCTGCAAATTTTTTCCCTCGAGGTATTTATCCAATTCCTTTTTGAAAGCCACGATTAAATCTGCATCCACCAGCCTTTCAGGCAGCGCATTGCAGATCATAACTACTCACTGTGTAAAAAAGTGTTTTCTCATGTCAGCTTTGGTTCTTTTGTCAATCACCTTGAATCTGAGTCCTCTGGTTCTCTACTCTTCGCCAATGGGAACAGTTTCTCTTTATTTACTTTATCTAAACCCTTCATGATTTTGAACACTTCTCTCAAATCTCCTCCTAACCTTCTCTGCTCTAAGGAGAACAACCCCAGCTTCTCCAGCCTATCCACGTAACTGAAGTCCCTCATCCCTGGTACATCTTGTCTGCACCCTCTCTAAGGCCTTCACATCCTTCCTAAAGTGCGGTGCCCATAATTGGACACAATACTCCAGTTGTGGCTGAACCAGTATTTTATAAAGGTTCAATATAACTTCCTTGCTTTTGTACTCTATGCCTTTATTTGTTCTTTTATTCTTTCATGGGATGTGGGCGTCACTGGCGAGGCCGGCATTTATTGCCCATCCCTAATTGCCCTTGAGAAGGTGGTGGTGAGCCGCCTTCTTGAACCGCTGCAGTCCATGTGGTGACGATTCTCTCACAGTGCTGTTAGGAAGGGAGTTCCAGGACTTTGACCCAGTGACGATGAAGGAACGGCAATATATTTCCAAGTTGGGATGGTGTGTGACTTGGAGGGGAACGTGCAGGTGGTGTTGTTCCCATGTGCCTGCTGCCCTTGTCCTTCTAGGTGGTAGAGGTCGCGGGTTTGGGAGGTGCTGTCGAAGAAGCCTTGGCAAGTTACTGCAGTGCATCCTGTGGATGGTACACACTGCAGCCACGGTGCGCCGGTGGTGAAGGGAGTGAATGTTTAGGGTGGTGGATGGGGTGCCAATCAAGCAGGCTGCTTTGTCCTGGATGGTGTCGAGCTTCTTGAGTGTTGTTGGCGCTGCACTCATCCAGGCAAGTGGAGAGTATTCCATCACATGCCTTGTAGATGGTGGAAAGGCTTTGGGGAGTCAGGAGGTGAGTCACTCGCCACAGAATACCCAGCCTCTGATCTGATAAAGCCCAGGACCCCATATGCTTTTGTAACCGCTTTCATGTCCTGTCCTGCCACCTTCAAAGATTTGTGCACATATACCCTCAGGTCTCTCTGGTCCTGCATCCCCTTTAGAATTGTACCATTTAGTCTATATTGCCTCTCCTCATTCTTTCTGCCAAAATGTATCACTTCGCACTTCTCGGCATTAAATTTCATCTGCGATGTATCCGTCCATTCCACCAGCCTGTCTATGTTCTCTTGAAGTCTATTACTATCCTCCTCACTGTTTACTACACGCCCAAGTTTATGTCATCTGCAAATTTTGAAATTGTGCCCTGTACACCCAAGTCCAAGTCATTAATATATATCAAAAAAAGCAGTGGTCCCAGTTCCAACCCCTGGGGAACACCACTGTATACCTTCCTCCACTCTGAAAAACAACCGTTCACCACCACTGTCTATTTCCTGTCACTTAGCCAATTTCATATCCATGCTGTCACTGTCCCTTTTATTCCAAGGGCTTCAATTTTGCTAACAAGCCTATTATGTGGCATCTTATCGAATGCCTTGTTAGATTCTAGTAGATTGGAAACAGGTTAACATGGTTTCCATTTTCAAAGGAGTGATAAAACAGAGCCAGACAACTCTCGGCGCATTAGTCTTACTTCAGTATTAGGTAAACTAATGAAACTGATTATGAGGAGTAAAGTTGAGTAGCACCTGTATTATGATAACCTACTAAACATTAACCAACATGGATTCAGATGGGGAAGATCCTACCTGACCAATCTCCTTGATATTTTTGAAGATGTGACATCCCAAAATAGACTGTGGAAAGCCCTGTGGTTGAAGGATTGGAAATATCAGTTAGAGAAGTTATGTCGGGGTGGGGCAAGGTCAGAGTAGGGTGCTCCAGGGAACTGTGTTGGGACCCCTACTGTTTCTCATTTCCATTAACAACTTGGATGCAGAAACTCAATTCAAACTGGTAAATTGTGCAAACAGTCCCAAACTAGGAAGGGCATTTAAATTTGAAGTGGCTGCTCAGGAACTAAAAAATAAGTCAGACACACTGCATAAGTGAGTGAAACAATATCAGATGAAATTTTTATGTCCAATCACTGTGGAGCAGCAAAGAACAAATTGCCGACAGCGGCATTGTCAATAAATGTGTTCATAAAACAAATAGAATGCAGAATGACAGGGCAGGAGATGTGTTGCAGCTGCAATATGTGGGAGCTACTGGACAGTTTTATCCAGGGTGACTACATCTGCGGTAAGTGTCTGCAGCTCGAGGAACTTCGGCTCCGAGTTGAGGAGCTGGAGTCCAAGCTGCAGACATTGTGAGGCATCAGGGAGGGAGAAAGTTACCTGGACACTTTGATCCAGGAGGCAGTCACGCCCCTTAGATTAAATACTGTAGAATTGACACATGGTCAGGGACAGGAGGGTGTGACTGCGAGTGAGGCAGGTACAGGGATCCAGGAGGTAGCACTGCAGGAGCCTCAGCCTCTGCACTTGTCCAATAGATATGAGGTTCTTGCAGCCCTTGTGGACGAGTGCAGGGACTGCAGGGAGGATGAGCAAACTGGCCATGGCATCGTGGTTCAGGGGGCCATTCAAGTGGGGGGAGTAAAAAGGAATGTGGTTGTCGTAGGCGACAGTATAGTTAGAGGGATAGAGTCCCAAAGGCTGTGCTGCCTATCCGGTGCCAGGTTAAGGACATCTCCTCAGGGCTGGAGATCAGGCAGATGAATGCGTGGCTGAAAGATTGGTGTGGGAGAAGTGGGTTTTGATTCATGGGACGGGCTTTACCTGAACCATGCTGGGACCAGTGTTCTGGCAAACCGAATAACTAGGGCGGTAGAGAAGGCTTTAAACTAAATAAAGGAGGGGAGGGCTCAGGTGGGGCGAAGTTTAGATTGATAAAGAGAAAAGACAAGGAAGTGGTACAGGGAAGTGATGAGGGTAATGATAAACAGAGTGTGTCAGGAAGGGACGGAGCGTACAAACAAAAGAGTGCACCAGCAAATGGAGCCGGGGTAGGAAAGAATGGTAAAAAGACAAAATTAAAGGTTCTTCATCTGAGTGCACGCAGCATTCGTAATAAATAGATGAATTGACGGCACAAATAGAAACAAATGGGTATGGTCTCATGGCCGTTACAGAGACGTGATTGCAAGGTGACCAAGGTTGGGAGCTAAATATTCAGGGTTATTTAACATTTTGGAAGGATAGGAAAAAAGTTAAAGGTGGTGGGGTAGCTCTGTTAATAAAGGATGAAATTGGTATAATAGTGAGAAATGATCTTGGCTCAGAAGATCAAGATGTCGGATCAATTTGGGTGGAGGTAAGAAATAGCAAGGGAAAGAAATCACTAGTGGGAGTAGTATATAGGCCCCCTAACAGTAGCTACACTGTAGGGCAAAATATAAATCAGGAAATAAGGGGGGCTTGTAAAAAAAGTAATGCAATAATCATGGGCGATTTTAACTTTCACATAGATTGGACAAATCAAATTGGCAAAAATAGACCTGAGGAGGAGTTCATAGAGTGCATTAGGGACTGTTTCTTTGACCAATACGTCGGGGAACCAACCAGGGAACAGGCCATTTTGAATCTGGTAATGGGTAACAAAATAGGATTAATTAATGATCTCAAAGTAAAGGATCCCTTGGGAAGCAGCGATCATAACATGATAGAATTTCACATCCAATTTGAGGGCGAGGATCTTGGGTCTGAAACTACTGTATTAAACTTAAATAAGGGCAATTATAAAGGAATGAGGGCAGAATTGGCTAAAGTGGACTGGGTAAACAGATTAGATGGTATGATGGTGAATAAGCAGTGGCAAACATTTAAAAAGATATTTTATGACTCACAACAAAAATATATCCCTGTTAGGAGGAAAGACTCAACAAAAAGGGTGAACCAACCATGGCTAACTAAGGAAGTCAAGGATGGTATCGGGTTAAAAGAAAAAGCATACAACATGGCAAAGATTACTGGTAAGCCTGAAGATTGGGAAAACTTTAAAAAGCAGCAAAGGATGACTAAAAGAATAATAAAGAGGGAGAAAATAAATAATGAGAGTAAACAAGCAAGGAATATAAAAATTGACAGTAAAAGCTTCTACAAGTATATAAAAAGGAAGAGGGTAGCTAAAGTAAACATTGGTCCCTTAGAGGATGAGACTGGGGAAATAATAATGGAAAACAAGGAAATGGCAGAGGAATTGAACAGATATTTTGTATCTGTCTTCACCTTAGAAGACACTAATAATATACCAAAAATAGTAGAAAATCAAGGGGCAAAGGGGAGGGAGGAACTAAAAGCAATCACTATCACTAGAGAAAAAGTACTTGGTAAACTAATGGGTCTAAAGGCTGACAAGTCCCCTGGACCTGATGGCTTGCATCCAAGGGTCTTACAGGAAGTGGCTACAGAGATAGTGGATGCATTGGTTGTAATCTTCCAGAATTCACTAGATTGTGGAAAGGTCCCAGCGGATTGGAAAACCGCAAACGTAACACCCCTATTCAAGAAGGGAGTGAGACAGAAAGCAGGTAATGACAGACCAGTTGGCCTAACATCTGTCATTGGGAAAATGCTAGAATCCATTATTAAGGAAGTAGTAGCAGGACATTTGGAGACTCATAATACAATCAAGGAGAGTCAACATGATTTTATGAAGGGGAAATCATGTCTGACAAATTTATTAGAGCTCTTTGAGGAAGTAACGGGCAGGGTGGATAAAGGGGAACCAATGGATGCAGTATATTTGGATTTCCAAAAGGCATTCGATAAGGTGCCACATAAAAGATTACTGCATAAGATAAGAGCTCATGGTGTTGGGGGTAATATACTGGCATGGATAAAGGATTTGCTAACTAACAGAAAACAAAGAGTCGGGATAAAAGGGTCATTTTCAAAATGGCAATCTGTAACTAGTGGGGTGCCACAGGGCTCAGTGCTGGGGCCTCAACTATTTACAATATATATCAATGATTTGGATGAAGGAACAGAGTGTCTTGTGGCCAGATTTGCTGATGATACAAAGATGGGTGGAAAAGCAAGTTGCGATGAGGACACAAAGTGTTTGCAAAAGGATATTGACAGGTTAAGCGAATGGGCAAAAATTTGGCAGATGGAATATTATGTGGGAAAATGTGAAGTCATCCACTTTGGGAGAAAAAATAAAAAAGCAAAGTATTATTTGAATGGAGAAATACTACAAAATGCTGTGGTACAGAGGGATCTGGGTCTCCTCGTACATGAAACACAAAAAGTCAACATACAGATGCAGCAGGTAATCCGGAAGGCAAACAGAATATTGGCCTTTATTTCTAGGGGGGTGGAGTATAAAAGCAGGGAAGTCATGCTACAACTGTACAGGGTGCTGGTGAGACCACACCTGGAGTACTGCGTATAGTTCTGGTGCCCTTATTTAAGGAAGGACATACTTGCATTGGAGGCAGTTCAGAGAAGGTTCACTAGGTTGATTCCGGGTATGGAAGGGTTGTCTTATGAGGAAAGATTGAACAGGTTGGATCGATACTCATTGGAGTTTAGAAGAATGAGAGGAGATCTTATTGAAACATACAAGATTCTGAGGGGACTCGATAGGGTAGATGCTGAGAGGATGTTACCCCTCATGGGAGAATCTAAAACTAGGGGACATAGTCTTAGAATAAGGGGTCACCCATTTAAGACGGAAATGAGGAGGAATTTCTTCTCCCAGAGGGTCATGAATCTTTGGAATTCTTTACCCCAAAAAGCTGTGGAGGCTGAGTCATTGAATACATTCAAGGCTGAGTTAGACACATTTTTGATCAGCAAGGGAGTCAAGGGATATGGGGAAAAGGCGGGAAAGTGGAGTTGAGGTAAAAATCAGATCAGCCATGATCTCATTGAATGGTGGAGCAGGCTCGAGGGGCTGAATGGCCTACTCCTGCTCCTATCTCTTATGGTCTTATGTTCTAATGAAAGGATGTATAGCTAAAACAACAAAGTAGAAACTAGAGGAAGTCACGCTCAAAATGCACAGTGCTCTGGCGAGACCATACCTTGAGTATTGTGTCCAGTTACGGACATCAAGACACAAAGGAAATATTAAAGCATAGGAGTCAGTGCATGGTTGAGTTGCAAGACAAAATTCCTAGGCCTAAATTTTAACTCGGAGGCCGGATCTCAGCGGGGGGGGGGGGGGGTCAATAATTGGGTGGGAACCCCGGAGGAAAAAATCATGTGGTTTCCCAAGTGATCGCGACTCAACTGAAGCCACTTAACTCAACTTCCGGGTTTCGCGCCCTCAAGCTGCGCAGTGGGCGGACTGCACAGCCGCATGACGTGTTTAAAACCCACTATTTAAAGGGCCATTCCAACAATGCAATTTGAAGGATAAAGGAGGCTAAAATGAGAATGCAACGTTCCAGAGCCAAGCCAGCACCTCGATTCTCCGACGTCGCCATTGCTAGGCACGGTGAGAAACTGGAGGGGGGTCCTTTATTCACCAGACAAGAGGAAGAAACCCGGTTCTGTCAGAAAAAAGGCATGGCTGGAGGTGACAGAACAGGTCAGCAGCAGGAGCACGGTGTCCCGGTCATGGCTGCAATGCAGGAAGAGATTCAATTACCTAACTAGGTCAGGAAAGGTGAGTTCAGTTACTGATTGACTGCATTCTGTGGCGAACATTACCCCTCCACCCCGCCCTGCAAAGCCTACTCCATCACATCACTCCTCACACTCACTTAAGGCTCAGTGTCAAGTTGCCTTCACTTTCTGGTGAATAAAGGACCTCCCTCCTGTTTTGTGCACCCACCTCTCCCACTCACCCCAATCCTGATCCAATGTGATCAGTCTGTCTGATTGTCACCCTCTGATGCATCTGCTTCATTGTCATCCTGACCCAAAGCAATGCATCCATCGGGTGACCACTTCACCCTCACTCACTCACACGTCTGTACTTTCTCCACTTGTAAAAGAAGAGGGCGCAAAATGCAAGGGAGAGGGCGAGGACTGGAGAGGGGCATCCCCAAACCGTGGCCCTCACAGAGGTGGAGAAGGAGGCATTGGAGATAAGCCGGATGGTGGAATACCTGGCCGTTGGGGATGCCGAGACTGGCAACCCTGCAAATGTCTGGTGACAGAAGTATAACAACCCTCACACACAACATGGATTGATGTTATCAATGATTGATCTGTTGCACACCTCAGTACGCTCATCACAACACTACTTCTGCAATGATTATTAATACTGTTGTATGTTCTCTTCCAGGGGCGTCACGGACTGAAGATGTGGTCGAGGGCGATTCCTCAGAGGAGCTCCCCGCCTCTCATCTTAGCGAGCCATCCACCAGCGCAGACACTCACACCTCTGTGGGTCCTATTGGAGAGGTAGTTGGGTTGTCACCTGGTAAGCAAACACACACAAGTGACCACGAGCAGACACTGGTGGCAGGGGCAGCTGTGGAGAGTCCGTGTCGGTGGGCGCACTCCTCTCCAAGCTCTGCTTAGCTTGGCACAGATGCTGAACCCCGGGGGCCATCCTTGAGAAGGAGAATGATAGAGGTACAGGAGCAACTTTGCGAGGTAGTGGAAAACGTGCCATGTGCACTCACCACAATAGGACAGGATGGAGGAGTTCAACACCATCGCTAGTGGACTGGTGGTGCAGGTAAGTGCGGGAATGTCTGCGATGGGAAGCATGGCAGCTTCCATTCAGCTTCAAGCACGGCTCACAAACAAGTCCATTCAGGCCCTGGCAATGGCAGTGCGGACTGAGGGTGAACTACATTCTGCCGCCCTCGACAGACAGACAAATACATTAGCCCTGGCCTTACATGACATCACACATGTCTCCAATCTGTTGTCCAGCAGAGTGGTAGGAGTGATGTGGCCGTGGCCCAGGAGAGGGATGATGGCAAAAGGGGACATGGAAGTGGGGACACCACTCAAAGCGCTCCCACGTCTCACCCGTTTCCCTCCCCCCTCAACCAGTACCCACAATGCTGCCTCCTCTCCAAATGGCCGAGTCTGACCCTGCACCGGTGCAGGTGGAGCAGTATTTGGAGGGGCCCTCACTGGCACCAAAACCCAGAGGGCGTAGGCCGAAAGCATCTAAGCAGTCAGGGCATGAACATGAGCAACCTGCCACTACCTCTGCTGCAGTCACAGGGATACACCACGTAGAAGCATTAGGAAGAAGAAGTCGAAGGTTTTGTAATCACCAAGTGTATGCACAAGGGTGTCTGACAGACTGTCAGGTTTTTCATTTATATTTGGTTTTAGTTAAATTCACATTAAATTTTATGATTATCACCACCGCTGCCACGTCTTGCCCATTCTTGAGTCCTTTTTGTGAAAGCGTCCTTACATGTGCTTCCTCATGAATGGCGAGACTTGATGCCACCCATTGGGTGCATTTGCAATGGGTGTATGTGTCCCTGTTTTGTGCAAACTGGGAGGGGCGGGGGATGGGGGTTGTGGGGATTGTGATGGTCCTTACAGGTGGTCCAAATACTTGGCTGTGGTCACTTTATAGATCTCCTTTTGAGAATCTATCAAATATGAGTGACTCCCTGGCATGATGAGCAGCCAGGTGAGACGCTGCTCTGCCAATGGTTCGTCCATCATTGTCCTCCTCATCCTCTTCCTCATCCTCATCCTCTTCCTCCTCCTCCTCCTCATACTACTTGTCGTCTTCTTCAATGTTGATAGCAGGTGCGGCTGCTTCTAGAGTGCCTGGGACCTCATCCACCGGTAACCCTCTCTGTTGAGCGGTGTTGTGCAGGACGCCACACACTACTATTATTCTGTACACCCTCGCCGGTGAGTACTGAAGGGCCCCCCCAGATCCATCCAGGCACTGGAAGTGCATCTTGAGTAGTCTTATGGCTTGTTCAATGACAGGCCTGGTGTGATGTGACTGTCGTTGTACTGTGTCTGTGCCTCGCTGGTGGGGTTCCTCACAGGTGCCATGAGCCTCGTCTGCAGGGGGTATCCCTTGTCTCCAAGGAGCCAGCCCTTAAGTCTGTCTTGTGCGTGGAAGAGGGGCGGGATGTTGGATTCATGCAGAATGAATGAATCATGGCAGCTGCCCGGGAATTTGGCACACACCTGCAGAAACCTCTTCTAATGGTTACAAACCAGCTGCGTATTGATGGAGTGATATCCCTTTCGGTTGATGAACATTCCTGGCTCATATGGAGGTCCTCGGATTGCTACGCGTGTGTAATGAATTGTGCCCTGTGCCCGTGGGAAGCCAGCCAGAGAATGGAAACCCACTGGCCTCTCAGTCGGGCTGATGTCGTCGATGGGGAAGTTGACGTAACGGGATGCCCAGGCAAACAAGCCATCTGTGACCTGTCGTATACACTAATGGGCAGACGACGGCGAGATCCTGGCGATGTCACTAGTGGCGCCCTGGAAGGATCTAGAGGCGAAGAAGTTGAGGGCAGTGGTGACTTTAATTACAACGGGCAATGCGTGGCCACCAGGCCCAGTCGGGAGCAGCTCTGCATAAAGTAGCATGCAGATGTCTGTGACCACCTGGCGACTCAATCTAAGCCTTCGGAGGCACTGCTCCTCAGAGGTGTCCAGGAAACTCAGCCTCCGCCTGTACACCCTCTCACGGGGGTAGTGCCTCCTGCGACGTCGACCCCTCTGTCGTTCCCCTCTCTGCTCTTCTGCAGGTCCCTGTGGCTCACCTCTGTCTTGTCGAGCTACAACTCCCAGAACTTCGCGCCGTGCCTGGCATGGATGGTGATGTGCCTCCTCCTCAGATGTAGGGCTGAATACATCCATTGTGCCCCCCTCATCCTGGTGGTGCCCGTGTGAGGGGGTCCAAAATGCAGGCAAATATGTCTGAACAGAAGAATTCTGAGTCTAAACACTAAGAACTCCCAGCCAAAGGTTTATCTGAGAGAACTGCTTGCCCTGCTGCAAAAACTTACCTTTTATCCCCATGTGTCAATCACTGGTTTAAAGGTTCAAATGGCTGTCGGCTGCAACTTGCCTCCATTTCCATGATGTGTTTCAGAGGCCACGGGAGACACGTTCAGGCAGAGTTAAAATAGTTTGTCTGCCTCAATCCACAAAAATTTAATTGATTTAAGTATTTAAACTATGTTAATTCCCCCTTTAAATGTCACCCCGCCAGTTTTAATTGCCGGCGGGACTTCCGGGTTTCCACAGTGCGCACGCACCCACATGTATCTGGGTGAAACTCGTTTTTCGGCGGGTTGGAGCTGGGATTTGTACTGCCCCCCCTGCCCTGCCCCCAACCCACCTGTTCTTCCAGGTTAAAATCATGCCCCTACAGTCAGAAGATTGAGCTATGAGAAAAGACTTGAAAATTTTGTTTTTTCAACCTTGAAAGGAAGTGACTGAGATCTTATAGAGATATATAAGATAATAAATGGTATAGAAAAGGTAGATCCAGAACATTACTTCAAACCATGACAGTAGGACAAGCGGGAAACAGGTTCAAACTAGTAAAAGGCAATTTAAGGACTGATAGCAAGAAGTTCTTTTTCATACAAAAAGTGAAGAAAACATGGAATGAAATTCTGGGCAGGGTCATGGAGACATAAAACCTGGGATCATTTAAGAAACAGTTGGATGTGTGATGTGTTAAGGTGGGCTGAATTGTATATCAACCTTGTAAGCAACCTGATGATTTGCTGGCATCAAGCTAAAGATTTCCCTCAATATGACTGGAGTCTTACAACACCAGGTTATAGTCCAACAGCTTTATTTGAAATCACAAGCTTTCGGAGTCTTCCTCCTGTCGAAGGAGCCAAGCTCCGAAAGCTTGTGATTTCAAATAAAGCTGTTGGACTATAACCTGGTGTTGTGCGACTCCTTACATTTGTCCACCCCAGTCCATCACCGGCATCTCCACATCATCCTCAATATGACTGTCAGGTAAAATTCCATTGTCTGACGCATTCAAAATCAATCAAGAGTTTAAACAGTTTGACTCATAATTACATTCTTCTGAAGAAACTGTACCTCCTACAAGCTTTTTTGTTACTTTTGTTGCTTTGTTTGCTGATATTAAGGATTAACTGGATGTACCGAGCAGCTCCAAGGAATTTGTTGCCACATAACTTTGTTATGCTGCCCAATGCCCAAACCCCATGATGTTCTACTCAAGAAAACAGCCTCATTGGCAGACCTTATAGCTTATTTATAAGAAATGAAGCATGATAAAATAATACCATTTCTCTCATATATTAAAAAGGGAAAAGATTTTCTGCAATTACAATTATGAAATTCTTGCCCAGTCTTGGCATTCAAAACTGAATGGGAATTTCCTTAGGCCCATGCAATCAGAACAAACAGGTTTGTCTGCAGGGATCACTTAATAATTTGCAGACATTTTAATATTGACTAATATTGGTTAAATAATGGCACTCATCCTCTCTCTAGATACCAGATAGGCTTCCGATAGGTTTGTGTAGGGGGAGATGGAGGCCAAGATAATCTGACTATCATCAGTGTGACAAAATTGCAAAATACGTTACTCTAAAAAGACCCACCTGATAGGCACGTGTCTGTCTGCATTGTTGTTTTTTCTTACCATTGGGTCTAAGGCCACTGTTCAAATCCTAATAAAGAATTTAACACATTTTTTAGGCTGAGGCCTTCATAGATTGTCTCTTGTGGCAGATGGAAACACATTCATGCCATCTTATTACAGTTCAATACCTGCCATTTACCATTAATCCTGCATGGTAGGCACCCATGCGCTCATCCTGTCATTCTGCAAGCACTACAGCTGTGACGTGAAATCCCCCAGCCCGTCCAGAGCCCCCATGGCAGCTCCTTCCCTCTCCGGAGGTAATTCAGTTACTGCTAAGCTCTAACTAATACACTTTCTATCAAAGGGGTATTGGAATTTTCAGATTGTTTACTATTTATTGAAGATGTTTCAGCAACTTTAGGATAAATTTTGGGTAAAACTAGTATTGTTTTATGAGGGCCATATTTTTCTTGTAAAAAAAAGGTTAAATGCATGTTTTTCATTGTAATTTACAACTCACTAAAAAAATTGCAGGAATGCACTCTATTAAAATGTGTACTTCACAGGAGGTCAATTTCATTATAACTTTCATAATTGATAATGAAAGTTAGCAGCCAATCACAATGTACCTCCAACAATGACTTTTAACACTTCCACATGCCTTTAGGAACATAGGAACAGGAGTAGGCCATTCAGCCCCTCGTGCCTGCTCCGCCATTTGATAAGATCATGGCTGATCTGTGATCTAGCTCCATATACCTGCCTTTGGCCCATATCCCTTAACACCTATGGTTGCCAAAAAGCTATCTATCTCAGATTTAAATTTAGCAATTGAGCTAGTATCAATTGCCATTTGTGGAAGAGAGTTCCAAACTTCTACCACCCTTTGTGTGTAGAAATGTTTTCTAATCTCACTCCTGAAAGGTCTGGCTCTAATTTTTAGACTGTGCCCCCTACTCCTAGAATCCCCAACCAGCAGAAATAGTTTCTCTCTATCCACCCTATCCGTTCCCCTTAATATCTTATAAACTTCGATCAGATCACCACTTAACCTTTGAAACTCTAGAGAATACAACCCCAGTTTGTGTAATCTCTACTCGTAACTTAACCCTTGAAGTCCGGGTAGCATTCTAGTAAACCTACGCTGCACTCCCTCCAAGGCCAATATGTCCTTCTGAAGGTGCAGTGCCCAGAACTGCTCACAGTACTCCAGGTGCGGTCTAACCAGGGTTTTGTATAGCTGCAGCATAACTTCTGCCCCCTTGTACTCGAGTCCTCTAGATATAAAGGCCAGCATTCCATTAGCCGTCTTGATTATTTTCTGCACCTGTTCATGACACTTCATCTTTAACGTAGTAAAAATTCCCAAGGCACTTCACATGAATGTAATCACACAAAAATTGACACCGAGCCACAGAAGAAAGCATTAGGACAGGTGACCAAATGCTTTGCCAAAGTCGTAGGTTCTGGCAGCGTCCTAAAGGAGGAGAGAGAGAGGCAAAGAGGTTTGGCGAGAGAATTCCAGACATTAGGGCCTAGACCACTGAAGGCATGACCGCCAATAGTGGGGCGAAGGAAGTGGGGGATGCACAAGAGGCTAGAGTTGGAGGAACACACAGTTCTTGTGGGGGTGGGGGGGGTTGTAGGGCTGAAGGAGGTTACAGTGATAGAATGGGATGAGGTCATGGAGGGATTTGAACACAAGGATAAGAATTTTAAAATTGAGGCATTGGTGGACCGGAAGTCAATGTAGGTCAGCGAGCACGGAGATGATGGGTGAACAGGACTTGGTGCGAGTTAGGATAGAGGCAGCAGAGTTTTGAATGTGTTCATGTTTATGGAGGATGGGAGATGGGAGGCGAGCCAGAAGAGCACAGGAATAGTCGGTTCTGGAGGTAACAAAAGCATGAATGAGGGTTTCAGCACCAGATGGGCTGAGGCAGGGGCTTTGATGGGCGATATTATGGAGGTGGAAGTAGGTGGTCTTTGTGATGGAGAGGATATGGAGAGGATATGGCCAAAGTTGCAAACGGTCTGGTTCAGCCTGAGACTGTGCCCACGGAGGGGGATGAAATCGGTGGCAAGGGAATGGGGCCGAAGACAATGCCTTCAGTCTTCCCAATGTTTAATTGGAGGAAATTTTGGTTCATCCGAGACTGGATGTCGGACAAGCAGTTTGACAACACAAAGGCAATGGAGGGGTCGAGAGAGGTGGTGGTGAGATAGAGCTCGGTATGGTCAGCGGACATGTGGAACCTGCCATTGTGTCTTCGGGTAATGTTGCCTAGGGGCAGCAGAAGATGAGAAATAGGAGGGAGCCAAGGAAGCAGCCATTAAATCATCAAAATAGTATACGTGTAGGAAGAATTATTTAAAATCAGCCTTGGAGTGTGCAATTTTTGTGATAAGTGCCTCAATGAAAATTGAGATAATTCCAATTTACCCACTAAGTCTTGCATGTGCTCAGCCCCTTAGTTGCCATCCTGCTCAGGAATATTACAGTAAGATATTATTATTATCGTAGTATCAGAGAACTACCCAAACCCTTGATATAACAATGGGGACATAATAGCTGACAATTTTTTTATTTCTCTGCCAGTTTTGTGCTGTTTCTCTTCCTTCAGGTCTAACTGCCTCATCTGAGCTCCACATTATCCATATTGTCCATATGGAGCATTGGAGCCATAAAATAATGTGGGGCATGCTGGCTTCCTGCCCAAACCCCCGCTATGCAGACCCATCACACAAAGCCCTGCGCCAGGAGGACTATTTCGTAAACTCTGCCCCTTGTTGAACATGGTTTTAATTGATCTGAAATCAGAGGAGAAAATAAGGTCAGATGGTTCAAAATGATTAATACAAAATGATTGGGCAATCTTTTAGAATAAGAAATAAAAAATTAAATTTAATTCAGTAATCAGAGATGAGAAATTCCTTTCAACCTCAGATATAAATGCATCATAATTTTAAAATTATTTCTGTCATATAATAAACTTAAAATAATGTAATTAATTTTTTAAAAATTCAGTCTTAGTTCATTTTATAAAATTTTACAGTAATATGGAGCTACTGTACAATGTTTAACAAGAATTTTAAAATGTTGCTGCTTAAAACCTAAAATTGTAAATTACATTTATTTTTCTCCATTTCTTTTTGAAAAAATTTAGTGTTAATTTGTTAAAATTTCACTGAGGAATTAGCATAAGGATAATATGATTCTGGTGAGAGTTAAAGGCAGAGGTTTTAAGACCTTCAAAAAATATTCCGCTATCATTGTTGTTATCCTCACTCCAATCCATAATCAAGGCTTGCTTGGCATTCCACATTCTTTATACATTTACACACTTTCAGTACCTGGTTCAAGATAAATTTGCTTCATGGCTGCTGCATCTCCACTCCTCCCAAATAATCAGTGGGGGAAAAAGTTGAGCTTCTTATTACTAAACAGGACAATTGCTCACCACAGGGAAGCTTTTCTTCTTAAGTTTCCTTTTTTAACTTTTATTTTGATCAGCTGGGTGTCTGACACACATGGAAACCTACGGTGATACTTAAGAACCTCCAAACTACTGAAAATCCATGTAAAGAAATAAAAAACTTGCATTTATAAAGTGCCTTTCATGTCCTCAGCCATCGCAAAGCCCTTCACAGCCCATTAAGTTATTTTTTTTTTTGAAGTGTCATCTGTTAATTGTATGATTTAGATCAATGATTGTTAATTGTATTCAGGTGGTGGGTATCAATTGGGGACTCTCTTGTATCCTTTTTATAAGAGAGTTTATGTTGGGTTTGGTGTGTGTGTAAGGGGAATCTTTATGAATAAAGGCTTGGAAATAA
The DNA here is from genome assembly GCF_035084215.1 of Heptranchias perlo. NCBI lineage: Eukaryota > Metazoa > Chordata > Chondrichthyes > Hexanchiformes > Hexanchidae > Heptranchias > Heptranchias perlo. The sequence continues at coordinate 115,151,440 of NC_090325.1, forward strand.
TTAAAGACCAGGCTGTAGTAGTCTGTCCTTCACCATGTGGCTATCCATTTATAACATGGTAGCAGAGGATAGTTGTCTGAAGAGGCGGCAGTTTGGAAACTATGATTTTTTTTTTGGACAAGAAAAAAAAACTTTAAAGCCTAGTGGCCATTGTGGAAAATGGAAGAAAGCAAGTTTAAATCATCGAGGTACGATTTCCCTCTGATGTTCTTGGAGTTTTGTATAACCAATGGAAGAATGAGGTTGATATGAGGACACTGGTTACTGCTCTGCCACAGAGAATGCCTTGGCAACGGGCAGTAATCACCAGGCATTGTTATGTGATCTTAAAATGCGAAGGATTCGAAATTGTCATTTCCACACCGCCTGAGGAAGGGGAAAGCCCCCGAAAGCTTGTGGGATTAAAAATAAAATCGTTGGACTATAACTTGGTGTTGTAAAATTGTTTACAACAGAGAAAACAAGGCATAGCCTTAGCATTGTTGCTTCCCGAATGAAGCAAAATCAGAAGTAAGGTTTTTTCTGAGATGAATGCACATCTTTTGGATAATGATGAAGGTTTCACCTTACTAATAGAATTTCTGGATCAAATCTATGAAAGATGATCTGTTAATGCTTATGAGGCCTAGTAAGCATTTGATAGATTTCAGAAAATGGATGGTCAGTGGAAGAGTATATGTGGAAGAACAAATTGTATAAAAAGTTGACCAAGTTCAAATTGGGAATCCCTGAATCGGTACTAATGTTTAAATTACTAGATTGTGCCAAGGTGTCTCATCTAGACAGGCAACTGGTCCTAACTGGTGTCCAGTTCTTGGAAAAGGAGACTCTGTAGGATCAAATATCTGCTGCCTTAAAAAAAATTCCTGGGGTAACAGTCATTCCCTTCAGCTTTCATGGAACAAATGAGGCCTTCCGCTGTGATACAAAGAATAGAATATTTGATAGTTACCAGGTTTCAAAATATTCCAGATACTAAACGTAGGTGCCAGACCAGGTTTCAAAATTTTCAAGAGATCGGACGCAGGCATCAATATGACAGAAAGATTAAAGACAGTCAGATTGGTGATGAAAGCAGGTACACCAAATCCAGTTAATCAACAGAAGACAAAATTGGGACAGTAATAACAGGCGAATGAATTCCAGGAATGCCCAAAGAAAAATCAGGAGATGTTTTAGATGTGACTCTAAGTATCAGTGTGGGGTGAATTGCCCATAGCGAAGACACAGTGAGTGGGGGGTGGGAATTGGTTAAGGGTCCGTTCTGGGTGATGTACACCCCGTGCCCAATGGACCCTGGGCAGGCAAGACGCAAGTTTAGTCCCAAGGGAGCACTTACCTGCAATTGGCATTCCTTTTCAGGTCTTGCATGTGGAATGAATGCAATTTGCACTTTCCACCACCAGAGGGAGCTCCATCTCCTAAAGGGAAGATGTTTCTTTGAAATCTCTTAAAGGTAGCTTGTACCTGTTATTTGCTGAAAATAACAGTCTACTGTCTGCATGGAGTCTGAACAGAGATCAGACATCGCACATGTAAAACACAGATGCAGATCCCATCCCTATGTTTACACACTGATGAGTTATGTTAAAACATTGAATAAAGGTTGCGCATTACTAAATCCCACATCCTCCAATCTGCATGCCAGACCTCACCAATCTGCCGATCTGAGTTGGTACCTGGCCTGTGAGAGTGCGTGCACCAAGGTTCTCTGCTGATGCACTAGAGACCTTGGGTGCAAGAGGTGGACAGAAGGAGGGACATCCTATATCCGCAGTGGGGGTGGCTGGGGGGCAAGAGGCCCTCCAGACATATACTTAAAAGGCAGCGGGGGACGAAGTCAATGGCAGGCGCACAGCATCATCAACATGGATGCAGTGCAGGAAGAAGTTCAATACTTTGACATGAGTGGTCAAGGTGAGTGAGGTCAACTGTCAAGTGGCGTCTCCTACCAACTGCACCAGGCACTACACCCACCCCATCCCCCACATACCAATAAACTCTTTCCATCGGTACTCAACTCTTCCAATCAGATGCTTCCTCCCGCCCTTACACATTACCACTGTTTCAAGCCGCCCACCCACAACTCACAGGCCACGCACCAGCAACTATTCAACCATGACAGGCACATCACCCAGGCACATGCCTCACTTTCTTGCAGGAGAAGGTGGTACATGTCAAGAGGCAATAAATGGTAGTAGCATTTAGCCACTCGAGCCTGTTCCGCCATTCATTGAGATCATGGTGGACCTGTGACCCTAACTCCATACACCCGCCTTAGCTCCATATCCCTTAATACCTTTAGTTCACAGAAATCTATCAATCTCAGATTTAACATTCACAAGTGAGCTAGCATCAACTGCCGTCTGTAGAACAGCGTTCCAAACGTCTCCCACCCTTTGTGTGTAGAAGCATTTCCAAACTTCACCCCTGCACGTCCTGGCTCTAAATGTTAGGCTATGTCCCCGCGTCCTAGTATTGAAGTCTTGGAGTCCTCCAAAAATGGTTACAAATGTCTTGGCAGCCAGAGGCCATAATCCAGCCACTAACCTGTAAATCCTGCATGGTCCCTTTAAATAGCGCCGGTGGGGGCCCTCCAGGCACTCGAAGACACGTTCAGATGGTCGGGATTAAGACAGTGTGTTGAGTTGAGCATTAAATCCCAAAATGGTGTCTATCGCTTTAAATCAGTGTTGCACACTGATTGAAGCCATTTTCTCCCTACTTTACATGATTTCAGCATTTCTTATCTACGCCTGTGCAAACTCCAGGAAACGTGCGTGCGCATCCAAGACGCCATCTTGGATGTCAGAGAGTCTCTGTAGTGCCGAAACAACGGGCGCTACACGGCCCAATTTAGCGCCCAGGGTCTTTGAAATGACGCATGAAGAAAGTAGTTCTGAGGAAGAGGATGAAGATAATGATGAACATGAACAGATTATACTGATCTCAAGGAGTTTTAATCCTGTGATGAATGTACTAGTCGCGGATTCCTTTAATTGTGCGGTGTTAGATAGTGCATGTACTTCAACTGTATGCGGGGTAGATTGGTTAAAATGATATCTTGATTCACTAAGTAGTGAAGATTGAAGCATAGTTAACGAATATAAAAGTTCTACATGTTTTAGGTTTGGAGATTACAACACCTTGAGGTCACTCGAGAGTGGTAATTCCATGTGAGATAGCTGGAGTAAGCCATTTTATAAGTACAGATGTGGTCTCTAGTGAGATACCTATGCTTTTGAGTAAACCTTCCATGAAAAAGGCAAAAATAAAACTTGACATGGAACACGATGAGGCAATCATCTTTGGGAAATCGGTTGATCTGCAGTTTACCCAGTCAGGGCATTATTGTATCCCCTTAACGAAACCTGATGTTTCTTATCAGCAGGTTAGGCAAGTATTAATGACATCAGGCGATAAAGATAAGAGAGAAAAAACATTGTTATAAAATAACATAGACAATTTGCCCACCCTACTTGTCAACGTTTAAAATTCCTGCTAAAAGATGCAGGTGTAGTTGATGAGTATACGAGGCTAATAGACAAGATTAGTGAGAACTGTGAAATCTGTAAGAAGTAAAGATGGATGGCCCCACGTCCTATTGTGAGTGTTCCATTAGCATGTGACTTTAACGAGGTAGTTGCCATGGATCTAAAGGTATGGGACAAAGACAGAAATTTTTTCATCTTACATTTAATTGACCTGGTTATGAGATTTAGTATTTCTACACTAATATATAGTAAGGAGAAGAAGGTTTTTCTAGGTAAAATTATGGAAAAATGGATAGGGACTGGACTTGGGACACCACCAAATTGTTTGACTGATAATGAAGGTGATATGTGTGAGAATATGAATATAATTGTCATGAATACAGCAGCTGAGAACCCTTTTAGCAGTGGTCTTTGTGAAAGGAATCATGCTGTGATTGATAGCATGGTGCATAAAATTGTGGCTGATCGACCAGAGGGTAAATTGTCAACTGCCCTAGCATGGGCAGTTCATGCAAAGAATTGTCCTCAGATGGTTGGAGGATATAGTCCTTACCAACTAGTCTGTGGGCGCAATCCCAAATTACCTTCTGTTTTTTTTTATTTGTTCATGGGATGTGGGCGTCGCTGGTGAGGTATTAAGGGATATGGGGCTAAGGCGGGTGTATGGAGTTAGGGTCACAGGTCCACCATGATCTCAATGAATGGCGGAACAGGCTCGAGTGGCTAAATGCCACTGCCATTTGTTGCCTCTTGACATGTACCACCTTCTCCTGCAAGAAAGTGAGGCATGTGCCTGGGTGATGTGGCCCATCCCTAATTGCCCTTGAGAAGGTGGTGGGGAGCCGCCTTCTTGAACTGCTGCAGTCTGTGTGGTGAAGGTTCTCCCACAGTGCTGTTAGGAAGGGAGTTCCAGGATTTTGACCCAGCGACGATGAAGGAATGGCGATATATTTCCAAGTCGGGATGGTGTGTGACTTGGAGGGAAACGTGCAGGTGGTGTTGTTCCCATGTGCCTGCTGCCCTTGTCCTTCTAGGGGGTAGGGGTCGCAGGTTTGGGAGGTGCTGTCGAAGAAGCCTTGGCGAGTTGCTGCAGTGCATCCTGTGGATGGTACACACTGCAGCAACTTTGCGCCGGTGGTGAAGGGAGTGAATGTTTAGGGAGGTGGATGGGGTGCCAATCAAGCGGACTGCTTTGTCCTGGATGGTGTCGAGCTTCTTGAGTGTTGTTGGAGCTGCACTCATCCAGGCAAGTGGAGAGTATTCCATCACACTCCTGACTTGTGCCTTGTCGATGGTGGAAAGGCTTTGGGGAGTCAGGAGGTGAGTCACTCACTGCAGAATACCCAGCCTCTGACCTGCTCTTGTAGCCACAGTATTTATATGGCTGGTCCAGTTAAGTTTCTGGTCAGTGGTGACCCCCAAGATGTCGATGGTGAGGGATTCGGCGATGGTAATGCTGTTGAATGTCAAGGGGAGGTGGTTAGACTCTCTCTTGCTGGAGATCATCATTGCCTGGCACTTTTCTGGCGCGAATGTTACTTGCCACTTATGAGCCCAAGCCTGGATGTTGTCCAGGGCTTGCTGCATGCGGGCTCGGACTGCTTCATTATCTGAGGGGTTGCGAATGGAACTGAACACTGTGCAACCATCAGCGAACATCCCCATTTCTGACCTTATGATGGAGGGAAGGTCATTGATGAAGCAGCTGAAGATGGTTGGGCCTAGGACACTGCCCTGAGGAACTCCTGCAGCAATGTCCTGGGGCTGAGATGATTGGCCACCAACAACCACTACCATCTTCCTTTGTGCTAGGTATGACTCCAGCCACCGGAGAGTTTTCCCCCTGATTCCCATTGACTTCAATTTTACTAGGGCTCCTTGGTGCCACACTCGGTCAAATGCTGCCTTGATGTCAAGGGCAGTCACTCTCATCTCACCTCTGGAATTCAGCTCTTTTGTCCATGTTTGGACCAAGGCTGTAATGAGGTCTGGAGCCGAGTGGTCCTGGCGGAACGCAAACTGAACATTGGTGAGCAGGTTATTGGTGAGTAAGTGCCGCTTGATAGCACTGTTGACGACACCTTCCATCACTTTGCTGATGATCGAGAGTAGACTGATGGGGCGGTAATTGGCCGGATTGGATTTGTCCTGCTTTTTGTGGACAGGACATACCTGGGCAATTTACCACATTGTCGGGTGGATGCCAGTGTTGTAGCTGTACTGGAACAGCTTGGCTAGAGGCGCAGCTAGTTCTGGAGCACAAGTCTTCAGCACTACAGCCGGGATGTTGTCAGGGCCCATAGCCTTTGCTGTATCCAGTGCACTCAGCCGTTTCTTGATATCACATGGAGTGAATCGAATTGGCTGAAGACTGGCTTCTGTGATGGTGGGGATATCGGGAGGCGGTCGAGATGGATCATCCACTTGGCACTTCTGGCTGAAGATGGTTGCAAACGCTTCAGCCTTGTCTTTTGCACTCACATGCTGGACTCCGCCATCATTGAGGATGGGGATGTTTGCAGAGCCTCCTTCTCCCGTTAGTTGTTTAATTGTCCACCACCATGGATGTGGCAGGACTGCAGAGCTTTGATCTGATCCGTTGGTTGTGGAATCGCTTAGCTCTGTCTATAGCATGTTGCTTCCGCTGTTTAGCACGCATATAGTCCTGAGTTGTAGCTTCACCAGGTTGGCACCTAATTTTTAGGTACGCCTGGTGCTGCTCCTGGCATGCTCTTCTACACTCCTCATTGAACCAGGGTTGATCCCCTGGCTTGTTGGTAATGGTGGAGTGAGGAATATGCCGGGCCATGAGGTTACAGATTGTGCTGGAATACAATTCTGCTGCTGCTGATGGCCCACAGCGCCTCATGGATGCCCAGTTTTCAGCTGCTAGGCCTGTTCTGAATCTATCCCATTTAGCACATTGGTAGTGCCACACAACACATTGGATGGTGTCCTCAGTGCGAGGATGGGACTTCGTCTCCACGAGGACTATGCGGTGGTCACTCCTACCAATACTGTCATGGACAGATGCATTTGCGACAGGTAGATTGGTGAGGACGAGGTCAAGTAAGTTTTTCCCTCGTGTTGGTTCGCTCACCACCTGCTGCAGGCCCAGTCTGGCAGCTATGTCCTTCAGGACTCGGTCAGTAGTGGTGCTACCGAGCCACTCTTGGTGATGGATATTGAAGTCCCCCACCCAGAGTACATTCTGTGCCCTTGCTACCCTCAGTGCTTCCTCCAAGTGGTGTTCAACATGGAGGAGGACTAATTCATCAGCTGAGGGAGGGCGGTAGGTGGTAATCAGCAGGAGGTTTCCTTGCCCATATTTGACCTGATGCCATGAGATTTCATGGGGTCCAGAGTCAATGTTGAGGACTCCCAGGGCCACTCCCTCCTGACTGTATATCACTGTACCGCCACCTCTAGTGGGTCTGTCGTGCCGGTGAGACAGGGCATACCCGGGGATGGTGATGGAAGAGTCTGGGATGTTGGCTGAAAGGTATGATTCTGTGAGCATGGCTATGTCAGGCTGTTGCTTGACGAGTCTGTGGGACAGCTCTCCCAATTTTGGCACAAGTCCCCAGATGTTAGTGAGGAGGACTTTGCAGGGTCGACTGGGCTTGGTTTGCTTTTGTCGTGTCTGGTGCCTAGTGGTCCCTCCGGTTTTATTCTTATTGTGACCTTTTTTTAGCGAGATTTTACAACTGAGTGGCTTGCTGGGCCATTTCAGAGGGCAATTAGGAATGAACCACATTGCTGTGGGTCTGGAGTCACATATTGGCCAGACCGGGTAAGGACAGCAGGTTTCCTTCCCTAAAGGACATTAGTGAACCAGGTGGGTTTTTACAACAATCCGGTGGTTTCATGGCCACCATTACCGATATTAGTTTTTTAATTCCAGATTTTTATTTAATTGAATTTTTAAAAATTAATTGAATTTAAATTCCCCAGCTACCATGGCAGGATTTGAACTCATGACTCCAGATTATTAGTAGTTATTACTAGTCCAGTAACATAGCCACTATGCTACCGTACCCTTCTGGTTGTGATAATCCTCCTGCTCTATAAGGTACCACAATTCGTGCCATTTTTTCTGAGCGTTTAAGTGCTATGTATGCAGGGAGACAGGCTTTTATCAAGGCTGAGATATCAGAGAAAATTCATAGAGCATTAAAGCATCATATAAGACCATATCTGAGATCAAGTTCAATTCAGGAGATTTAGTATACTATAAAAGAGAGCGTCATAGGGAATAGAAAGGTCATGATGGTAAGACAGTGATTGTCCAACGTGGCAATCAAACTGTTAGGGTTCATTCCTCATGATTAATTTGAATTAATTATAAAATCTCAGACTCTGAGCAGTTGATAGAAGTAAACGAGGCACCTCGTGCCTCAGATATTCATGATTTTTTTTGAGGTTACTGAGGTACAGACTGAGGTAGATCAAGGGCTGGACAGTGGTCATGTCAATGATCAAGAAACACATAACAGAGCTATCACATCCACAGAAGAATTACCCAAAGTGGGTACATGGGTGATATATATTCCAGAAAGGACTAATGAATGGAGAGATGCAACAATTTTGGGAAGTGCAGGCAAAGCTACTGGTGGGTTTAAATATTGGTTGAATGTTCAGGATGATGGCCATGAAGCGAGGTCCATGGACTGGCAGAATGGGGTAAAAGAGTGGAGGGTACAAAAGCGGAGTACATGTAGTGATAGGGAGTCCAGAAGTGAATCTCACGTCAGAAAACAATCACAAATTAGAGATGAAAGAGGGAGATCTCGCAGTAGTAGTCCCTACAGACACAGAAGTGGAAGTAGAGGATGTAGCTTGACTAGATCAGACAATGAAACAAAGTCCACAGAACAGTCACATAACAGAACTAGAAGCAGAAGTCCTCATGATCGTGAAGTTTTGGTGGCTGCCAATAAACTTGAGGGTAAACGAGTAAGAAAAGCAAAACAAAGGGCGTTAGACAGTTGGAAAGAAATTGGAGTTTATTCTGAGGTAACAGATAAGGGTCAACCAGCTTTGTTGCGTAGATGGGTTCGTACTGAAAAAGTCCTTACAGATGGGACTTATAAGGCTAAAGTGAAGTTGGTAGCTCGGGGTTTTGAAGAGAAACTGGATGATACAGATGTTCGAGTGGATTCTCCCACTGCTGGAAAGGTAATCTTAAAAATCTTTTTGGCTCTTTTGGCAACATTTTCACAGGAGTGTAGGTCAATTGAGATAAAAGTCGCATTTCTGCAGGGCGATACTTTTCAGAGAGAAGTGTTTCTGAAACCGCCTAAAGAGGCAGCAGCTGCGGTAAGAAAACTATGGAAGCTAAACAAATGCATCCATGGTCTGAATGATGCTTCCAGGGTACGATATCTTTCAGTGAGATCTGTTCTGCTGTAAATAGGTTGTGCTTAACTAAAAGCAGATCCTGCAGTGTTTTATTGGTGCCATAATGGAAAACTTTCAGGCACCTTCATGATGCATGTTGATTATTTCTTATGGGGTGGTACTGCGGAATTTGAGAAATTCATCATTAATAAGATTAGAGTAGAATTTAAAATTGGGAGTCAGGCCTGTGGGGCTTTTAAATATATTGGTTTAGATATTAAGCAGGGTGGGTTTGGTATAACTTTAAATCAACAATCCTATTTAGAGAGTATCACACTCATCCCAGTGAATCGTACTAGGTCATCACAGAAAGGTGATGTTATATCTAAAGAGACAGAGCAATTACAAAGCTTGATTGGTCAGTTGAACTGGTTGTGCACTCAGACGAGACCAGATGCTGGTTTTGAGTTAAGTACTTCAATGAAACACCCCATAGTAGAGAATGTTTTAAGGGCAAATAAAACATTACAAAAATTAAATGTAGATAAATGTGTGCTTGAGTTCCCATCCTTGGGTGACCCAAAGAAAATGAAGCTAGTTATCTTTAGCGATACTTCATATGCTAATCTTCCTGTTGGGTATTCTAGTGCAGCTGGTTTCATAATGTTTCTTATGGGTGAGAATGAGAAATGTTGTCCTTTAGCTTGGGAAGCTAAGAAAATAAAAAGGGTTGTTAAAAGTACTCTGGTTGCTGAAACACTGGCTCTTGTCAACGCAGTGGATATGGGATTCTATTTGGCAAATATTTTGAGTGACATCCTGTATAATGGGAGTACTGAAGATTGTCTACATAACATTCAGTGGGTATACTATCGTTCATTGTGGGATAATGTACTCTCTACAAAAAATGTGAGTGAGAAAAGATTACGGATTGACCTTGCTGGCTTGAAACAAATGCTGGAGAGAAAGGAAATCCCTAAAATTAAATGGGTGGATTCAAGCCGTCAACTGTCGGATTGTTTCACTAAAAGAAGTACATGTACGGAAGAATTATTGGTGTCTTGCAAAAGGGTCACCTCACAATGTAATGCTGTGAATAATATAAGTTGTAAATAGTATGGAAGTTTTTGATTTTTTTTAAGTTTTTGTTTGTATCGTGTATATGTGAAGTTTAGGTTTTTTTCTTTGAAGAGAGAAGGGAATCTGTTAATTGTAGGATTTATATCAATTAGTATTAATTGTATTCTTGTGGTAGGTATCAATTGGGGACTCTCTTGTATCCTTTTTATAGGAGAGTTTATCTCTGGTGCGGTGTGTGTGTAAGGGGAATCTCTATGAATAAAGGCTTGGAAACAACTAAAGACCAGGCTGTAGTATTCTGTCCTTCTCCACGTGGCTATCCATTTATAACATAATCACAATTGTAATGTAGGCAAAAAAAGGCAGCCAATTTGCACACAGCAAGGTCCCACAAACAATAATGAGGTAAATGACCAGATAATCTGTTTTTGGTGGTATTGGTTGAGGGATAAATGTTGGCTAGGATGCCGGGAGAACTCACCTGCTCTTCTTTGAATAGTGTCATGTTTACACCCAACTGAGAGGGCAGATGAGGCCTCCATTTAACTTCCAAAAGACAGCATCTGACAGTGCAACACTCCCTCAGTACTGCACTGGAGTAGCAGCCTAGGTGATTGGGCTGGATCTTGCTGGAACGGGGTATCTTTCAATTAGACTTTTTTCTGCACCCTTCAGCTCAAAGTTTTTTTATGCCATAACTTGCTGGAAGTGCGAGCTGATAACAGCATGGCATCTGGGAACTCAGTGAATGGTGGGGCCATCAGTGTATCTCCTTAACCATGAGATTTAAGGATTGACAAAGGAACGACTAAGAAGGAGGATGAATTAGAGCGGGTGAATTAGAGTCAAACAAGGTACAGAAAGAGAAATAAAGTGAGGGAAGGAAAGATTGAATTAAGCGAGAAAAAGAGACAGAAAGGAAAAGTAATGAAAATTTTAAAATTTAAAATTTGACATTTTTAATATCTCTAAGAACAATTTACCACCTGAAGGAATGAGACTCTATAATTTAAACTGTTCAATTTCTGGGCCGGGGGTTGATTGACACTGCATTAACAATTATTACATTGTTAAAAAGGTACTTACGCTGTTCATTACCAAACTTAACTTTCTGTGGTGAGTTTAACGGGCAATTAATGTGTAAATCCAGAAAGTTCTTAAAAATAATGAGGAGGCTAAGGGCAAGATGCCGTTTGTGCGAAGCAAATGGCGGAGTGGCGAAAAGCGACCCGCAAGTTCTGGAGATTTGCAACTGGCGGCATATCTCTTAATCTCCTAAACATGCTGGCCGATTAGCACATTAATAACTCATGCCTCGTTAACATGCCATTATTTTTACAGCAAGATCTGGCCTATTAAGTTTCTGGAATGCAACTTGAACCCCAACCTTCCGACTTGAACGCAAGATGCTATCACTGAGTCAAGGTTGACATCTAAAAATAGAGTTCCTATTTGTCTGATATGAAGTTCACACTTTTTTTTATCTTAGACACATATCCCATTTAACAAGGTGCAGAGAACTTAGGCCCAGGTTGGCAAGACCCAAGGCTTAAAGACTCCCAATTTGTGCAGGGTTACTTTTGGAGTTTGACCAGCTGAAACTGTACAGTCTACCACTTCGGAGCATTGGTAAGGTTCCCACTTCTTGTTCAACTAGGCCCGCCCTACCTGTTAGGACATTGGTTGACAGGGATATTGAATGCAAAGAGTCCTAGCTCAGTGATAGGTCTACCCCTCCATTTCCCATCAATGAACAAGGCTGGATGGTTAATTACCAACAAGGCACAGGAGTACTACAGACCCACATGGCTCAGGGTCAGATTACTGTGTTTCACAAGGAGGATTGATTTAGTTGCAATTTCTGTCACCAGATGTGTCTTCTTGGAGCTAACTTGACCCCAAAGAGTGCTCGCTTATTGTGGAGAATAGAAGCAGATAATAAACAATTTAATTGTTATATCTGCAGTTTGTAGAGCCTGATTGAGAACAGCTGATCAGAGAAGCAGTCAAAATAATTGACTCTGCTTCATTTCTGTCACTGCTTTGGTGATACTTTGATGTCATTGCTATGGTATTACCATTAATTTTTGTATTCAGTAAGCTCACTAACACAAGGTCAATATTGTAGTGAAATATTTATTTTTCAACTTGATTCTGCAGCTGAAGAAAGCAGCACAAGTTCATTATTAATTACCTTAAACGAAAATCAGCTATTCCACTATTTTGCTATTTGATAACTCATCTTTGGAAGGGTAGAAATCCTTTGATCAGTACCAAACATAGACCATTGTCTATGTTTGATGCTGATCAATAGTCCATTGCATCCCTTTTATGCACATCTACTTTTTCACTAATACTAACAGAAGAAAATATAGCCCTGAACCTCTTCAGATACAGCATGTCATCGCTGACAAGAACTGATTTTCATATTTTCACCTCTTCAGAAATTATTTTACAGACAACCTAATTACACAAAAAAGTGGTCTGCAAGTATAATGGTGTTTATTGTATGTGGATCACAGTGATACTTATAAACACCAGGGAGCCTCGTCTTCAAAGAACCTTCTAAGATGAGTTAAAGTTGCTTCAGGCACCTCCTTGCCTGCAATGAAATTAAAAGAAGGATAATTTCGGATCCTACACTGGACAAACTATATAGTAGAAAAACTATACCGATTTAATGCTTCCAATTCCAACATGTGCTGCACAGGCTGTGGGATAACACGAACCTTACTATCTCTCTGTTGGGGGGGAGGGGGGCGATCTTATCAAACACTTTTTAAAAAAAAAACACACACAAAATTTGTTGGGACACTATCATTCACTTCTACTCAGCAGCGTGTGGGACCAAATTCAAACTAAGCTTCTCTGCTGACCAACTCTACTATGTGGCAAACAGGTCCATGTTCCTATGAAAAATATAAATTAAGACAAACTGTGATGCCAATATACAAACCTAGAGATAGCCAGCACAGAAATCAGAGAAAGATCTTGCTGGAGTGCATGCCCCATTGGTTAGACTTTTTCCTGCACTCTTCAGCTCAAAAATGTTTGTACCATAACATGCCGGAAGTGCGAGCTGGTAATGGCACGGTGAGAGAAACAGGGCATCTGGGACCTTAGTGAACAATGGAACCAATGAGATTTAAGGATGGAGAAAGAAACAGAGGAACGACGGAGAAGGAGGGTGAATTAGAGTCAAATGAGGTACAGCAAGAGAAATAAAGAGAGGGAAAGAAAGATTGGATTAAGAGAGAAAAAGAGACAGAAAGGAAAAGTAAGAGAAATTTACAAAGTTAAAATTACATTTTTAAAATCTCTAACAACAATTTACGACATGCCGGAATGAGATTGAACAGTTTAAATTGTTACCTTTCAGGGCCAGAGAGGTTGATTGGCATTGCATTGACAATTATCACATTGTTAAAAATGTACTTACGCTGTTAGGTTCTAGCCCTAACTTTTTGCAGCGAGTTTAATGGGCAATTAATGTGCAAATCCAGCAAGTTCTTAAAAATAACAGGAAGACTAAAGGCGAGATGCCGTTTCTGTGAAGCAAACAGCGGAGTGGCGTAAATCGCCCAGCACGTTCTGGAGGTTCACAACTCACGATGAATCTCTGAATCCCCTTAATTTTCTGGCCAATTTGTGCATTAATAATGGCGTGCGTTGTTGACACGCCGTCATTTTTCCGGCAAGATCCGGCCTAACAAAAAACTTACTGAGACTATGATGGTCTATAGTGAAATGGCTATGCCATCGCTAAACACCATGACTGGGAAAGTCCTTGGAGCTGCTCCTGCTTCGCCACCATTACTTCACTGGAAGGGCGGCGGAAACTCGTTTACACATGTAAATGCGGTTTCTGCTCCACTTCTGCTGAAGTAACACCGGCGGAGCGGGAGCAGCGTTGAGGAACTTCCTGGTCGGTCAGCAGCAAAAATAAAGAAAAGCCCCCAATACTCAATCAGGGAGGCTAAATAACCTGAAGCAATCACAGAAAATTTTAGGGAACAGCAATCATAGTATCATAAGGTTTAGATTAGCTATGGAAAAGAACACGGACCACTCTAAAGTAAAAATACTCAATTGGAGGAAGGCCAATTTCAATGGGATGAGAAGAGATCTGGCCCGGGTAAATCGGAATTAAAGATTGTCAGGTAAAATTGTAAATGAATAATGGGCGGCCTTTAAAGAGGAGATGGTTTGGGTACAGTCTAGATACATTCTCACGAGGGAGAAAAGTGGAGTAACTAAAACCAGAGCTCCCTGGATGACAAAAGAGGTAGCGAGTAAGATGAAGCAGAGAAAAGGGGCATATGACAGATGTTAGGTTGCTAATACAAGTGAGAACCAGGCTGAATATAGAAAGTTCAGGGGGAGGTGAAAAAGGAAATGAGGGGCAATGAGAGCGTATAAGAATAGACTGGCGGCCAACATAAAAGGGATTCCAAAAGTCTTCTCCAGGCATATAAACAGTAAACGGGTAGTAAGAGGAGAGGTGGGCCTGATTAGGGACCAAAAAGGAGCTCTACACACGGAGGCAGAGGGCATAGCTGAGGTACTAAATGAGTACTTTGCATCTGTCTTTACTAAGGAAGAAAATGCTGCCAAAATCATAGTAAGTGAAGAGGTAGTTGAGATTCTGGATGGGCTAAAAATTGATAAAGAGGAGTTACTAGAAAGGCTAGCTGTACTTAAAGTAGATAAGTCACCCGTTCTGGATGGTTTGCATCCTAGGTTGCTGAGGGAAGCAAGGCTGGAAATTATAGAGGTGCTGGCCATAATCTTCCAAACATCTGTAGATATGGGGGTGGTGCCAGAGGACTGGAGAATTGCAAATGTTACACATTTGTTCAAAAAAGGGTGTAAGGATAAACCCAGCAACCACTGGCTAGTTTAACCTCGGTAGTGGGGAAACTTTTAGAAACGATAATCCGGGACAAAATTAACAGTCACTTGGACAATTTTGGAATAATTAAAGAAAGCTAGCATTGATTTGTTGAAGGCAAATCGTGTTTAACAAAATTGATTGAGTTTTTTGATGACGTAACAGAGAGGGTCGATGAGGGCAATGTGGTTGATGTGGTGTATATGGACTTCTAGAAGGCGCTTGATAAAGTGCTGCATTATAGGCTTGTCATCAAAGTTGAAGCCCATGGAATAAAGGGAGCAGGGGCAGCATGGATACAAAATTGGCTAAGTAATAAAAACAGAGAGTAGTGGTGAACAGTTGTTTTTCACACTGGAGGAAGGTACGCAGTGGTGCTCCCCAGGGATTAGTACTAAGACCATTGCTTTTTTTGATCTATATTAATGATTTGGACTTGGGTGTACAGGGCACAATTTCAAAATTTGTAGATGACACAAAACTTGGAAGTGTAGTGAGCAGTGAGGAGGATAGTGATAGACTTCAAGAGAACATATACAGGCTGGTGGAATGGGCAGACACGTGGCGGATGAAATTCAGCGCAGGAAAGTGTGAAGTGACACATTTCGGTAGGAAGAATGAGGAGAGGCAATATAAATGAAAAGGTACAATTCTAAAAGGGGTGCAGGATCAGAGAGATCTGGGCGTATTTGCGCACAAATCGTTGAAGGTGGCAGGGCAGGTTGAGAAAGTGATTAAGAAAGCATACGGGATCCTGGGCTTTATAAATAGAGGCACAGAGTACAAAAGAAGGAGGTTATGATGAACCTTTCTAAAACACTGATTCAGCCACAACTGGAGTATTGTGTCCACTTCTGGGCACCAAACTTTAAGAAGGATGTGAATGCCTTAGAGAGGGTTCAGAGGAGATTTACTAGAATGATTCCAAGGATGAGGGACTTCAGCTACGTGCATAGACTGGAGAAGCTAGGGTTGTTCTCCTTAGAGAAGAGAAGGTTGAGAGGAGATCTGGTAGAGATATTCAAAATAATAAAGGGTCTGGAAAGAGAAGATAGAAACTGTTCCCATTGGTTGGGGGGGGGGCGGGGGGAGGTGGTCAAGAACCAGAGGACATAGATTTAAGGTGATTGGCAAAAGAACCAAAGGAAACTCTTTTATACAGCGAGTGGTTGTGATCTGGAATGCACTGACTGAGGGGGTGGTGGAGACAGATTCAATCATGGCTTTTAAAAGGGAATTGGATAAGTACTTGAAAGGAAAAAAATTGCAGGGTTACGGGGCTAGGGCAGGGAGTGGGACTAGCTGGATTTCTCTTGCAGAGAGCTGGCACGGACTCAACGGGCCAAATGGCCTCCTTCCGTGCTGTGAGCATTCTATGATTCTATGAAAAAGAGATAAATGGGTTTGATCTAATAGCCATCCCAGAGACTTGGTTGCAAGGTGACCAAGGTTGGGAACTAAATATTCCAGGGTACTTGATATTTCGAAAAGACAGGCAGAGTGAAAAAGGAGGGGGTTTAGCCCTGATAATAAAGGATGACATAAGGACAAAAGTGAGGAAGGATCTTGGCTCAGAAGATCAGGAAGTAGAATCAGTATAGGTGGAGATAAGAAAAAACAAGGGGCAGAAAACACTGGTGAGAGTAGTCTATAGGCCCCCTAACAGTAGCTATACTGTTAGACAGAATATTAATCAAGAAATAATGGGAGCTTGTAACAAAGGTAATGCAATAATCGTGGGGGACTTTAATCTTCATATAGATTGGACAAATCAAATTGGCAAAGGTAGTTTAGAGGACGAGTTCATGGAATGCATTCGAGACGGAACCAACCAGGGAACAGACTATTTTAGATCTTGTCTTCTATAATGAGACAGGGTTGATTAGTAATCTCATAGTAAGGGATCCTCTGGGGAAGACTGATCATAAAATGATAGAATTTCACAGTGAATTCGAGAGTGACGTACTTAGGTCAGAAACTAGAGTCTTAAACTTAAATAAAGCCAATTACATAGGTATGAGGGGTGAGTTGGCTAAAGTAGATTGGGAAATTAGATTAAAGGGTATGACAATAGATAAGCAATGGAAAACATTTAAAGAAATATTTCATAATTCTCAACAAACATACATTCCATTGAGAAATAAATACTCCAGGGGAAAAGTGAATGCTTCGTGGCTAACTAAAGAAGTTAAGGATAGTGTTAGATTAAAAGAGGCAGCTTATAATGTTGCCAAGAAGAGTAATAAGCCTGAGGATTGGGAGAGTTTTAGAAACCAGCAAAGAATGACCAAAAAATTGATAAAGCGCGAGAAAATAAACTAGCAAGAAATATAAAAACAGATTGTAAGAGCTTCCACAAGTATGTAAAAAGGAAGAGAGTAGCTAAAGTAAATGTGGGTCCCTTAGAGGCTGAGACAGGAGAAATTATAATGGAGAATAAGGAAATGGTAGAGTGCACTGGATAGAGCAAAGGCTATGGGCCCGGACAACATCCCAGCTGTAGTGCTGAAGACTTGTGCTCCAGAACGAGCCGCACCTCTAGCCAAACTGTTCCAGTACAGCTACAACACTGACATCTACCAGACAATGTGGACATTGCCCAGGTATGTCCTGTCCACAAAAAGCAGGACAAATCCAATCCGGCCAACGACCGCCCCATCAGTCTACTCTCAATCATCAGCAAAGTGACGGAAGGTATCATTGACAGTGCTATCAAGCGGCAATAACCTGCTCACCAATGCTCAGTTTGGGTTCCGCCAGGACCACTCGGTTCCAGACCTCATTACAGCCTTGGTTCAAACATGGACAAAAGAGCTGAATTCCAGAGGTGAGGTGAGAGTGACTGCCCTTGACATAAAGGCAGCATTTGACCGAGTGTGGCACCACGGAGCCCTAGTAAAATTGAAATCCATGGGAATCAGGGGGAAAACTGTCCAGTGGCTGGAGTCATACCTAGCACAAAGGAAGATGGTAGTGGTTGTTGGTGGCCAATCATCTCAGCCCCAGGACATTGCTGCAGGAGTTCTTCAGGGCAATGTCCTTGGCCCAATCATCTTCAGCTTCTTCATCAATGACCTTCCCTCCATCATAAGGTCAGAAATGGGGATGTTCACTGATGATTGCACAGTGTTCAGTTCCATTCGCAACCCCTCAGATAATGAAGCAGTCCGTGCCCGCATGCAGCAAGACCTGGACTACATCCAGGCTTGGGCTGATAAGTGGCACGGAACATTCACACCAGACAAGTGCCAGGCAATGACCATCTCCAACAAGAGAGAGTCCAACCATCTCCCATTGACATTCAACAGCAATACCATCGCCGAATCCCCCACCATCAACATCCTGGGAATCACCATTGACCAGAAACTTAACTGGACCAGCAACATAAATACTGTGGCTACAAGAGCAGGTAAGAGGCTGGGTATTCTGCGGCGAATGACTCACCTCCTGACTCCCCAAAGCCTTTCCACCATTTACAAGGCACAAGTCAGGAGTGTGATGGAATACTCTCCACTTGCCTGGATGAGTGCAGCTCCAACAACACTCAAGAAGCTCGACACCATCCAAGGCAAAGCATCCCTTGATTAGCACCCCATCCACCACCCTAAACACTCACTCCCTCCACCACCGATGCACCATGGCTGCAGTGTGTACCATCCACAGGATGCACTGCAGCAACTCGCCAAGGCTTCTTCGACAGCACCTCCCAAACCCACAACCTCTACCACCTAGAAGGACAAGGGCAGCAGGCACATGGGAACAACACCACCTGCACGTTCCCCTCCAAGTCACACACCATCCCGACTTGGAAATATATCGCCATTCCTTCATCGTCGCTGGGTCAAAATCCTGGAACTCCCTACCTACCAGCACTTTGGGAGAACTTTCACCACACGGACTGCAGCGGTTCAAGAAAGCGGCTCACCACCACCTTCTCAAGGGCAATTAGGGATGGACAATAAATGCTGGCCTTGCCAGCGATGCCCACATCCCATGAACGAATAAAAAAAAATGTAAAACAAATATTTTGTATCTGACTTCACAGTAGAAGATACAAAAAGCATACCAGAAATAGGGGGAACCTAGGGGCTAATGAGAGTGAGGAACTTAATGTAATTAATATTAGTAAAGAAAAAGTACTGGAGAAATTAAGGGGTCTAAAAGCCGACAAATCCCCTGGACTTGATGGGCTACATCCTAGGGTTCTAAAAGAGGTGGCTGCAGAGATAGTGGATGCATTGGTTGGGATTTTCTACAATTCCCTAGATTCTGGAAGGTAGCAAATGTCACGCTGCTATTCCAGAAAGGAGGGAGAGAGAAAACAGGGACTACAGGCCTGACATCAGTCGTCAGGAAAAAGCTGGAATCCATTATTATCAAAGTGGTAACAGGGCCCTTAGAAAATTATAATATGATTAAGCAGAGTCAACATGATTTTATGAAAGGGAAATCGTGTTTGACAAATCTATTAAGAGTTTTTTGAGGATATAATTAACAGGGTAGATAAAGGGGACCAGTGGATGTAGTATATTTGGATTTTCAAAAGGCATTTGATAAGATGCCACACAAAACGTTGTTACACAAGATAAGGGCTCATGGGATTTGGATAATATATTAGCATGGATAGAGGACTGGTTAACGGACAGAAAGCAGAGAGTAGGAATAAACAGGTCATTTTCAGGTAGGCAGGCTTTAACTAGTGGAGTGCCGCAAGGATCAATCAGTGCTTGGGCCTCAGCTATTTACAATCTATATTAATCGATGAAGGGACCGAGTGTAATGTATCCAATTTTGCTGATGATACGAAGCTGGGTGGGAAAGTAAGCTGTGAGGAGGACACAAAGAGTCTACAAAGGGATATAGACAGGTTAAGTAAGTGGGCAAGAAGGTAGCAGATGGAGTATAATGTGGGGAAATGTAAGGTTATTCACTTTGGTAGGAAGAATAGAAAAACAGAATATTTTTTAAACGGTGAGAAACTATTAAATGTTGGTGTTCAGAGAGATTTGGGTGTGCACGAAACACAGAAAGTTAACATACAGGTACAGCAAACAATTAGGAAGGCAAATGGCATGTTGGCCTTTATTGCAAGGGGGTTGGCGTACAAGAGTAAGGACATCTTATTACAATTGTACAGGGCTTTGGTGAGACCACACCTGGAGTACTGTGTACAGTTTTGACCTCCTTACCTAAGGAAGGATGTACTTGCCTTAGAGACGGTGCAACTAGATTGATTCCTGAGATGAGAGGGTTGTCCTATGAGAAGAGATTGAGAAGAATGGGCCTATATTCTCTGGTGGTTAGAAGAATAAGAATCGTATAAAATTCTTAGAGGGCTTAACAGGGGGGATGCGGAGAGGCCGTTTCCCCTGGCTGGAGTATCTAGAACCAAGGGACATAGTCTCAGGATAAGGGATGGGCGATTTAGGACTGAGATGAGGAGGAATTTCTTCACTCAGAGGGTTGTAAACCTTTGGAATTCTCTACCCCAGAGGGCTGTGGATGCTCAGTCGTTGAGCATATTCAAGACCGAGATCAATAGATTTTTGGATTTTAAGGGATATGGGGATTGGGCGGGAAAGTGGAGTTGAGGTCGAAGATCAGCCATCATCTTAATAAATGACGGAGCAGGCGAGGGGCAGTATGGCCTACTCCTGCTCCTATTTCTTGTATTCTTATGCAAGTATGATGTCAAGTAAATGTACAGTGATCCTCATTATCTGCCACAATGGAGGGGGACCCCTGATGGACAATGGAAATTGGTAAATAATTTAAACTCCCAAAATGTTGGTCTTACACATACAGTACAGCAAACAGCAGTACAGTTCTGAATTGTAATCTTTCTTGGGCTGTGAAGTTGATTTATGTCAGAGAGGAAGAGATTGGCAGTGATGGCCGACACCTAGGGCAAGACTTGGTATTGTGAAAATTCTGGCAGATAATAGAGGCTCCACTCTTTTTTTGGTTTAGGAATAAATGTGATCATTTTGCCCTTTTAATAGATGATAGTGTTCCTAAAAATATCTGCTATAATCAGAAAATCAGCAAGCACAGTTTAGGCAACATATCTGAAAACACTTACGCATTTATTGGTTTAAAGCATGTGCATCGTTTACGGTTTTAACTGACAAACAGTATTTGACAATTCTTGAAAGGACACAATTACCATATAAAAGTATGAAAAATATTCCTTAAGTACAAACTAGAGTCAAAGAAGAGGCTAACATTTTTAAGGGCAATTATAATCACACATACAGTGATAAATCAATACAATTGAGATTACGTGTTAATTAATAATGGATCCCATGTGCACTGAAGAATAAAGTCTGCGCTACTCAGTTTCCTGTTCCAATCTTGTCCATTGCATTTTCATTAACTCTGGCAAATAGTTTCTCCAGGAACTGCAATATTTAAAACCAGAACACATTAACCACAGTGAATATTTAGATGTACAAATTACAACTGTTAAACCAAATCAGTTACACAACATATTTATTTTGCAAATCGGTCTATCCCCCTAGTTTTATGTGGTCTTCATGTCATAGCTATCAATTCCAATTATCCTTTCTCTTCTTGAAAGACTAGAGTCAGATAGTAACTACACCAAACCTCCTCATGGCAATGACACCAACTTGTCCAAATGTCACCCATTGGAAGTGACACTCATTCATTTTGGTTTAACAAAGTAACCTATTTTGCTCTTGTATCACTCAAAAAATACTATTGCAAATGTTTATATGGGGTTGTGAGCTGTTGACATAAATGTCACTTCTATCATTTCCCAAATGTTTACAGCTGTGTTAGAGGCTCAGATGACAATGTATGCCATTACAACAGGGCTACTGAGCAGAGTGGTTATTTTTCTCCATGAGGAGAGAGGAGATACTTGCTTCACAAGGTACACATTTAATAGTTGACAAATTGGAGACACCTACAGAAATGGTGGTTCTAAAAGTAGTCCTATATAACAGTGCTTAATGGCATTAACACTTATGGAATACACATATAAAATATCTGTAGTCTTAAACGTCTTGCATATGGCACACACTTCCCGTCTGCATTAACCTTACTTCCTATGTCATGATTTTTGAGCCACGCTTTTATGTAAATCTTTCTAATGGAAAAATCCTATGTCAATATTTGCTTGTCAAGCTTTTGTAAACCTTCCCTTGCAGATCTCCAAATAGCAAGTTGCACCCCCCTCTCCCATTTCCTCTGCCTCCCACAGAACCAAACAGCAGCATTTTCCTCTGCCCCTGTTCTGCTGCCCACGGAACTTACTATTGCAATACATTTGTATGGCTTTTTCATATATTTATTAAAATAGGCAGTCCTGGATTATTAAAAATTTCTAGTAATCATAAAGAAGTTTTTGGCTTATGCCTCCGTCCTGTTTGTCCTGTCTCACTTGGCCTCTTCTTCTACCTTTGCTCACCCTCCCTTCCCCGCTCCTCTTCCATTTCTGCCTCTAGGGTGCTGTTTAAATTTTTTTTTAAATGTCTGGTAAGCCACATTTTTTTAAACATACACGTCAACCACCAGCATTTCACACCAATAGACAATGTTTTGTGGATACACTTAACATGTCAGCATTTGCGGGCAATAATCAGCTCACACTAGGCCCTCTTTCCCCTCAGGATTGCTGTTCCTCTGTTTTCCACTTGCCCTCATTTCTACCCAAGTCCCTACTCTCTTGGCTGCTCACAGACCAGACCTGGACCCCTCTCTCCTTTTTGCTATAAAAAGGCAGTTATCCTGAATAATGTGTATCGTGGGAGGGAACTCCCATGAGAACAGAAGTTCCTGCCTGCAGTAAACAGCTGCTGGATTAACGTCATTAGTGGCAGCAGCTGCATTGAGGAGAGGAAAACCAGTTTGGCAGTATATGAAAAATCTTGCAATAACACATATTTTCTGTAAGTGTCATACTTCCTGTCACTTTTTAGCCGTCACACTTCAGATGCCACTCTCTATTATATCCCCTGACTTACTATGATCAATGCCACAAGAGATCTGTTAGCATATATTAAAAGTTTTGAGAACATTTATCAAACTTCAGATGTCACACTCCAAGTGTCAAAAATATTTTTTATAAAGCGAGCAAGTAAAGAAAAACATGCCACGGTCAATTAGAGATTTTTGTTGAAGAAAGTTTGCAGATTCACGTGGAGCTGTAAATTTACAAGCACCTGACAATCTGCAAACTTCCCTCACCAGCAAGTAATTAAGTTGTGATTGACCTGACATGTTTATTTACAGCAATTCAACTTTGTGTACTTAATGGGTGAGGCCAACTTAACAAAGGTTTGCATTAGCAGCAGAATAACACATTGGGCAGCACACTGTATACTCTTAACTCATTATAAAACAACTAACACCATGTTTTACTATGAGCAATGCCACAGGAGATCTACCATATTTTTAAAAAACCCTCACATGATTAATGGGATTGACTGTCTAATCCATAACACTGTCATAGGACATTACCCTAGTGGGCCTTCTCATTTATTTTAGGAGGTAAACAAAAAATATTACATTTTCTTTCACCTGGAAACTAATAAACAATGGTACCCCTCAAAGGATCAAACTATATGGGTAACTTTATGTCCTGAGTGAGCAATGAATAATTTTCCAATGTTAAACCTACATTTCAGCTTCTTAAAAAATACAGTAAAAAAGACATGATAACCTATGGGTTGCAACGTAATCCAAAGCTCTGCTGCCTGTATCCCATCTCGCACCAAGTCCCGTTCACCCATCACCCCAATGCTCGCTGACCCAAGTTGGCTCCCGGTCTGGCAACACCTTAAATTTTAAATTCTCATCCTTGTTTTCAAATCCCTCCATGGCCTCGTCCCTTCCAATCTCTGTACCGTCCTCCAGCCCTACAACCAGCCGAGATCTCTGCGCTCTTCCAATTCTGGCCTCTGGCGCATCCCAATTTTCTTTCCTCCACCATTAGCGGCCATGTCTTCAGCTGCCTAGACCCTAAGCTCTGGAATTCCCTCCCTAAACCTCTCCGCCTCTCTACATCTCTCTCCTCGTTTAAGAAACTCCTTAAAACCTGCCTCTTTGACCAAGCTTTTGGTCACCAGTCCGAGTATCACCTTATGTGGCCCAGTGCCAAACTTTGTCTGATAATTGCTGCGGTGTAGCGCCTTGGGATGTTTTACTAAATTAAAGACTATATGTAAATGCAAGTTATTGTTGTTGTTATAATGTGAAATTTAAACTAGGGACAGAAATCCATGCCCAGACTTGGACAGCTACTGAGATAGCTGGAAACTAGGCAGGGACCCGGTTACATTGAGTCCCCTTTAGTGCCAAGTTTTGCTAAATAGCCTGCTGGGGACAAAGCCTCTGCCTCACCATGATCATTGAACATGGTTATTGACACAAGGGGGTGGAGCCAAGAGCAAGGACTCCGAACATTGGGGTTCCACTTTGTAGAGGGGTCGCAGGGGCCCCATTGTGTTTCTCCCTGATGCGGGTGGCGGGGGGTCGCTGAAATCTCCCCTTGACTGAGCATTGAACTTTCTGGGTGCCTCAGCATGGGGGAGCGGTCCTCCAGATGTGTTCAAGCCTGTCAAAGCCATGGAAATGGGGCGAGCTCCCCTGATCCCACAAACTCTGACGAGGTCAGTGGCGGAGGTTAGGACGGGTACATCTTGGCACTTACACCGAGATACACCACCTTGTGGATTTTCAGCTCCTTGAACCTGAGCACAAACTTCACAAGCAGCAAAGTTATCTTCTGCAATTAAAGGAGGAAAACAGTCGACCATATCTAATTTTACTGTTTTTATTTTGGTAACTTAGTCTGTAATATGAAAGAACTGTAGTCAGAGCTGAAAATGCATGAGATCTCAATATATTTGAAGTACCACAAAAAACGTTGGACACCTCAAACCTGGAAGAAAATGGTTTGTCTGGATCTTCATACTTTGAAATATCTCAGTTACTTTAGTAATTTTATTCCTGCTCACTCTCTTTGAACTCATCTGCACTAGAAAAAGTCATTGTTGTACTGTGACTATTTTTAATCCATGCTTTCCTCCAACAGCAGATTTTTCTTTCATAGTTTTCTCCCTCTACTGGTCACAGGTTGTCTTCCCTTACATCCATGCTTTGCTGCTCAGTTGCCATGGTGATGTTTCAGTTGTGACGCACTATGTTCCCCTATGTTTTCTAACAATTCACTTTAAGTGCTAATTGCCTCACCCATGGTTACAGTAATTCATTTTTAATAACATGATAGTCAATTCTTCATTCACACCATTTTTATTTTCTGTAAATGGTATTTAGCTCAGTCCAATAATGCTTTCCTTTTTCATGTTAATTACTAAGCACAGGTAAAGCTTATAATTTCCGGGGGGGGGGGTGGGGTGGGGAGGTAGTGGAACTGGAAGAGAGATTGTACTAGTTGGAATGAAATTTTCAAGTACAGACAGGTTAGACCGCACCTGGAGTATTGTGAGCAGTTCTGAGCACCGCACCTTCGGAAGGACATATTGGCCTTGCAGGGACTGCAGCGTAGGTTTACTAGAATGATACCCGGACTTCAAGGGTTGTTACGAGGCGAGATTACACAAATTGGGGTTGTATTCTCTAGAGTTTAGAAGGTTAAGGGGTGATCTGATCAAAGTTTATAAGATATTAAGGGGAACAGATAGGGTGGATAGAGAGAAACTATTTCTGCTGGTTGGGGATTCTAGGAGTAGGGGGCACAGTCTAAAATTTAGAGGCAGACCTTTCAGGAGTGAGATTAGAAAACATTTCTACACACAAAGGGTGGTAGAAGTTTGGAACTCTCTTCCGCCAACGGCAATTGATACTAGCTCAATTGCTAAATTTAAATCTGAGATAGATAGCTTTTTGGCAACCAAAGGTATTAAGGGATACGGGCCAACGGCAGGTATATGGAGCTAGATCACAGATCAGTGGCAGAGCAGGCTCGAGTGGTGGAATGGCCTACTCCTGTTCCTATATTCCTATGTTCCTGTGTTCACAGCTGTATTGAAGTCTATAGGTCAAAGAGAAATTATTTAATTAAAATTCAGCAGACACATTGTGTTGTCCCTCCTAATTTTTAATTAAATAATTGTCCTTTACTGCTAAATGATAAATATCCAAACATTTCAAGTCTTTGTACACTGAAGACTAATATATTGCAATTAGAAATTTTGGAAGTGCATTTGAATCCAATTATACCAACAAAAAAATGTGGTATTGGTCCTGAAATGTAGTTTTGGAAATATTTCTCAGGAACCCTGAAAAGTAAACAAAACTGGTCCACCACAAAACTAATATGAAGGAGAGTTAGCCAAGTAGTGCAGTGTGCTTAAACACCAATCTCTCATCTCTTGAACTTGGGTTTCAATCCAGCCTAGACTGGCGAGATAAAAGTCTTTTCATAAGCTATTTTAGCTAACAGAGATGAAACCTAGCACAAACTCTACATAATTTAGCATTAATGGTCACTAATTTGGCAACCTTCCTGACCAAGACTACAGGGATGATTGGTACGAGATTAAGAAAAAATATTGTGTTGCTGCAGTAGAGGCTCGTCTTCTGTGGTTTACGCTGACATTTGTTGGGGTTTATTCTGCCCGTGATATACCTAACCCAGGAGTATACAATGCTGACAATAGGTGCCAAAATTGGAAAACTCTTACATTCCCCAACATTGATACTCCTCACCTGAATTAGCACCAAAATTAGCAAAGCATAATATAGAGAATGCAGCACGAGTGTGCATAGTGCAAGGGTGCACAATAATATTTAAGTGGGGTTCACTAATTTAAGAGGGAGTATATGAGAGACTCAATGAGATCCACATTACAATAACATCAAACTAATATGTAACAATAAGGTGTATGAAAGCAATGTAATGGTCAGTCAGCAACAAAACATGTTTTTAGGAAGAATCCTTGATTCCGCTGCCTGTGTATTCAGAACAAGAAAATAAATGTAAATTGCCACATTTAGTCTCTCTGATATCTTTGGAAGTCTTGGAAATGGCCTTGGAGGTGCAGATAGCGACCAAAACCTATTATTTGTGTGTCACTGCATTATACAGGACTGTGATTTTACATTAACCTGATTTTACATTGGCCTGATTTCACATATCAGCAAATATTTCTGAATTTACAAGTTTGTTCTACCTAGGCAAGCTGCTATGTATTTGTGCTTTGTTAAATTTTTCTTTACCTCTGGTTTCCTGTGTCCTTTAACCTCGATGAAACGCTTGAAAGATAATGTTGCATGAAGCCTTCTTATTACTTCATCCTTCAATAAGTTGCAATAGAGACAGATCAGATTACTAATCACCACACTCCTGTTTTTGCATTTTCTTTTCCCTTCCACCAATCCTCCAAAGCCAAGTCCACGCCCCTACCCTCAAGCATTACCACGGTCCAACTCCGTCAAGGTGTCTGACTACTCAGCCCAATGAGTGCTGCTAACATCAGATGGCATATGAAAGGATGTCCCCAGCAACTTCTCCCCCCTTAACACAAACAACAACCAGGACTAGTGACTTTGTTTCACACAGGAACAAATTATAACACTTTTGATAATATGCAAATGTATTTGCATCTTGCCTTCCATTCCATATACAAAATACTACCTGCATACCATACCAATATAAACCAGACTATTGGCTGTTGCTGTTTTTTTAAACCCAGACTTAAAATAGATCTGTAGCAGTGAAAGGCTCAAGTAAGGTTAGTGTTTCTCCTTCAATCCCCTCTTCCATTGCAATTAACAATTAAGTATTGTTTATTTGTGTTCATTTACTGTAATAATCACTAAATTAAATTTTAGGAATAGCTTTTAAACATGAACAGATTCTGACAATGGCCTGGAGGTCCAAGCAATATCAATAAAAAATTATGCTAATGAAAATATCTTCAACAAGTGAATGTAACTAGCTAGGTCATTGCATTTGGTTTCCAAAAACTGCAACCATCATATGATTTAATGTGAGGCAGAATGAACTCCTGATGTTGAAGTCCGCCATTTGTTTCAGAATATTACTACAGTTCTTATATTTTAACCTTGTTTAGGGTCCTCTCATTGCTGATTTCTGTCTGTTGGATTCCTCCTTCATTTGGAATGGTTGGGGAAAGGGGTGGACTGTTGCCCTCTCCATAGCTGCCACCAATGACATTCTGATCACTGCTAGCAGGTGCATTGGTGTCATTTGAACTTGACTTGCTTGAGTTTCTATCTCTTCTCTGAGATGAAGATTTCTATTGTTGTGCAGTGCTCCATCCAGTGGCCAAGCCCAGAATTGGCAAATTTCCCATCTTGCTTCCCAAACAGACTAATTGGGGGCAATTGTAACTTTGTGCGATAGTATAAAACGGGCAATAGTGAATCAGCTGTCTGTTTTACTGATTTTCAGTGGAAATGAAAATCAGGAGAGCTGTAAAAGAGGCTTCTGATTTGCTAACGCCCGTTTTACACTACTGTACAAAATCAAACTTACTCCCTTTGAGTTCAAATGTTTCTTGGGATTGGAATTTGAATAAATACTTACAGGAGTTCAGTGCTCAACCAATAAAACTGCTGAGCCACTATCAACCTGGCTTTTTCTTCTGATTCGGAAACACTAACAGAAATTCAGTTTTCCTACATCACAGCAGCAACTGCACTCTTTAAAAAAATCTTAGTATATGAAGGCTTTTGACAACATGATAAAGTGCTAAATAAATGCAAGTGTTATTTCATTTAATTTCAATAATTTCCAACTCCATGACTACAGTCACTATCAGGTATGGTTCCTAAGCCTGATCACTATTGAATGACCCCTGTGGGAAAGTGTGAATAGGATGCCCTCCACGGTCAAATAACTTCCTGACACACCCTGGCTTGGCCATACATGAAAGATGGCCCATTGGGTGAGGCACCAGAGGGTGGCCTGCACCCATTAAGCTGTCACCCTGCATGAGTCACCAACTTCTAGAGAGGAGGGGAGAAAACTGGAAATAAAAATAAGTAATTTTCAATAAATGTTTATTGCTATATAATCAAACTAACTGCACATCAAATTTGAAAGTCTGGCATTGACAAAAAAATTAAATATACTTTGTGTGTGTGATTGTTTGTTCGGTCGTTCACCAGCCAATCACATGCTATGGAGTTAAGCCCATAACAGGGTGTTACTAGAAAATGGCAAGAAAACCAGACACTGAAAAGCAATTAGGTTTCATATGATGTGAACCACAACAACCAGCAGAATTTATGATGCTACATTATCATCAGAGTTTCCCTTTTATTTCTGTTCCCTATTCCAGAACTGTGCCTAGAGTATTCCTTTAAATACTCTGCAATAGGAAGTTTCCACTGGAAGGCTATGCTATTTAAATTGGTGAAAAGCAGGATGACCAAACCGATGCCACCAAGATGGATACTGGCTGCTTATTTACAGCAGAGATTTCTGGGTTCAATCACATGGTCTTCTTTTGTTGAACAGAAAAAAATCTATTACATTAAAATGGTTTTGCAGGAGACACATTCTGATGATTTGGTTACTCATTTGCAAATATAAATAAGGTAAATTACTACCTCGTCACGATCTCCTTCAGCTAAATACAATTTGACTTTCTCAGCCACAACACTGGGATCTAACAGAGGTTCATCAGCTCTTCTTTTCACCCATGTCTTTGGGTCCAGATACCATGCTCCATATTTGTACTTAAACCCATTTGGGAGGGTGGATTCCTGTTAAAATATGAACATAACTCAAAGTGAATAAATGTTTTTCTCCATGATTTTATAAGACAGGCAAGATATCTATACAATATAAATGCAAATGACTTTGTACAGTATTACCTTACTTAATTTACAGAATAGGCAGTTATGCAGAAACACACTACAAAACAAAACCTATAATTTTGTCCTTGTACAAGATCTTGGTTACGCCTCATTTAGAATATTGTGTCCAGTTTTGGTTCCCTCGCATGATGGGGGATATTGAGGCTTTGGTAAAGGTACAGAGAAGGGTCACAAGATTGATTCCCAGTTTAGAACACCTTAACTACCTAGATAGGCTTAAAGAGCAAAGTCTATATTTCAGAGAAGCATAGACTTATAGGCAATTTGATAAGGTTTATAAATGAAGGGACTAGATTGTGTTTGCATGGACATATTATTTTAACTGGATAGGTTAGGGAGGACCAGAGGTTACACTGACAAGATATGTAAGAGTAGAACTAGGTTGGATGTTAGGCGATTCTTCTTTGCCCAGTAAATAGTAGACCTGTGGAACAGGTTGCCCGCTGATTTGTTGCATATTTTCAAAAGAGAGCTGGACTGGTTTCTAGCTGGGGTGGAGACCACCTCGTACAAGAGGTAGGTATCCTGTAATATAAGTCAGGGTCAATGTGATCTCCGGGACTAGCTTTCATCACCTAAAAGGGTCGGAGAAGAATTTTCCAGATTTTTTCCCCTAGTTGTCCTGGGTTTATATTTTTCACGTCTCCAGGAGTTTACATGGCTCTGGGAGGGTAGGGCGTGTCTGTATCGTGATACATAAGACATCACAACTATATAGGACAGGCAAATGAACTGGTCTTTTCCTGCCCGCTGTTCACTTCAATTTCTCTTTCAACATATGTCCGATTTATATTTGTTTGCAGAATAAGTCTGCCAGGAGCATTGTTTGTCTTGTGGGGGCACCATGCAAAGGTTCAGTACATTTTACTGGATAGTATTAAACACTACATATTTAATCTGGATCAAATTCACATTAGCATCTGAGAAGAGAAAAGGATTCTCTGGAAGGGTCTCCACCCAAATATTAATCTTTCTCTTCAAATACTGATCGAGCCACTGCATAAATTCCAGCATTGTTGGTTTAACTGCAAAGGGTTGAGTTCTAACTCGCCTGCATTTTTTCAGTCTGATTAATTGTTAGAGACACTTCTTAAATGAATGGGTCTGAGTGTCACCCAGCAGCATGGAAGCGGGGAGAAGGGAGATAGAGAACTCCCCAGCAGCATGGGAAGGGAAGGAAGGATGGGAGGGAAGGAAATTTCCCAGCAGGTTGGGGGCTACTCTGTGTTCTTAACTCTCCTCACACTTGCAGAAAATAAAGCTTATTCCATGTTAGTGATTGTAAATTATGAATGAGTGGAGAAGAGAGGAGTGGGGGAGCAGCGCACTGATAACTCAGCCTCTGCATCCCTCCAGCATGGAGCCAGGATATGAGCAGCACGTTCCACTTGAAATTCATTACATTTCCATACACTTCCATCAAAGAAAAGTACCAGGGAAAGACACACTGAACATTTTGCACCATATATTGTCAGGGCTAATAAAAGTTGGGTTGACTGATCCTGGAATGTGTCTTGACAGTTCTGTTGGTATGAGGCAGATCAAGGCATAATGGGTGTGGTGCTTTCTTTGGCAAGAGTATTGGGCACGTGTGGAGATGACTGTTGTGCACTGGAGATATAAGGCATTTAATTATAAAATTGGTCTATTAGACCCTGTTTGATGATTCTTGCTGGCTGAGCTGTTTGTTGTGCAGACAAGTCTTTTGTCTCGTGGTCAGGCTTGTCTTCTTTCTGTGGTTCCTGTTGCCTTTTCCTGCCTGCTTTATAAAAAGGGAAAATGCTGGAAATACTCAGCAAGTCAGGCAGCATCTCTGGACCAGTTCTGACGAAAGATCATTGACCTGAAATGTTAACTCTGTTTCTTTCTCTATAGTTGCTACCTGACTTGCTGAGTATTTCCAGCATTTTCTGTTTTTACTTCAGATTCTCAACATCCACAGTATTTTGCTTTTGATTTAATAATCTTTGAGATCTTGGCCACTGTAGCACATTCTCCCCCCCCCCCCCCCCGGCAATTGTGTGCTCATCTAAGACCCTGGTTGTGTTGCTTTATTCCTCTCATCAAGCTTGTTCTTGTGTTTTGCGGTGGTATCAAACATGCAGTACTTATCTTTGGTCCCCCAGCAACCATCATTTTGGTCTTTGTGGCCCTTCGAATAAAGCTGGCACCGTGAAATGCTATTGGATGAGGGCATCATGGGAGCTGCCAGGGTAATGAGCATTCAAGTACCTAATTCAGTTCCTATGGTCACAGTCCCGAGGCACATTCATGAAGTGGTAGCCTGTTCTTTAC
The DNA here is from genome assembly GCF_035084215.1 of Heptranchias perlo. NCBI lineage: Eukaryota > Metazoa > Chordata > Chondrichthyes > Hexanchiformes > Hexanchidae > Heptranchias > Heptranchias perlo. The sequence continues at coordinate 115,183,381 of NC_090325.1, forward strand.
ATGAATTTAGTAGAATTGGGAGTAGGTGCACATTTGGCCAAATGAGTGCAGTCAATCATGCCCTGCACTCTGGGGAACCTTATCACACAGAAATATGGGGCTCTTTTCTGCTGCTAGCTGCTTTCCAAAAGCAAACTGATGAATTAACCAGCGTTGGAAAATAATGCATCTGGGATGCAAGTTGGGAGCTGTGACGGAGATCTCCCTATAGTTACCTAAAATGGACCTGCCATGTAAAAGTTTAAAGCAACAGTAACCTTCAAAGCTGCTGAGAGAGCTACCCCAGCCCTGGAAGTGATTCTCAAGTCTGGATGTAGGTGTGTGTATAGTTCTGTTCTGGCTTCCTCAAAAATCTGTCTTCACTTGCAGATGTTTTTGGACGTAAAAATACGTACATAGGAACATAGGAACAGGAGTAGGCCATTCAGCCCCTTGAGCCTGTTCCGCCATTCAATGAGATCATGGCTGATCTGTATCCTAACTCCATCCACCCGTCTTGGCTCCATATCCCTTAAATACCCTTGACTAGCAAAAATCTATCGATCTCAGATTTAAAATTATTAATTGAGCTCGCATCTACTTGCTCTATCAAAACTCCTCATAATATTGAATACCTCTATGAGGTCTCCCCTTAACCTTCTCTGCTCCAAAGAGGAAAATCCCAGCTTCTCCAATCTCTTATCCCGGGTATAATCCTGGAAAACCTCCTCTGTACCCTCTCCAAGGCCTTGTTATCCTTCCTAAAGTGTAGTGCCCAGAATTGTACTCAATACTCCAGCTTAGAACTAACCAGTGATTTGTAAAGGTTTAGCATGACGTCCTTGCTTTTGTATTGAATGCCCCTATTTACAAAGCCAAGTATCCCATACGCTTTCTTAACAGCCATACCAATTTGCCCTGCCACCTACAAAGATTTGTGAATATGCACCCCCAGTCCCCTCTGCTCTTACACCCCCCTCAAAATAGTACTGTTTAGATTATACTGCTTCTAAATGTTGTTCCTCCCAAAGTGCATCACTTTACACTTATCCGCATTAAATTGCATCTGCCATGTGTCTGCCCATTTTACTGGTCTATCTATGGTCTCCTGAAGTCTGCTACTATCCTCCTCACTATTTATTACATTGCCAAGTTTTGTATCATCCACAAACTTCAAAATTGTACACTGTATACTCAAGTCCAGGTTATTTATTTAGAAGAAGAAAAGTAATGGTCCTAATACTGACTCCTGGGGGACCCCACTGCAAACTTCTCTCCAGTCAGAGAAACATCCGTTCACCACTATTCTCTGAACCTTATCCCTTAGCCAATTACATACCCAAGTTACCACCATCCCTTTAATCCCATGTGCTTCTATTTTCCAAATAAGTCTGATATGTGTGCCTTTTGAAAGTCCATATATACATATACTGCATTACCCTCATCAACCCTCTCTGTTACTTCATCAAAGAACTCAATCAGATTAGTCAGACACTATTTGCATTTAACAAATCTGTGCTAGCTGTCCCCGATTAACCCATGTTTCTCCAAGTAAGAATTAATGTTGTCCTTGACAATGGTTTCTAGTAGTTTTCCCACCACTGACGTTAGATTGACTGGCCTGTAGTTACCAGGTTTATCCCTCTCCCCTATTTTTGAACAGGGTATAACATTTCCAATCCTACAGTCCTCTGGCACCACTCCCATATCCAAGGAGGATTGAAAGACTGCAGTCAGAGCTTCTGCTATCTCCACCCTTGTTTCCCTCAGCAACGTAGGCAGCATCGTATCTGGACCGGGTGACTTGTTAACTTTGAGTGATGCCAACCTATTTAGCACCTCCTTTCTATCTATTTTTATCCTATCCAATATCTCTACTTCCACCTCCTTTATTGCGACATTAACTTCATCCTCTTCTTTTGAGAAGACAGATGCAAAGTACTCATTCAGTATCCAAGTCATGCCCTCTGCCTCCACAAGAAGATTTCCTTTTTTGTCTTCTATATGGTTCTCCATTGTATTATCTAAGTCATTAATTAATATAGTGAATAGTTGAGGCCCCAGCACAGATCCTTATGGGATACCACGAGTCACTTCCTTCTAATTTGAGTACCTACCCATTATCTCTACTTTCTGTCATCTACTGCCTAACTAATCTCTTAACCAGATCAATAATTTGCCTTCAATTCCATGAGCTTTAATTTTAGCTAAGAGTCTCTTATGTGGGACCTGTTCCAATACAGCTACAACACTGGCATCTACCTGACAATGTGGAAAATTGCCCAGGTATGTCCTGTCCACAAAAAGCAGGACAAATCCAATCCGGCCAATTACCACCCCATCAGTCTACTCTCAATCATCAGCAAAGTGATGGAAGGTGTCGTCGACAGTGCTATCAAGCGGCACTTACTCACCAATGCTCAGTTTGGGTTCCGCCAGGACCACTCAGCTCCAGACCTCATTACAGCCTTGGTCCAAACATGGACAAAAGAGCTGAATTCCAGAGGTGAGGTGAGAGTGATTGCCCTTGACATCAAGGCAGCATTTGACCGAGTGTGGCACCAAGGAGTCCTAGTAAAATTGAAGTCAATGGGAATCAGGGGGAAAACTCTCCAGTGGCTGGAGTCATACCTAGCACAAAGGAAGATGGTAGTGGTTGTTGGAGGCCAATCATCTCAGCCCCAGGACATTGCTGCAGGAGTTCCTCAGGGCAGTGTCCTAGGCCCAACCATCTTCAGCTGCTTCATCAATGACCTTCCCTCCATCATAAGGTCAGAAATGGGGATATTCGCTGATGATTGCACAGTGTTCAGTTCCATTCGCAACCCCTTAAATAATGAAGCAGTCCGAGCCCGCATGCAGCAAGACCTGGACAACATCCAGGCTTGGGATCATAAGTGGCAAGTAACATTCACGCCAGATAAGTGCCAGGCAATGACCATCTCCAACAAGAGAGAGTCTAACCATCTCCCCTTGACATTCAACGGCATTACCACTGCCGAATCCCCCACCATCAACATCCTGGGGGTCACCATTGACCAGAAACTTAACTGGACCAGCCATATAAATACTGTGGCTATAAGAGCAGGTCAGAGGCTGGGTATTCTGTGGCGAGTGACTCACTTCCTGACTCCCCAAAACCTTTCCACCATCTACAAGGCACAAGTCAGGAGTGTGATGGAATACTCTCCACTTGCCTGGATGAGTGCAGCTCCAACAACGCTCAAGATGCTCGACACCATCCAGGACAAAGCAGCTTGCTTGATTGGCACCCCATCCACCACCCTAAACATTCACTCCCTTCACCACCGGCGCACAGTGGCTGCAGTGTGCACCATCCACAGGATGCACTGCAGCAACTCGCCAAGACTTCTTTGACAGCACCTCCCAAACCCGCGACCTCTACCACCTAGAAGGACAAGAGCAGCAGGCACATGGGAACAACACCACCTGCACATTCCCCTCCAAGTCACACACCATCCCGACGTGGAAATATATCGCTGTTCCTTCGTCGTCGCTGGGTCAAAATCCTGGAACTCCCTTCCTAACAGCACTGTGGATGAACCTTCATCACACAGATTGCAGCGGTTCAAGAAGGCGGCTCACCACCACCTTCTCAAGGGCAAGTAAGGATGGGCATTAAATGTTGGCCTTGCCAGTGACGCTCACATCCCATGAACGAATAAAAAAAACCTAATCGAATGCCTACCAGAAGTCCAAATAAACTACATCCTTAGACATTCCCCTGTCTACTACTTTAGTTACTACCTCAAAAAATTCAATTAAGTTCTTTAGACGTGACCTACCCTTTACAAATCCATATTAGCTCTCCCTAATCAGCTCAAATTTCTCTAAGTGCTCAGTCACACTGTCCTTAATTACAGATTCCATTAACTTTCCCACAACAGATGTTAGACTAACAGGTCTGAAATTTCCTGATTTCTCTCTCTCACCTTTCTTAAATAATGGAGTTACATTTGCAATTTTCCAATCTAAAGGGACAATCCCTGAATCGAGAGAGCTTTGGAAGTTTATGGCTAACGCATCTGCAATTTCCTCACCTACTTTCTTTAAAACCCTGGGGTGGAAACCATCAGGTCCTGTGGATTTGTCAGTCTTTAGTGCCATTACTTTTTCTAATACTGTTTTCTTGCTTACTTTAACTTTAGTGAGTTCCAGTCCTTGATTCATTATTAGTTTCCCTGAAATGTCAAGTATATTATCCTCTTCTTCTACTGTGAAGACTGACACAAAGTAATTATTCAACAAGTCTGCCATTTCCTTATTTTCATTTGCAATATTACCTGCATTTGCTTTTAAAGGGCTCACATTACCCTTGACTATCCATTTTGTTCCAATATAATTTAAAAACTTTATGTTAATTTTGATATCCTTCGCAAATTTCTTTTCAAATTCCCTTTGTGCAGCTCTTAGTATCTTTCTTTGTCTTCCTTTGCTGTTATTTATATCTCTCCAAAGATCCCTGGATCTACACTATTCTTTGCACTTTTGTATGCTCATTCCTTTAGTTTTATGTTATTTCTCACCTCTTTTGTCGACCATGGCTGTTTTATTTGGTAAGTAGAACTCTTGCCCCTTAGGGAGATATAATGGTTCTGCATTAAGCTAAATTCTTTTTTGAACACCTCCCACTGTTCATCTGTAGTTTTACCTGAAAACAGTTTTGATAGTTTGCTGTCGTCAGTCTCTGTCTCATCCTGTTAAAGTTACCCTTACCAAAGTGTAGAATCTTAGTTACTGTGTTACGTTTCTCCATGAATTTGATCATGTTCTGATCACTGTTAGATAAATGTCCCCTTACTGTTAGATTATTAACTAAGTCTGGCTCATTACTCATTACTAAATCTAGTATGGCCTGCCCTCTTGTAGAAGTTACAACAGGCCATTCAACCCAACCAGACTGTGCTGGCATTTAACCCCCACACAAGAAAATAGTTCTAATCAGGTTTACCCATCCTGTTCCATTATCCCTTCAATCCCTTTTGCTTCATCCACTTCTCCAATCTAATCTTGAATATTGACATAGTTTCTGCCTCAACCACTAACCCTGGAATTGAATTCCGCAGCCTCACAATTCTCTGTGTTAAGAAGTTTCTCCTGCTCTCTGTTCTAAATCTCTCACATTTAATCTTGTATCTAAAGCTTCTCATTCCTGACCCCATAACTACTGGAAACGGTCTGCTTCTATCTACCCTATCCCATCCTTTCATGTCCCAATACAACAGCCTGGTCCTGCACACAGGAGTGGCAGCACAACGATGTGCTCTAATGGAGCATCTAAGATTCAAACTCCTATGATCCCTTTCCTCCTCTTCTAGTAACTGCAAATAGAGTTGTATGCGCCTGGCTCCACAGAAGTGGCACAAAAATTGCAAGAAATTGCGATCCTGAGGCAGGAAGAGGGAGGCTCCCACCCAATGGAGAAGAGTTGATTGGCTTCACAATCACCTTACTTAAAAAAAAGAAACATTCTACCAGCAAAGTGTGCAGAATGCTTATCTAGTAGTGCATTTTCTTGGATCGGGCAGCTCTGAATTGGCTCTTACACTTGTCCAAAGTTGCATCTCCCATCAAAATGAATGGGACTGTTTCAGAATGCACATAGCTGCTTCCTATCAGTAACTTTACATGGAAGGGAGATGAGCCAAAAGGGCTCCATGACGGATAACAACAACAACAACTTACATTTATATAATGCCTTTAACGTAATAAAACGTCCCAAAGCGTTTCACAGGTGCAATTATCAAACAAAATTTGACATTGAGATACATAAGGAGATATTAGGACAGGTGACCAAAAGCTTGGTCAAAGAGGTAGAGCTATAAATTAGACCCTGTAGCGCCTATTTTTTAGATGCTACATAGCCTCCTAAGGTCCCAAAATGGCATCCGGAATGCATGTGCACGCTTCTAGCATGACGTGCGCTGGACGCTATCTTGGTAAAGGTGTTTGCGAATGACCAGATAACGAACGCCGGTACTATGTAAAGTAAGGAGAATATGCATTAGATCAGTGTGCAATGCTAATTTAGAGGGACAGATACGATTTTGGAACTCAACATCCCAGCTAACGCACGGTCTTAACCACGCACAGCTGAACAGGGCGTAGACTGCCTGGAGGTCACCCCCACCAGCGCTATTTAAAGGGACCATGCAGGATTTACAGGTTAGTTGCTGGATAATTGCTTCTGGCTACTGATGCATTCGTACCTGTTTTTGGAGGTCTCCTATACTTGAATACTAGGATTAGGGGACATAGCCTAAAAATTAGAGCCAGGACTTGCAGGAGTGAAGTTAGGAAACATTTCTACACGCAAAGGGTGGTAGAAGTTTGGAACTCTCTTCTCCAAACAGCAGTTGATTCTAGCTCAATTGTTAATTTTAAATTTGAGATTGATAGATTTTTGTTAACCAAAGGTATTAAGGGATATGGGACCAAGGCGGGTATATGGAGTTAGGTCAGAGATCAACCATGATCTCATTGAATGGCGGAACAGGCTCGAGGGGCTAAAGGCCACCGCCACTTGCTGCCTCCTGTTATGCACCACCTTCTCCTGCAAGACAGCGGGTCCTGTGTCGGTGAGTGTCCTGCAGGATGTTTGGGTGATGTGCCTGTTATGGTTTAAATAATTGCTGGTGTGTGTGACCTGTGAGATGTAGATGTGTGGCTTGGAACAGTTGTAACGTGTGAGAAAGCATCTGATTGGAAGAGTTTGTTGGTATGTGGGTGATGGGGGGCGGGGGGGGTGGATAGTGCATGCAGCAGTGGATGCGGCTAGTGGTGCAGTTGGTAGGTGATGCCACTTAACAGTTGACCTCATGCACCTTGACCACTTGTGTCAAAGCTACATCTATGTTCGTGATGCTATGGGCCCGGCCTTGCCTTTGTCCCCTGCTGCCTCGGGAGCATATGTTTGGAGGGCCTCTTGCCCCCGCTGTGGATATAGGAAGCCCCTCCTTCTGTTTACCTGTTGCACCAAGGCCTCTAGTGCATCAGCAGAGAACCTTGTTTACTCGCAGGCCTGGTACAAACTCATATCGGCAGATTGGTGAGGTCTGGTGTGCAGATTGGAGGATATGCGATTTTGTAGTGTGCAACCTTTATTCAATGTTTTAACATAACTCAACAGTTTGTAAACATAGGGTCAGGACCTGCATCTGTGTTTTACGTGTGCAATGTCTGATCTTCCTTCAGACTCCGTGCAGACCCGTATCTTACAGTGTGCAATTAAGAGGTGCAGGCTGCCTTTAAGAGGTGCTAGCCACTTACGTGCTATCTGGGCCCCCCTGCTGGTGAGAAGCCATTCAACATCGCAACTAGGCTTGGCTGCTTGCCAGAATCAGGTAAATGACCAGGCGTCACGAATCTTACTTGCTGCCTGCATCGCAATGACCAGTTAATGGCGCACCGCGTCCCCCGTGCCCGGATTTGGGGATTATTGAATTTAGCTCCCGTAGATTTTAAGGAGTATCTTAAAGGAGGAGAGAAATTTTGATTACAATAACACACATAATTTTTTTCCCATATAGATCTTGGGTGATTAAATAAATATCTGGAGTTTTCACGGAGGTTTTCTCGATCATCTGCCATAACTTAGGTGGAAGGTCAGCGGAATCCCCCGAGAAGCAGCATAAGCAGCGGGTGATCAGGAGAACCCCAGGGAATTTTTCTCCCCAAGTATTCTTCCTGGATTTCATTCCCCTTTAAACAGTAAATTTGTGAAAGAAGTTCTCACCATTTTTCAAGAAATGCATTTATAGTAAATTGTAAATAAGTCTGCTTACTAGGTCAGTGGTTTGGTGGTTCTTAACTGAAGATAGCGGCTGAGGGGTTCCTATTGTCATCCTTAACTCTGGAGGAATGTTGGTCAGCTCCATTACTGTGATAGGTATAGCAAGGGCAGGATGTGTCTCATAATCACTGGCAAACAGGCTCATGATCGTAGATTCTCCTATATTGTTATTCTCTCCACCCTTTATAACACAAAAATTAATTAAATAAACTATGTAATAATTATTGGTTATTGTCTGATACTTAACCTACCTGCAAGGTTAATACAGCCAAAAAAAATACTCTTTGGGGCAGGTCCTCCTGGTGACCGAGTAGGTGAATGCACTGGCTAGTGTGGTAAAGAGCCATACAGACCAGACAGGTTCTAGGTTCAAACTCTTATCTTTGCTGAGTTAGATGAACACAGAATGGACTGCTATGGAGGTGCTTTATAACATCCCTGAGGCTATGCCGTTTAAATTGCTGGTATTTAGGAAATCTTACCGAGGAGGTGGTTGAACTGGTTGTTCTGCCCTGGGATAATTGTAAACAATTTTACAACACCAAGTTATAGTCCAGCAATTTTATTTTAAATTCACAAGCTTTCGGAGATTTTCTCCTTCCTCAGGTAAATGTTCAGGATCTCCTTGAAGCCTACGCATTTATACATATTGAATAATACATGGTGTTTACAGACTGCCCCTGCAACTGCCCGTTGCCAAGGCAATCACCGTGTTCAGACAGAGAGGTGTCATCTGCAGAACCCCCGAATACACATTCAACAAAAAAACAAACAGGGAAAAAAAACAGAGAAAAAAAAACACAGAGAGAGGCAGAAACATCCGGAAGGCAGAGAGAGCCAGCAAATGACCCATTATATTAAAAACAGATAACATTTGTTCGCTGGTGGGGTAACGTGTAGCGTGACATGAACCCAAGATCCCGGTTGAGGCCGTCCTCATGGGTGCGGAACTTGGCTATCAATTTCTGCTCGACGATTTTGCGTTGTCGTGTGTCTCGAAGGCCGCCTTGGAGTACGCTTACCCGAAGGTCGGTGGATGAATGTCCATGACTGCTGAAGTGTTCCCCGACTGGGAGGGAACCCTCCTGTTTGGCGATTGTTGCGCGGTGTCCGTATGAACCAGTGCATGGTTCATACTCCTGTGACTCGGCCAACGTTGTCTACCTCATACGTTGCAGGAAAGGATGCCCCAGAGCATGGTACATTGGCGAGACCATGCAGACGCTGCGACAACGGATGAACGGACACCGCGCAACAATCGCCAAACAGGAGGGTTCCCTCCCAGTCGGGGAACACTTCAGCAGTCATGGACATTCATCCACCGACCTTCGGGTAAGCGTACTCCAAGGCGGCCTTCGAGACACACGACAACGCAAAATCGTCGAGCAGAAATTGATAGCCAAGTTCCGCACCCATGAGGACGGCCTCAACCGGGATCTTGGGTTCATGTCACGCTACACGTTACCCCACCAGCGAACAAATGTTATCTGTTTTTAATATAATGGGTCATTTGCTGGCTCTCTCTGCCTTCCGGATGTTTCTGCCTCTCTCTGTGTTTTTTTTTCTCTGTTTTTTTTCCCTGTTTGTTTTTTTGTTGAATGTGTATTCGGGGGTTCTGCAGATGACACCTCTCTGTCTGAACACGGTGATTGCCTTGGCAACGGGCAGTTGCAGGGGCAGTCTGTAAACACCATGTATTATTCAATATGTATAAATGCGTAGGCTTCAAGGAGATCCTGAACATTTACCTGAGGAAGGAGAAAATCTCCGAAAGCTTGTGAATTTAAAATAAAATTGCTGGACTATAACTTGGTGTTGTAAAATTGTTTACAATTGTCAACCCCAGTCCATCACCGGCATCTCCACATCATGCCCTGGGATACACCTCCCTCCTATCCTCACAGTGATATGGGGCATGATTTCGACCCCGAGCCGGGAAGGGGCCGGGGGGGGGGGGGGGGAGGGGTGGTCAAATTGCGGACAGGAAACCCAGAAGTACAGGTTTCCTGGACGTCCTTACGATTTTGACGTAAGGACGTCTTTTATTTTTTGTTTTTGGTTTGCTGTCCGACTGACCGGCCTGATTGACAGGCTGGTCTCAGTCGGATGGGAGAGCAGCCAGGGAGAGGATGTGTTCCGGTAAGTCTTGTTTGTATGGATGGGTGGGGGGGCATGGGTGGGCACAGGAGTCAGTCATAGGGGGAAGGATCGGGGGTCAGTCGGGGGGGGGGGGGGGGGGAAATCGGAGGTCATCATGGGCGTATGCGATTGTTGGGGGAGGGGAAAATCGGGGGTCATCGCGGGGGTCGACGATTATTGTGGGGGGGGGGGTCGGAGATCGGGGTGAGGGGTCTGCGATTGTGTGGGTGGGGGGGGGGGTTCGCAACAAGGTAGGCTTGGTGGGCCTGGGGGAATCACTCCTGCTCCTCCGGGCCCACAACCTGTGCCAGAAAGGCACATACCTGTTAGTTTTGGGCCTTCTCGCCTCCTTTCACGTGGCGTTAAAAGAGAAGGCCTGGGAATGCCAGCCCCCAGGGGTTGAAATTGGAAACTCTGGAAAAATGGAGGCCTACAGCCTCCTTAGAAGCTTTTAATCACCAACCTGCCTCCCAGGAGCGGGTTGGTTGCTTGTCCCTCGTCCAGCCCCAGTGAAAACCGGAAGTGGGTGGGTTGGAGCGGGTCTGAAATGGTTGCAATTTTGAATGCCCCCCAACCCACCCGTTTTTCCCTTTTAAAATCATGCCCATGGTGGTGAACAACAGCGCAGCAGAGTGAGGAAAATCAAACCTGCATCCCACATTGCTCCAACACCTTATTCCACTGCACCATCCACACATACTGAATGATGCTTTATCTTTTGTAAATTTCTTGTTACACTACCTCTTTTATTAAAAATAAACACTAAACCAAAAAACCACAAAAAACACCTTCTGAAGTTTAAAGTTTGAGCTTTACTGCTAGCCACACTAAATGATCACTGTAAAAAATGTTTCAATTTGGACCAAACCAAGCTACTAGGGCCCCAAGATAAGAACTTGCATTTATATAGCAGTTTTCATGACCTCAGGACATCCTAAAGCGCTTTAAAGCAAATGAAGTACTTTTGATGTGTAGAGATTGTTGTAATGAAGGAATTCCAGGACTTTTATTATTTTGGAACTGTTTTGAAATACAAGTGAGAAATCTAGGGGGGGAATTTCCTCACATTTACCCTGCTCCACCGCCATAACTTTGGTGGTAGTTCGGCGGAAACCCCATGTACAAAACATGCGTGGACCAGGTTTCCACCGAAGTTACAGCGGCAGAGGGGAAGAAGCCCTGAGGAAATTCACTCCCCGTGTATTCTCTGACTGTACTCATTCTGCTAATGATTCCATTTTGTTTTATTTCTATCTCTAACTAAAATTTCAATTAGTAGTTAGGTCTGAATCATATGAGCTCTCAGTATATTATTCTCCGCCGATTTCGGAGAGGTCAGGTGTTATGTGGTTAGCTATATGGGATTAGAAGTTATATTGGTTACCACATACATACCAATCTGAAGAGTGTTTATTATTTGCCCTAAGCATGCTACATCCTAGATATCTGCATGCAACGTCGACTTTCAGTTCATAGGCTTCAGGCCCACGATTTTCCAAAGTGCGCTCATGGCATGCAAGATACCTCATCACGTGAAGGGACTCAGAAAATCTATCCTTTTGAATAGGCTGCAAACCTATACAGGGAGCAGTACTAGATTACAACGATATTTTATTTGTAAAAGTAACATGACTGCAAGTGGTGAATCTGCTTGGATTCTCTATTATTTCTCCTTCCTGGTCCACTATACACTCCAGTCCCTGCAGTGCCCACCAGTCACGGAAGACCATAACCATAAGACCGTAAGACCATAAGGCCTCAAGCATACTGGCAGACACCGCATGCTCCCTCTCCAGGGCCACCTGAGCGTGGATAAGACCGCAGAAGAGAGGCAGGCAGCCAGAGCGCCCACCCCCATGGGCCGCGTCCAGTCTAGACCTGTAGATAGCCACCTTGGCCAGGCCCAGGAGCAGGCCCGCGAGGAGGTCCTCCGACTTGCACTCTCCCCTCTGCACCGGGTGTCTAAAGATCAGGAAGGAAGTGGAGCCAGAAGTTGAGGAGCAGCCCCTTCAAATATTGGAAGAGGGGCTGCAACCTCTCACATTGAACCAAAATATGGAAAACGGTCTCGTCCAGGCCATAAAAGTTACAGCGACCTGAGAGTCCATAAAATAACTTAAAAACCTAATAGATGGGACTGCTCCTTGCAACACTCTCCACCCCAAATCCCCAATGGTGCAGGGGAGGACTCCCACGTAGAGAGCCTTCCATTGGGGTTCCCCGCCTCCCCCAGATGGCAAGATGGCACGTGCAAGAAGAACGCAACATTGAATAAGGATTTTATTTTAATGAAAAACCCATAGCACATGCTGTGAAGATTGGGATATTTTTGTTTCCTATTACCTTTCATAGCCATTGTTTTGTTTACTATTGTGTTATAATTGTCCTTTAAATGTTTTTCTTTCTTCTCAGCATTGTGAAATGTTCACATGACAAAGAAACATCAACTATAGCATGAACATGTCCCAGCAGCCAGCACTTCACTAAAGTGGGATTTTGAACCAGACGACTGTTTCAAGAGTATAGCCAATTAAAAAAGAATAGCTTCATCAACAATGCCCTTTTAAACTCTATTGTAACACATTAATTATCTTATTGATATATATTTATTCTACATACCAGGGAAGCAACCCAGTCACAAAATGCCTTTGTTATTTGTTTTATTTCTTCATCTTGTTGTGATGACATGTCCCATTTTAGATTGGATTTCTTGTCTTCTTTCTGTGCCCCTCTGATTAGAATCCACTTGTATGGGTTTCTATTCTTCGACTCTTCACTGCTGTACAACCCAAGCACCAATAATCATTGTAACTGCTTGTTTTGACAAAAGTAGAGCATCTTTTTAAGGCTTAGTACCTGCAGTAAAAATACCTTAAACTCATGTTTACAAAAAACCATCAGATTTTACATGATTACCTGTTGAATCCACCATTGTTTTGGAGTACTAAACAACCTGAATTTGGAGCTCATTGGCAATTAAATGGGTATGCGGGCTTACATTGTAAATTTCCCATGACAAACAACAGGGATGCATGGGTTCTCCCCCACCCCTGCTCTGATCCCTTTCTTCTTCCCAGTGTAGTATTATCTGCCCGACTTACCGTGCCTAATGCACAGAGACCCACTGCAGAAAACTGAAGTTCAAAAAATAGGTTTTTAAAATTAAGTAAGTGCAAGCATGATGCATGGACATATGTAGGTTTTTAAAATTCCCCAGGGTTTCTTCCTAAATTGGTTTTGTGCCTCTTTCAGGAGATTGCATGGGTAGGCGTGGGGGTGGATGATGATTTTGTGTGGAAGGTACACCATGCCAGGATAGGACAGGCTCCGTGTACCAGCTGGTCTATACCTTCCCTTCGTTTTCGTATGTTCATAAAAAACTTGGGGCCCTACACTGCTGCCAGAAGTGTGGCAGCTCAGGGCTCTCAGGTCTGCTGTGATCCTGACTCTGCTCCAAATTCCAAGGTCGGCGCTATTTGGATATGGGAGCATGTGCATCTGCACCAATTCCGGAACTACTGGGGTGTCTGCCCGGCAGGGACCAAGAATTTCTTCCTGTTACATTACAGGGCCAGCCATGCCAGCCGAAGATTCCTCAAAATATAAACAAATCGGAGAAATTGGAAGTGCCATTTTCCCAACAACAATCGATCACTCTGCAATCAATTGCCTTTAAGAAACCATATAGGCCCACTTCCACCAGAATCTGTTCCTGGCTCAACAGTATGTCTGCATCTAGCAATGCATACTTAGCGTTGGGGACATTTGGGGCAGAACTGGTGGGATTTTTGACAGGTGGTGCCGTCTTACCAGCGCATCCTCTTCTGGTGAAGTCCATACAGAGGGTGTTGGGGCAGACATATGAAGTACTCGCCCCCCTTTCCAGTGCAAATCGCCAACGTGAAAAAAGAGAGCAGCCGCTTGACAGAACCGGGTTCCACCCCAAATACTGGCCCAACCACTCCAATTGCACTGCCGCTGCCCTCTCCCCAGGCCCAGGAATTTCAGTGCCATAGTATTTTAAACTTCAGTTTTCTTTAATCACTATCCATGCAGCGCCCAATATAAGCAGGCATGTACGGGAAAGTGGAAAGGCAGTGATCCTATTTTCCCTTACCTGTTGTAATCTTTAGAGCAAACAGATATGAAGACAGAAGGGTTACATTTCTGTGAGGATTCTCCCGATTATCTGCCAGGGATTCGGTGGAAGATCTGCACCATTTCTCTGGGGTTTCTGTGGATCTTCCGCTAAACTTATGGCGGACAACTGGGAGAACCCCAGAGTTTCGAATCATGGCCATGCTGCTTCAGGGAAGAAAAAAAACAGATTTCTGCAGCCTTCCTGGCAACCAGCTTAGAGTGCTGAGAGTGGCCTCGAAACAGGCTCAGACACAGGAGGTACATGGTATCAGGCAGGAAGACCATAAGGAGGATGAAATTGGAGGAGGGAGCAGGTAGATGCTTCATTAAAGCAAAAAAACAGAAGATGCTGGAATTGCAAGGCGGGTCAGTCAACATCTGTAAATGGAAAGGACATGTCTTGGGATATGCTGAATGAGCTGAACATTTTTTGTTTTTACTTCACATTCCCATCATTTGCTGTTTTTAAAAATTTGTACTTCATTAAAAACACTTAAGTACAGTACAGAGGTTCTTACTTTGCTGAACATTTTGTGCTGCGCACTTCCTCCTGCTCTTGTGATTCATTAACATCCTGCTTCACTTCAGCAGATTCTTCTACACAAGTCTCCTCACCAATCAGGAGCATCTCAGGGTCAAGGATACCTACAATTTCCTCAAAGAGCTGTGTTTGAAATATTTTTGTTATTACGTCTGGTGGAAAGTGCATGTCAAGAAAAATTCTTATGGCTATTCATAGCTAATCAACTAACAAGGTTGACTAAGTTGATAGCACTCTCTTTGGATCGGAACATTGTAAGTTCAAACTTCACATGAAGATTTGCGCTAAGTCTAGCCTGACACTCCAATACAGTACCAAGCAAGTACTGCATTGGCAGTGATGCCATCTTTTGGGTGAAGCACAAAACTGAAGTCCTGTCTATCTGTTCCAGTAGTTTGGTCGATAGTTAAAACTCATAATAATGTGGCTCTCTCTCACACATGTAGAATTTATCTGCAGGAGCAGAAGACTGCCAACACCCAATTAATCTGATAAAAGTCGATATTTGGGATTGAAGCAGAGCCACAAAGTGAGGGACAGGCTTTTGTAGGGGAAACTTCTTGCAGGGACTTCGAACATTAAATTAATTTTATGAGTAAGTTTAGTCATTTTAAGCAAAATTATTTAATCTTTTATGTGATTATGTTATAAATGTTACTCATATGACAACATATCAAGGAAGGTCAAAAATCTAAGATGATAGCCAGATCCATTTTTTAAAAAATTAAGCAATATGATTGGTTTATACTACAGCATTTAAATTGGCTATTTTTCTTTTCTTATCTATACTGCAGTGAATAAGTATAGTCAAATTCCTTAGTTGATCCAATCAGAAAAACGTGACATTTTTGACATTTTTTTCTCCATCAGACAAACTTGTGGTATGTTCTACACAAGTCTATTAACTGTAGGGGCTATTTTAATCCTGCTCGCCCAACGGAAACCGCACGGGCAGGCAGTTAAAATTGCCCGTGGGACTTACCCGCTGAGGTCCTGCTCTCTTCCCGCAGGTTCCAATTTTAACCTGTTCCTCTGAGCAGGCAAGGAGGACACCCTTCAGAAATCGCCGGAGTCCTACTTTAAATATGCAGATTGAACTCCAATGATATCATTGGGGCCTGACTGCTATTTTAACCAGAGGCCTAAGTGGAGAAGCCATTGTGGCTTTCCTGCCAGCCCAACCAAGCCGGAAGAGGAGTCGGGGCCATAAGAGGCTCAAAAAGGTATGCCGTTTTACTGTTTTTTAAAACTTTCTTTGTGGGACCAGGAGGAGCAGGAGTGCTTACAAACAAAAGAACATACAAATTAAGAGCAGGAGTAGGCCATTCGGCCCCTCGAGCCTGCTCTGCCATTTGATAAGGTCATGGCTGATCTGATTGCGAGCTGAACCCTACTTTCCCGTCTACCTACTATAACCTTTGACTCCCTTGTTAATCAGGAATCTATCTAACTCAGCCTTAAAAATATTCAATGACCCTGCCTCCACTGCTCTCTGGGGAAGGGAGTTCCACACACTCACGACCCTCTTATTTTTAAACTGTGGCCCCTAATTCTAGACTCTCCCACAAGGGGAAATATCCTCTCAGCATCTACCCCTTTTAGTCCCATCAGGATCTTATATGTTTCAATAAGATCACCTCTCATTTTTCTAAACTCCAATGTATACAGGCCCAACTTGTCCAACCTTTCCTCATAAGATAACCCCCTCATCTCAGGATTCAGTCAAGTGAACATTCTCAGAACCGCCTCCAAAGCAATTATGTCCTTTCTTAAATAAGGAGATCAAAACTGCACACAGTATTCTAGATGTGGTCTCACCAGTGCCCTGTACAACTGTAGCAAAACATCTCTACTTTTATATTCCATTCCCCTTGCAATAAATGACAACATTCCATTTGACTTCCTAATCACTTGCTGTACCTGCATAATAACCTTTTGTGATTCATGTACCAGGATATCCAGATTGCTCTGTACCTCAGAGTTCTGCAGTTTCTCTCCATTTAAACAATATACTACTTTTCTATTCCTCCTGCCAAAGTGGACAAGTTCACATTGTCCCACATTATACTCTATCTGCCAATTTTTTGCCCATTCACTTAACCTATCTATATCCCTTTGCAGACTCCTTATGTCCTCTTCACAACTTACTTTCCTACCTACCTTTGTGTCATCAGCAAATTTAGCAACCCTACATTTGGTCCCTTCATCCAAGTCATTGATATAGATTGTAAATAGTTGAGGCCCAAGCATTGATCCCTGTGGCACTCCACTCATTACATCTTGCCAACCTGAAAATGACCCATTTATGCCTACTCTCCGTTTCCTGTTAGCTAACCAATCCTTTATCCATGCTAATATGTTACCCCCTACACCATGAGCACTTATTTTGTGTAGTAGCCTTTGATGTGGCACCTTGTCAAAAGCGTTCTGGAAATCCAAGTACACCACATCCACAGGATCCTCTTTATCCACGTTGCTTGTTACTTCCTCAAAGAACCCTAATAAATGAGTCAAACACAATTTCCCTTTCACAAAGCTGTGTTGACTCTGCCTCATTGCATTGAGATTTTCTAAGTGCCCTGCTATAACCTCCTTAATAATAGATTCTAGCATTTTCCCTCTGACAGATGTTAAGCTAACTGGCCTGTAGTTTCCTGCTTTCTGTCTCCCTCCTTTCTTGAATGCAGGAGTTACATTCGCTATTTTCCAATCTGATGGGATCCTTCCGGAATCTAGGGAATTTTGGAAAATTAATACCAATGCCTCTACTATCTCTGCAGCCACTTCTTTTAAAACCCTAGGATGAAGTCCGTCAGGACCTGGCGACTTGTCAGCTTTTAGTTCTAATAATTTTTTCAGAACTCTTTCCCTGGTGATTGTAAATGTTTTAAGTTCCTCCCTCCCTTTCACCTCTTGATTTACAACTATTTCTGTCATGTTATTTGTATCCTCTACAGTGAAAACAGATGCAAAATATCTTCTCCGGGCCCCACAAGGAAATTTTAGGCGTTCCCTGCCCCGGGCTTTAACCCCTCCCCTAATGACAAGGCCCTCCCCTACTCACTCCCTGTGACTTACCTGAGTGTTGGGACCGTTTTTTCGGCCTCAAGCCACCTGATATTGTGCTTCTGCCCGCTCATCAGCTGCCACTTCTCGCTGGTTTTGGGCGGGAGATGAGTTAAAATCTCCCAGGCCTCACACTGCCAAGGTCCGGGGCTGTTTGCTGTCCGTCTTGGCCCCCGACAGCCCAACTCCCGCCCAGAGTTAAAATTGGAGCTTATATCTCTGCATGTATAATCTTAAATGGCCAATAGAAAATATTGCAAAGTGCTGAAAGCAATCAGGACTTTTAAAAAGTAACAATAAACGTAAATTTAAACTATAATGGCAGCGTCAGTGAGAAGTGGTTTCACTTTGTATCGACGCTAACATTTTCAGAGTGTAAATCCAGAGTTAGGCTCAGGTCCTGGCACTACAACTTTGGCGTTGTCGCAAAGCAAAACCACATAACACTGACACTAATATTGTTTCCCAAATAAGGAGCCACTGTGGAGTAGATGATGTTAAGTGAAGGTCACTGGTTAAGAATTAAGTCAGAAACATTTCTTTCTGATTTGGCCAACTTCTTGTAAATGGAATACAAGTAGAACAATAAGCATCCAGATGGGAATTACAACAATGAAGCATTCAGTTGACACTGGAAACTACAAAAATGATCTCAAACATCCTTTATACATCATTGGAACCCCAAGACTCTTTAAGTTTGTTTCCAGGTGTGCAAACTTTAGTGTGATGTTAGAGGGAGAATTACCAGTATTTGTAACATAAACAAGATGGTAAAATCAAATCATGCAACTTGCAGAGCAAAACTTTGACTTTTTTTGAGGGCAGCAGAAAGAAAAGATAGCAGTGATTATCTTGTTTAGAGAGATATAGGTTTATATATCAGTTAAAAATTAAAATCAGACAATGCCAGCTTTATGTCCAAGTTATTTCCTACCTCTGGAGGCATTCCTTCTTCCAGGTGTGGATAAAGAGCTAATGGATGCTGACTCAAGCCATATTCAATCTCTTCGATCTGCTCTCTCTTAGCCTGTTGTAATGGTGAAGCCTTGGAATAACATATCTGTGATTTGGTGAGCCTTTTTGACACTCTCTGGGAAGGTTTGAAAGTTTCTGCTATGTTCTTGAGCAAAGGATAAGGACCGCTGCCATTTTGGCTCTGTATTATGGCTAAGTCCTCTTGTGACTGAGGTGGATACCCGTCACGAAAATCATCCAGCCCATTTTTCAAGAAACGCCATCGACGTCCATTAAAAGCATCAGACAGCAAGTTATGATTCTTTTTCAGGTACTTTGTCTTTAACCTCTCCTTATACCTACAAATTAAAATAAGTTTTCAGTTTAATTCATTACCTGGAGCTATGCCTCACCATCTCTTGTCTCTTCCTGAAAATCACAGCCCTGGATTTATAGGGCACACTATTTTTATAGGGTCAGATCCACAATCATCACTGTGTCCCCTTCAGTAGCAGCTACCTTCTGTTGTTCACAGCTTTCTTCTACAACACAAAAGGAAGGGATAGCCTGAGCTCTGCCTTCCCTCCTGAGGTGCACTCAGTAAAGATATTGAGGACAGAAAAATGCAGATGGAATTGGTTTTGGTTGTTCTTGAATTCTTGTGCAGAAGGCAATGAAAGTGGACAAGGGAGGTGTCACTTCATGGGCAGTCAAGGAAAAGTGTATAGAATGGGAAGGAATACAGGGGAAGAGGTACAAGATGATGCTACTACCAGATGGTGCACAGCAGAAGTTACAGGAAGCGTACCTCCTCTGCCTTAACCCTCCTAGTGTTGAAGGTATTGAACTTATTCCAGCACTGCAGCCATATCCTTTGCATTCACCCTGTCTACAACCTCCCCCTTTCAAGCCGAAGATCTGGTCACCGCAGCAGAGGCAAAAAAAAACTTCCCTTCTATGCTCCAAATCCTGAAACAACATTTTTTTAAATTTCAAAAACATCTCTGAAAAATTATTTTCTTTCCCAATACTACCTAACACCCTTTTTCAGAAAATAACGAACGTACGAACAAATTAAGAGCAGGAATTATATTCTGCCATTTGGTCTCTCAAGCCTGCTCTGCCATTTGATAAGATCATGGCTGATCTGATTGTGACCTCAATCCTACTTTCCCGTCTACCTACTATAACCTTTGACTCCCTTGTTAATCAGGAATCCATCTAACTCAGCCTTAAAAATATTCAATGACCCTGCCTCCACTGCTCTCTGAAGAGGGAGTTCCACAGACTCACGACCGTTTAAGAGAAAAAAATTCTCCTCATTTCTGTCTTAAATGGGAGACCTCTTATTTTTAAATTGTGGCCCCTAGTTCTAGTCTCTCCCACAAGGGGAAACATCCCTTCAGCATCTACCCCTTCTAGTCCCCTCAGGATCTTATATGTTTCAATAAGATGACCTCTCATTCTTCTGAGCTCCAGTGTATACAGCCGCAACTTGTCCAACCTTTCCTCATAAGATAACCCCCTCTTCCCAGGAATCAGTCGAGTGAACCTTCTTTGAACTGCCTCCAAAGCAACCAAAACTGCACACAGTATTCTGGATGTGGTCTCACCAATGCCCTGTGCAACTGTAGAAAAACATCTCTACTTTTATATTCCATTCCCCTTGCAATAAATGACAACATTCCATTTGACTTCCTAATCACTTGCTGTACCTGCATACTAACTTTTTGTGATTCATGCACTAGGACACCCAGATCGCTCTGTACCTCAGAGTTCTGCAATCTCTCTCCATTTAAATAATATTCTGCTTTTCTATTCCTTCTGCCAAAGCGGACAAGTTCACATTTTCCCACATTATACACCATCTGCCAATTTTTTGCCAATTCACTTAACCTATCTATATCCCTTTGCAGACTCCTTATGTCCTCTTCACAACTTACTTTCCTACCTACCTTTGTGTCATCAGCAAATTTAGCAACCATACATTCGGTTCCTTCATCCAAGTCATTGATATATATTATAAACGGTTGAGGCCCAAGCACTGATCCCTGTGGCACTCCACTCGTTACATCTTGCCAACCTGAAAATTACCCATTTATGCCTACTCTCCGTTTCCTGTTAGCTAACCAATCCTTTATCCATGCTAATATGTTACCCCCTGCACCATGAGCTCTTATTCTGTGTAGTAGCCTTTGGTGTGGCACCTTGTCAAAAGCCTTCTCGAAATCCAAGTACACCACATCCACAGGATCCCCTTTATCCATGTTGCTTGTTACTTCCTCAAAGAACTCTAATAAATTAGTCAAACATGATTTCCCTTTCACAAAGCCGTGTTGACTCTGCCTGATTGCACTGAGATTTTCTAAGTGCCCTGCTATAACCTCCTTAATAACAGCTTCTAGCATTTTCCCTATGACAGATGTTAAACTAACTGGCCTGTAGTTTCCTGCTTTCTGTCTCCCTCCTTTCTTGAATACAGGAGTTACATTCGCTATTTTCCAGTCTGATGGGACCTTTTCAGAATGTAGGGAATTTTGGAAAATTAATACCAATGCATCTACTATCTCTGCAGCCACTTCTTTTAAGATCCTAGAATGAAGTCTGTCAGGACCTGGAGACTTGTCAGCTTTTAGTTCTAATAATTGTTTTCAGAACCCTTTCCCTGGTGATTGTAAATGTTTTAAGTATCCTCCCTTTCACCTCTTGATTCTCAATTATTTCTGTCATGATATTTGTATCCTCTATTGTGAAGACGGACGCAAAATATCATTTCAGTTCATCCGCCATTTCCTTATTCTCCATTATTAATTCCCCAGGCTCACTCTCTAGAGGACCAACGCTCACTTTACTTACTCTTTTCCTTTTTACATACCTGTAGAAACTCTTACTGTCTGTTTTTATATTTCTAGCTAGCTTTTTCTCGTACTCCAATGTCTCCCTCCTTATTATTCTTCTAGTCATTCTTTGCTGGTTTTTATATTCTGTCCAATCTTCTGACCTGCAACTAATCTTTGTGGAATTGTATGCTTTTTCTTTCAATTTGATACTATCTTTAACTTCTTTAGTTAGCCATGGATGGTACGTCCTTCCCCTAGAGTCTTTCTTTCTCACTGGAATGTATCTTTGCTGAGTGTTATGAAATATCTCATTAAATGTCTGCCACTGCATCTCTAGTGACCTATCCCGCAACCTAAGTTCCCAGTTCACTTTAGCCAGCTCTGTCTTCATGCCCTCATAATTGCCCTTATTTAAGTTTAAAACACTAGTCTTAGACTCTTCTCTCCCTCAAACTGAATGCGAAATTCAATCATATTGTGATCACTGCTACCTGGAGGCTCCTTTACAATGAGGTCATTAATTAATCCTGTCTCATTGCACATTACCAGATCTAGAATAGCCTGCTCTCTGGTTGGCTCTAGGATGTGCTGCTCTAAGAAACTGTCCCGAAAGCACTCTATGAACTCATCTTCCAGGCTACCTTTGCCAATCAGATTCTTCCAATCTCTATGTAGATTAAAATCACCCATGATTATCGCTGTTCCTTTCTCACAAGCCCCCATTATTTCTGTATACCCTGTCCTACAGTGTGGCTACTGTTACGGAGCCTATAAACTACTCCCACAAGTGACTTCTTGCCTTTACTATTTCCCAAACTGATTCTACATCTTGGTCTTTGGAACTAAGGTCATTTCTCTCAATTATACACGTCATCCTTAATTAACAGAGCTACCCCTCCACCTTTTCCTAGCTTCCTGTCCTTCCAAAATGTAAAGTATCCTTGAATATTCATTTGAGTATGAGTACTTGAATATGAAACGATGCTAACTTCCAGGCAATCGCAAGAAAGTGCAACCAACAAGATAACCATGATGTGGAGATGCCGGTGATGGACTGGAGAGTAGGAGGTTAAGGGGTGATCTTATAGAAGTCTATAAAATAATGAGGGGCATAGATAAGGTCGATAGTCAAAATCTTTTCCCAAAGGTAGGGGAGTCTATAACGAGGGGGCACAGATTTAAGGTGAGAGGGGAGAGATACAAAAGGATCCAGAGGGGCAATTTTTTCACTCAAAGGGTGGTGAGTGTCTGGAACGAGCTGCCAGAGGCAGTAGTAGAGGCGGGTACAATTTTGTCTTTTAAAAAGCATTTGGACAGTTACATGGGGAAGATGGGTATCGAGGGATATGGGCCAAGTGCAGGCAATTGGGACTAGCTTAGTGGTATAAACTGGGCGACATGGACATGTTGGGCCGAAGGGCCTGTTTCCATGTTGTAACTTCTATGATTCTATGATTCTATGAGTCGCACAACACCAGGTTATATCCAACAGCTTTATTTGAAATCACAAGCTTTCGGAGCTTTGCTCCTTCGTCACCTGTTGGATATAACCTGGTGTTGTGCGACCCCTTAAACAAGATAACCAGTTAAGTCCCACACAACCGAAGCAGATTCAGTCACAGAAAACTGTGCCCCAAGACTTTAACATCTGCAGCAGCACTTAATCTCCTTCCTCCAAATGGGCGCCAACTTAATCCAAGGAGCAACTATGCTCCCAGCGCACGCCTACACGATGCTAATTATTATCAACCACCAATAAAGGTGCCGCTGGCCACTTCCCCACCCTGTGGCGGTTGTATCAACAATAACATGGCCGGGAATGAAAACACTTACCACGGCTGAGGAAGTGGATCCCTTTGAGAAAGTATTTTGCTTAAATCAGATTTCTCAACGAGAAGCGTGTCATACTTATGGGCCATACCCGTGGCTTGTGCTTGCTTGCTTGCTTCCTAAGGAGTTGCGGTTGGCTGCAGAAATATTTCGTGCCTGCGACAAAAAGCATCGTTATGAAATGATGAGTGGCGGCGGCATGGCTCGGTGAGAGTTTCCCCTCGGACCCGCAGCCAGTTGTTGCAGCTCTGGGTGAACGCGCCGCCGAACCCCGCACCGACTGTAAACAATGCGGTTGCCCGGATACCTAATTGTAGCGAGAAGGCCCGGATGTCGCAGTTCTGTTCTCAGTGCCCGCCAGAGCTTTTTAATTGCAAGGACAGCAATTTATGGGGAGGATGGGAAGGAGGCAAATGTAGGGAGGGTGGTAACTATCACCATGGAATCACACAGCACAGAAGGAGGCCGTTCGGCCCATCCTGCCTGTGCCAGCTCTTTGAAAGAGCTATCCAATGAGTCCCACTCTCTCCCCATAGCCCTGTATTTTTTTTTCCTTTTCAAGTACATGTCCAATTTCCTTCTGAAAGTTACTGTTGAATCTGCTTCCACCACCCTTTCAGGCAGTACATTCCATATCATAACAATTCACTGCATTAAAAAAATTCTCCTCCCCCCCCCCCCTTGCCAATTATCTTAAATCTGTGTCCTCTGGTTACAGACCCTCCTGCCAGTGGAAACAGTTTCTCCCTTTCCACTCTATCAAAACCCAGGCAGGGTCATGAGCATCTGGCCATGAGAGGCTAGTGCTGTATCCAAGCAGGGTGTCTGCATATTACTTGTATCCCTTCATTCAACTCAGCACAAATGCAGCAAGCTTGCCAACTATAACTCGCATTCTCAAGACTGTCACCAGCTAATGTCTAGCTTCTGTCTCCCATTCTAACTCTTCTTCATTTTGTATGTGGTAAAACACCCAGAACCAGTGGACAGCAGCAGCTACCGATGGTAGGGAGAGACCAGGAGAGACCTTGCCGGAGGGCTGTCTAATTTCTCAGGGGAGGGCTGTGAGAAGCTCAGCAGAATTGCTGAGCTACGAGCTGATCCCTGATATCTCTGGCTGCGAAGTGCTGATGTGGCCCTTCTCGAGGGCCCAGCTGTGAGAAGAAAACTGCTGGCCTCACACAACCAGCTGAATGAGATATTGGAAATTGTGCCAAGGAGTTTCACCACGATGTGGAGGAGTCCACGTCCAGTCTCTGTGGTGTCATCTCGCATGGCATCACCACACTGCAGTCTACCATGGATACTGTGATCACCTCCAGAGACGTTGAAGCTGGGCCCTCACTGTAGGAGTCCATGTTAGCAGTCTTTGCAGCTTTGTTGGAAGTTCAAACGGCTGCCGTGCAGACTTCAGGCTCCACAATGGAGTGATTGGTGGATCGAATGGATAGGAGCTTTGAAGGGATCAGTCTCATCTTCTGCAATCTGCTCTTCCGCACATCAGTGGAATTGATGAGCCCTAGTCCCACTGGCATGGTAGTCGAGCGATGGGAGCGGCACGTGTTGCCTCTCTCAGGTTGTCAGCACGTCTGCACATTGGCCCCCCTCAACCAATATCTGCCATAGTGTCAGCAAGTTAGCTAGGCCAGACTGCCCCGGCAGCAGCTGAGTTGCAGCAGCCTCACAGGCTCGAGCGCCCACAATTCAGCGGTCACGAGCATCTCAACGGTCCCAACGTAAGGAACAGCAGCCTTGTACCAGCTCTGCTCAAGCCACTAAGGGAGCACCTCGTTGGACTAGTAGAGTTAGGGAACCTTCTCTAAAGAAAAACACTATGGATTGATCATCTGGGTGGGAAATAAATGGAAGGCATTAAATTAATCAACTTTATCACTTGGCACTTTGGTCTGCAGAATGGTTTCATTGCATCTTCCGAGTCTGCATTGTCAGAATGTCATTGATATATAAGTTGTCTGAATGGTTTGAATGTTCTTCATTGCAGTACGAAGGGAGTGGGGAAGAATGTGACAAGGGCTGTTATGCAGAGGGGCTCTGTCTAATTTCTCAGGGCCGGGGTTTAAGAAGCTCAGTGGAATCTCTGAGCTATGAGCTGACCCCTCACATCTCCTGCTGCATGGCACTGATGTGGCCCTTCTCCCTCTGCTGCTTCCTCCTTCTCCCAGGTCTTCCTCGTCTGATGATGACTGCTGCTGCTCCTCTCCCTCCTCCAAATGCAGGCATCTCTGCAATGCAATGTTGTGCAATGTGCAGCAGACCACTTGATCTGGGGGATATTCCAGGGAGCCACCTGAGCGGCCCAGACACCTAAACCTATTGCTTGAGCATTCCTATTGTGTGCTCTATAATGATCGTGGTAGTACCCTGGCTTCGACTGTACCTGTTCGGGCAAGGTGAGGTTGCGGAGGGGTATGATCAGCC
The DNA here is from genome assembly GCF_035084215.1 of Heptranchias perlo. Lineage (NCBI taxonomy): Eukaryota > Metazoa > Chordata > Chondrichthyes > Hexanchiformes > Hexanchidae > Heptranchias > Heptranchias perlo. The sequence goes on from NC_090325.1 coordinate 115,209,122, forward strand.
AGATCTGCAGGGGGTACCTCTTGTTCCCCAGCAACCATCCTGTCACATTCCTCACAGGGCTGAATGGTGGGGGTTGGTAGAATATCTGAGAATAAAAGCATTGTGCATAACCTGCATGATGTTGATCCTATGATCAGCCACTAGCTACATATTGATAGCGTGGTATCTTTTTCTATTTACAAATGTTGCTGGCTGGTGTTCTAGTGCCCCAATGGCCACGTGTGTTTCGCACAGTCAATGCATGAGAAGGAGGCCACCCACTGCTACAAAGTCATGAACTCTATTCTGTTGAATGCTTAGGTCAATGGAGAGGGTGATGTACTGCTTGGCCCTGACAAAGACGGCATCGGTCACCTACTTAACACAGCTGTGAACTGCAGACTGGGAGGTGTGGTTAGTGTCCTCTGTAGCTGATTGAAAGTATTTAGTGGCCTAAAAATTCAGGGCTGTGTTGACTTTGAGGGCCACTGGCATGGCATGGCCTCCCTGGTTCAGCAGGCAGCAGGTCCTGTTGCAGGAAGTTGCAGAGGTCATAGAGTCATAGAGTTATACAGCACGGATAGAGGCCCTTCGGCCCATTGTGTCCGCGCCGGCCATCAGCCCTGTCTACTCTAATCCCATATTCCAGCATTTGGTCCGTAGCCTTGTATGCTATGGCATTTCAAGTGCTCATCCAAATGCTTCTTGAATGTTGTGAGGGTTCCTGCCTCCACAACCCTTTCAGGCAGTGAGTTCCAGACTCCAACCACCCTCTGGGTGAAAAAGTTCTTTCTCAAATCCCCTCTAAACCTCCCGCCTTTTACCTTGAATCTATGTCCCCTTGTTATAGTACCCTCAACGAATGGAAAAAGCTCCTTAGTATCCATCCTATCTGTGCCCCTCATAATTTTGTACACCTCAATCATGTCCCCCCTCAGCCTCCTCTGCTCCATGGAAAACAAACCCAATCTTCCCAGTCTCTCTTCATAGCTGAAGCGCTCCAGCCCTGGTAACATCCTGGTGAATCTCCTCTGCACCCTCTCCAAAGCGATCACATCCTTCCTGTAGTGTGGCGACCAGAACTGCACACAGTACTCCAGCTGTGGCCTAACCAGTGTTTTATACAGCTCCATCATAACCTCCTTGCTCTTATATTCTATGCCTCGGCTAATAAAGGCAAGTATCCCATAGGTCTGTGACAGGCTGCCTGAAGAAGGGCAACCTCTTCTGGCTCTGCCCCTCAGACAGGTCCAAGAAGGTAACTCTTGGCCTGTACACCCAGTGTGCTAGGTGTGACCTCCTGTACGCAGCCCCCCTCACCTGTTGTCTTCTGAGAGGCCCAGGAACTGGTGGTAGTGGTTACTGAGGTTGCTGCTGATGCTGCTTCTCCTCCATCTCTTACTCCAGCCCTCTGTACAGTAGCTATGGATTCGGGGAAGAGCGGGACTGGGGAGGGACCCAGTTAGGTTGGACGTATTCCTGGAGGTTTCATCAAATGACCTCTCGCCTAGTCAAACAGCCTTTTTTACAATCTCCAGTATTTTTATAGCTGTTAAATGAAAGTATTCAAAGAAAATGAAAAAATACTAGATAACTTTTTATGTCCCTATTATTTTTCTCCTGGATTGCTAGCAGCAGTGTACTGGAGATTCTTTAATCCCTGGAGATTCCAGGATAATCCTGGAGGGTTGGCACCCGTAGGCCCAGTCCGTTTTGACTTGTGCCAGTGAATGCTGATCGTCCGTGTGGAATGCTGAAGGTTGGCATGTATGAATTAGAGATAGGAAAATAGTGGGAATGCTAGAGATCTGAAATAAAACAGAAAATGCCGCAAATGCACAGCAAGTCACTCAACACATTTCTGACAAGAGTCCGCATCTGAAATTTTAACAATTATAGGTTTCTTTTTCAGGTGCTGCCTTTTTTTTCCCTTTTTCTTTTTAACAGCTTTTTATTTTTGCTCAGCTCAGGAGTGTGGGATGGAAGTGCAGCCAGGCTGACTCTTCTTTTTTTAAAACAAATCCAAAACCAAATGTCATTTTATTTTGAGGATCCAGGATGCACACCAGTCCCTGCGGCGTCCACCGGTGGTGGAATAGGTGCGGCCTTTTTTTTCCTTCTTTTTGCAGGTCTTTTTTCTCAATTAGGCCCCCCTTTTATAAGGGGGGGGGGTGGTGGTTAGGGTATATTTTTATTTAAAACAAATCAAAAGCCAAATAACAGTGTCAAATAATATTTTTTTTCTTTGTTTATGTGCAGAAACCCACAAAACAAGTGTCAAATCAAAATTTGCTTTCTTTTTTTTCTTTCAGGCTGATCCTTGATTACTTACATCCAATCCTATCACAACAGCGACTCTTTTGCTTTGGTGTTTTTAGGCCCCCCCTTTTATAAGAAGGGGGGGATTAGGGTGTGTTTATGTGCAAAACAAAACCCCAAAAAACCAAAACAAGTGTCAAATAATACATTTCTTTTTCTTCTTTTCTCTTTTTTTCTTTTATTTTTTTTGTGTTTTTAGGCCCCCCCTTTTATAAGGGAGGGGTTTAGGGTGTGTTTATGTGTGAAAAACCAAAACAAGTGTCAAATTATAATTGTATTATCCTGCTCCAGACCCTGCAGTGCCTCCACTGGTCGCGCAACAGCTGCTGCCTTGCTGTGTATTTGCAGCATTTCCGGGTACAATCTGGGGGCGTGTCCTCGGTGCGCGCGCCCCGGGTGATAAGCGCGCGCACGATTTTTTTTGTTTGCTCGTCAGTGCGCAAGCGCGGATCAGGCCTGTTTCCCGGGGACTGTCACAGTCGCGCAGCGGCAGCGCGTGGTTTGGGCGGCCCGGGTTTCGCTCTGTTGGTTGTGGCTTTTGTATGTGCGCTGCGTCCGATTGTTGCTCTCACTCGCTACGATGAGTATCCGGCCTGGAGTCACTTACACCATCGGCATTCTTTGCATTATTTTATTAATAGTGAGCATTACACTCCTCGTCGCCAATGTCTTCCTCAATGTCGTCGATAATTATGTTAAAAAGGTAAGGGCTGGAATTATTTGCATTCCCTGCGCTAGATTTAGCAGAGGGAACACCACATAGGAATGCATTCCGGTTTTTCAAATCCTCATTTCCACCTGTTTCATCCTTTTGGATGTCCGAATATTTTGAAACCCCTGTCGATCTGAGCTGGCCCTGACTGAGACACAGATTTTTTTTGGTAGATACTGGCATTAGGAAATTAACAATAGGGGCTGGTGCATCAATGAATTACGTTGTATACAATGGATACTTTTGTTATTTATTGGGCTGTGTTCCAGACTTCAAAAAAACATACACACATTTAAATACAATGGAATATTCTCCCAATTAAGCATGTTGTACAACAAACCTGGCACGAAAAGTATCCAATGCAGAATTAATGATTGAGTCCTGATACTGTAAGAATGTTCTCATTTTTAAAGTATTGTCTTATCAGTACGTTTTAAAATAAGTGTAGTTCAATTGGGTGCCTTAATATACTTTGACTTTCATTTGTTATGTGTCGTTTATATAAGTGGGAATGGACACTGCAATTAATAACAGGGTTTTGGTAATTTGAACATGTTGGAGTGTTGAGTCATGGTTTTAGGACAGCCTATACAGCAATTTACACTCATAAAGTTCCTTTGATGTTAAATATCCCATGGTGCTTTACCAATGAAAATAGACAAGGACATGAGTGCTGAACCATGGAAGTAGGGATTAGGAGAGGTAACTGAAAGCTTGGTTGAAAAGATTTAGTTTTGAAATGGCTTTTTAAAGGAGGAGATGTTGGGGTTTAAGGAAAGGTGTTCCAGAGGGCAGGGCTAAGGCAGCTGAAAGATGTGCTACCAATGGTGGGGTGAAAGGGAGGATACACAAAATGCTAGAGTCACATAATGCTTTTAAGAAATTAATGTTTGTAAGAAATTTGTTTTTTATTGTTTGCATTTGATATTGTGGTGTGCTGAGCATTCAACTCTGTATATAACTGATGTGAATTTAATTACTAAGGCTTCTCATGCTGGGAAGCATCTTGAGGGTCCCTGATTTAATAAGTGGAAACCAACAATTTTAAGGTTGCATAACTTTTTATTAATGTGGTCACATTTCAAAGTGGAATTTTTGAATCCTTTGGGGCATTGATGCACTGGTGAGGACCCAGAAAAGAGTGATAATGTAATTCTGGGACTTCGTGTTAATTGTATATGTGAATTATATCAATTGACGAATGATTCAGCTCGGGTGCATCAGCAATTGGGAATGCTCTGGCTCCCATATATAAGGGAGTAGGCTTGGGGAAATGTGGGTTTTGGTGAGGGATGCATTGGGTGTAATGTGAATCCCAGTAAATAAAGTTTTTATAACCAACTAAATGTATTCAATCCTTCACTGTCTAGCTATCTGTTTGTAACACTTGGAACTTTATTTAAATGATCTTTTTGAAGGCAACTGCATGCAAAATTCTTTTACTAATGACTTTTACAAGGCTAAAGTAATCTGTTCTGAATTAGTTGATGTCATCCCAGTACTTAAATATGTTGTAAACAATTTTACAACACCAAGTTATAGTCCAGCAATTTTATTTTAAATTCACAAGCTTTTGGAGTAAATATGTTAACAGCTTAATGTAACTTGATACTTTCAGTGGCCAAAGTATTACAGCCAAACCTTTGTCCACCTTGCTCATGGAGACCCATTTATTGTAGAAGTGTTTCTTCTAGTGTACATGACCTTATTTACACAAATTTAGTTCTAATCCTTTTACCTGTGCACTTAAGTAAACCAGATCCCCTTAAGTACTTTTTGTTACCGTGCTGCAACTGTTGTCGTTTTAAAAAAAAATAAATACCAGCTGATTTCATGTGATGCTGATTTTTTTTTAAAAAGGGGAGCGGAACTAGGGCTCTTTACTAAGTAAGCTTGGTTCTGCTGAGAAGAAAAGTGGAACTATGGAGGGGAAAGAAAGCAGAACTGGGACTTGTTAAATGGAGCATAGGGTGTATTTTTAAAAAAAACAACTGGAGAACTGAAGCTATGGGGAGGCCCCTTTTTTTTAAAAAGTAGCACAACTGGGAATGTTAAAAGAAAAGCAGTTCAACAGAGGTCTTGAAAGAAAGGAAGATTTGCATTTATATAGTGCTTTTGACGATAGAACATTCCCAAGCGCTTTACAGCCAATGAGGTATTTTTGAAGTGTTGTCACTGTAATGCAGGAAACGCAGTAGCCAATTTGCTCACAGGTCTTGGTTGGAGGATAAATATTGGTGAAAACACCGGGGAGAACACTTCTGCTCTTCTTTGAAATAGTTGCATGGGATCTTTTGTGTTCAGCTGAGGGGGCAGACAGGGCCTCATTTAATGTCTCATCCGAAAGACTGCACCTCAAACAGTGCTGCACTCCTTCAGTACTGCACTGAGTGTCAGCCTCGAATTTGTGCTCGGGTCCCTGGAGTGGGACTTGAAGCAACAACCTTCTGATTCTGAGGTGAAAGTGCTACCACAGAGCCATGGCTGAAACCTCTTTATTGGGGGAGGGCAAGAAACAGGAAAATTAGGGCTGAATGAGCTAAATAGGGGCAATTTTTAAAATGCAAGTAATTATGCTTAGACAGCAGAGGGCTGTAACATCGACTCTGACTGCTGTATGGCCTCATTTCAAGCATCAGAGTTCCACTGGATCATTACTGATCTGGTGTCGCCAGGTTAACCGAGAACGACCCCATGGCCGCCTCCAATCTGGAGTGGGGGATTTTTTTTGAAACACCAGAACTTATTTTTCAATGTGTTCATTTCTGGGCACTTCACCTCAGGAGGGAAATATTGGCCTTGGAGAGGGTGCAGCACAGCTTCACCAGAATGATACCAGTGCAAAAAGGGTTGAATTAGGAAGATAGGTTGTATAGATCAGTCTTGTATTGCCTTGAGTATAAATGATTAAGGGGTGATCTAGTTGAGGTGTTCAAAATGAAGGAATTAACAGGGTAGATAAAGAGAAACTTTCCTCTGGTGGCGGAGTCCAGAAAAGGGACATAACCTTAAAATTAAAGCTAAGCCGTTCGGGGTGACGTCAAGAAGTACTTCACACAAAGGGTGGTGGCAATCTGGAACACTTTCTCTTTCCTCCCCCCCCCCCCCCCATTAAGCTGTTGAGGCTAGGACCATTGACAATTTCAAAACTGAGATTGATAGATTTTTGTTAGGCAAGTGTATTAAGGGTTATGGAACCAAGATGGGTAGATGAGGTTAAGATATAGATCAACTACAATCTAATTCAATGGCGGAACAGTCTCGAATGGCCTATTCCTGTTCCTAAATGTATAAAAGCATTGGCAGATGAAACAGGCCTGCTGTTTTACTGGGGCAAATAGATGGTGCAGAATTAAGGAAAGTAAAAGGGGAGAAAATTAACCCAATCCCTACAAAAATGGTTGGCTGCTATATTTGAGCTTTTTTTTAGAATGGGTACTTTCCATTTACATCAAACTTTCTTATTTCTTGGGACTAATGCTAGTAATTTTAAAAAAAACTTTTGGGAGAAGAGTTGGAGTTTAACTTAAATTTTTATTGGCAAAAAAAACAACAAAAAAAAGAAACTAACTAGTGGCTGTAGATTCAAAGTGACCTTCCCGTTACCTCTATATAGTGAGATCCATTAAAGACAAAATTCTGGATGCAGCATGTCATACTTTCAGATCTGGACCTGAATTCTTCAATTGTAACTAAGAAACATTATTGTAAGCTGTTCTCAGAATTTGAAATCCTGCATGTGCTCTGAGCTATTACTTTGCAGCTCTTGTTTTTACAAAAGGCATGCAGTTAAAGAAGTTGGAGGGCCTCCTTGGTCCCACACTGATCAAGGGTCTGTGTATATGCACGTGCAGAGTGAGCATTGATATAACTTGAAAACACATTTTAGGAATGTAAGTGCTGCTGTTCAGTTATTGTACCATTTAATACCTATTGTAAACAAATGTTCCTGCATGTTTTATGGTGAAATATGGCATCTGAAGCTAAATAAACACTTGTGTTCTGCTTTAGCCAGTGATGATCCCCATTCCATCATTAAACATGCAACAGTGTTCTTTACAACCAGTAGGGTACAGTTTTTATAGTTGCTTAGCATATCCAAATAAGTGATTAATGATCCCCATGACAGATGGCTGATGTTGCTGCATCTTTTCAGCATTATTGTATTTGGGAAGCAGCATCGTAAATTCCAAAACTAGGGATCATAACTATAAGGTAGTCACTGAGAAATCCAATAAGGAATTCAGGATTGCGTATCAAAGGTAATGCAATAATCATGGGGGACTTTAATCTTCATATAGACTGGGCAAATCAAATTGGCAAAGGTAGATTGGAAGACGAATTAATGGAATGCATTCGAGACGGTTTCCTCGAGCAATACGTCATGGACCCAACCTGGGAACAGGCTATTTTAGATCTTGTATTGTGTAATGACTCAGGGTTAGTTAGTAATCTCTCAGTAAAGATCCTCTAGGGAAGAGTGATCATAATATGATAGAATTTCACTGAGTTTGAGAGTGACATACTTAAGTCCGAACTAGATTCTTAAATAGTCAGTTACACAGGTATGAGGGCAAGTTGGCTAAGGTAGATTGGGAAATTAAATTAAAGGGTATGACATTTGAAAAGCAATGGCAAACATTTAAAGGAATATTTCAATATTCTCAACGTGCATACGTTCCATTGAGAAATAAACTCCATGGGAAAAGTGATCCTCCCATGGCTAACCAGAGAAGTTAAGGATAGTATTAGATTAAAAGAGGCCTATTATGTTGCCAGGAAGAGTGGTAAGCCTGAGGATTGGGAACGTTTTTAAAAACCAGCAAAGGACGACCAAAAAATTGATTAAAAAGGGAGAAAATAGAATATGAAAGTAAACTAGCAAGAAATATAAAAACGCATTCTAAGAGCTTCTATGTAATGTAAAATCATATGATTCAGGTAGCAAAAGTGAATGTTGGTCCCCGAGAGGCTGAGACAGGAGAAATTATAGTGGGGAATCGGGAAATGGCAGATGTGTTAAACAAATATTTTGTATCTGTCTTCACAGTAGAAGATACAAAAAACATACCAGAAATAGTGGGGAACCAAGGGTCTAATGAGAGTGAGGAACTTGAAGTAATTATCAGTAGAGAAAGAGTACTTGAGAAACTAATGGGACTAAAAGCCGATTTTAAACCCCCTGGACCTGATGGCCTACATCTGAGGGTTCTAAAAGAGGTGGCTGCAGATTTAGTGGATGCATTGGTTATGATCTTGCAAAATTCCCTAGATTCTAGAACAGTCCCAGTGGATTGGAAGGAAACATATGTAACCCCGCTATTCAAGAAAGGAGGGACGAGAGAAAACAGGGAACTACAGGCCAGTTAGCCTGATATCAGCTGTTGGGAAAATGCTGGAATTGATTATTAAGGAAGTGGTAACAAGGCACTTAGAACATCATACTATGATTAGGCAGAGTCAACATGGTTTTATGAAAGGGAAATCGTGTTTGACAAATTTGTTAGTTTTTTTGAGTATGTAACTGGCAGGGTAGATAAAGGGGAACCAGTGGATGTAGTATATTTTGGATTTTCAAAAGGCATTTGATAAGGTGACACAAAAGGTTGTTACACAAGGTAAGGGCTCATGGGGTTGGGGGTAACATATTTAGCGTGGATAAAGGATTAGTTAATGGACAGAAGAGTAGGGATAAACGGGTCATTTTCAGGTTGGCAGGCTGTAACTAGTGGGGTACCGCAAGGATCGGTGCTTGGGCCTCAGCTATTTACAATCTATATTGATGACTAGGATGAAGGGACTGAGTGTAATGTATCCAAGTTTGCTGACAATACAAAGCTGGTGGGAAAGTAAGTCTGGATAGACTGGAGAAGCTGGGGTTGCTCTCCTTAGAGCAGAGAAGGTTGCAAGGAGATTTGATAGAGGTATTCAAAATCGTGAAGGGTCTAGACAGAGTAGATAGAGAGAAACTGTTCCCACTGGCAGAAGGGTCAAGGACCAGAGGACATAGATTTAAGGTGATTGGCAAACGAACCAAAGGTGACATGAGGAAAAACTTTTTTTTAAGACAGCGAGTGGTTAGGATTTGGAATGCAGTGCCTGAGGGGTGGTGGAGGCAGATTCAATCATGACCTTCAAAATGGAACTGGATAAGTACTTGAAAGGAAAAAATATCTACCTAGAGTAGTGGCATTTGCTACCACGTGGAGAAGTTGAGGCAAATAGCATAGCATTTAAGGGAAAGCTAGATAAGGGAGAAAAGAATGGAAGGATATGCTGATGGGGTTAGAGGAAGTAGGTTGGGAGAGGCTCGTGTGGAGCATAAACACTGGCACATACCAGTTGGGCAGAATGGCTTCTTTCTGTGCTGTAAGTTCTATGTAAATAGTAATGCTTTTTATTGTAATGCTAGATCTTGTGATTTACTCGTACTAAATAAAATTATAAATTGGCAGAACTTATCTGAGCTATATTGCCATTATTTTCATTTGTGTCCCAGGTTGTGTGATCATGTGACCTTTTCACTAGTGTAAATGACAATGTAAGGTGTTCTAGATGCTACATACTACATGTAATTGTGGTTTTAAGTATCACTTTTGTGGAATTGGATTAAATACTTGAAGGGAAAAATTTACAGGGCTATGGGGAAACAGGGGAGTGGCACTAATTGGGTAGCTCGAACAAAGCACCAGCATGATGGGCTGAATGGCCTCCATCTGTGCTGTATCATACTATGATATCCACCTAAAACAGGCCTAGGCTAGTGCTGAAGCACTAGTAAAGGGACATGTCTTAATGGAAGAATGTTTAGGAAGCCAAAATTGATATCCTGCATTTAATAATGCATCATACTCACTGAAATGCTCTGAAGCTAATCTTACTGAGAAAAATGACTCTTCCTGCTCAAACAAAAACTGGGATGGGGAAAAGGGAGATTCACTAAATTGAACTGTAAAAAGCATTTTTGTGGTTCTGAAAAATGCTGTAACTAGAAAAAGTATCGATCAGCAGGAAAACATTTATGCATGCAGAACTATACTTGCGTACTCTGAAGGACGCACCAGTGTAATGCTGTTGATCTCAAAATGAAGCATGACATAACAAGTCAAGTAACCAGATCTCTCAAGCAGATGCTGTAGTTGTGATCACCAAAAGTAGTTCAACTGACTGTAGAAATGCTGCTAACTGGATAAATACCAGTATTGACTCAAAGAAACTCACCACCCCACCACCTGTCCTGTCTTACAAGCTGTTTCTTATCTTCCTAGTACAAATGTGTGGGGATATAAATCTTAATTAAGAGCAGTTTTAAGAAGGCACGTGTACTTGTTCTTAGTAAAATAGAATGAATAATAGTCTTCAGTCAAAATTACCTGTGCTCAGCCACCAGCCAGCACTTTTTAAAAAAAAAAAGTGGTCATTAAAATTGTTTTACACTTTTTTAAAAAAAAGTTTGGATTTGTTTTTCCCAGGTTGGTGGATTGGTGAGACTGATTCTTTTTTCGCTGCTGATTCTGACCTGAAAAATGCCAAATTCTCCCAGTCTTTCTCCTGAGAGATGAACACATTGCATTAGTGACTTCATAACAAATGTTTTGTGGGGTACATGAAGTGCTCCTTCATCATGCAATGTGTGTGATGTCACTAACATATGTATACATCTCAGGACATGTGAAGACCAGGAAAAATTGGGATTTTTTTGTTTTCGCACACTTGCTGTATGTTAAAATTGAGGTTCTTGCCCTGTCAATCAAATACATTTTAACACAACAGCCCCAGAGGCGTGCACAATCGGTGTTTGAACTGTGTAAATAATTGTGGTGTCATTTCTCTTAACTGTGCCTTTTTGTTAGACTCTTGCTTGTTTTCTTGTTCATTGATGTTCCAAATAAAAACTTTAACTGATTTGCACTGGCAACCCCTGCCCCCCACCAAAAAAAATTGTGCTTTTTAAAAAAAATTAAATCTGAGAAAACACCTGGGATTTTAAATGGACAACAAAAACTAACTTTTCAATAATCCTTAACTTTTTTATTAGAAAAAACTTAGAACAGAAATCAGCAGTAGCGCGGGGGTCACTGAATTCTTGTTATCCATGCTAACCTTGTCACGTGGACATTAGAAATAATTGGACCAAGATTAATTTGGCATTGTAGGAATTTTCATTTTGAAGACAATAAACAAAATGTGGTCACAACTGTTTAAGTTATTCTGAATTGTATGCTCGGTGTTGAATGGCTTGTTAACAACACCAGTTCAAAATGTGATCTGTTATGGAGAGGGTAACTTTTTAAAAAATTGCAGCAAAGATTAGATACCTTTTTTTAACTTGCTTGTATTTCTTCAAATTGGTTGGGTGTCTTATCTTTTTTAGTTGGATATTGTTCAGAGATCAGATCTGTTCAAGGAAGTTTCTCATTTTAAAAGTACTTTTGTAGTGTATTCTTATTTTCTACACCTTTATGACAAATTATCTAACCTCTGCCTTTTTCTTAATGCAATTTAAACCAGGACCTGTTGCACTTCTGGTATAACGTTTTTTGGTGTTGGTGCCAGATGTGCAGATGATTACTATAACTTGGATATAGATTGTTTTATCAATGCTTTGATTTAATTACGTTTACTTGTACAGACTTCTTGGCTTGACCCTTTGTGGTCACTTAGATGTCATTTAACACAAATTTTTGAGATAGATAGAGGAATATAATTATACCGGCCTGTTTCTAGAATGGCACATTTTATATTTAGATTAGATGGGGTGATTTCCAGAAGCTTCCTTGCAAATTTTTGTGTCATAAATATTTTCTTGTGTGCAGATCAGAAAGTTTCAGGTGGTCTGATGGGGATATGTGGTAAAAGGTTGGGAATGTGTGCAATTTGACTGAATCATTCAAACATGGAATTTTTGCCCTTATTTAAAATTAGCATTGTGCTGGGGAACTTGATTGGTTTCTATTCTGTATTAGCGTCAAGCATTCCCAGGGTAGGAATAGTACACTCTACTCCTCAACAGCTTGCCTTAATGCCAACTTCAGGAGCGCACTGCTGTGCCAGAAAGAATCTTTCCCTTTCCCACACTAGCCACCCTTATACTCTCTCGAGTTAGTGCTGTATTGTGCATTGTATTGTGGGTATCTGCTTTCTGATCCAGCGTGGATTCTTTTGTAAAATGCATGTTCTTAACTCAAGGTGTAGAAAATAAGATATTTCGCAATGAGGCTTTATTCTGGGATGGGAAAGAGCGCTGTTGTGGTTTGAGAACCTGTGGCCATTTTTTCCACGCACAGGACCCAGACGGGAGCTGTTTTAAAATGCTTTGAACTAAAAGCTGCTCCAGTCAATCCTGTGCTGAGTTGCCAATCTAGTGGCAGTGGAGAGGTGTTTTAAATGTGGCTAAACAATAAAATACAGCAGATGCAGCAAATCAAACAATCAGAAAATGCTGGAGAGTCAGATAGCATCTGTGGCGAAAGGTTAACTTTCTCATGCTTTCAGGTATAAACCCTTCCTCAGAACTGTGATATAAATGAACAGCATTTAAGAAGAAATGAGTGCTGTGGTAGGGATCTGGAAATGGTTAAAGGACAGAAGTGATGCTTGCATGAGCAAAAGGAAGTATGAGAGAAATCAAACAAATTCCATGTTTGAATGACCTGTAAGACTGAGTGTGAGACGAGCTAAAGAGGGATAGGTAAATAGAATGGGAATTATTAAAAACTGGCATAGCAGGTTCCAGCGGCCCAGGACTTGGGTGGAAGAAAAAAAAAGTAGGTCGACAGCACCCGTCCCACATTGCCAGTGGTGTGGGAGGTGGTGAATGAGCAGGTGTTTAATCTCTTGGGCTTGCATAGGAAGGTGCGGGGAAAGGAGACCAGGTGGTGGTATTGATGGGAGAGTGACCCAGGGTGTCCCTTTGAAATGCTAGTAGGGTGGGAGAGGAGATGTTTGATTGGTGCGATCACATTGAAGGTGGTGGATAATGGCAGTTGATGAACTGCTGAATGCGGGGACTATTAGGACCCCTCGTACTCACCATCACGGTTCTGAGAGGAGACCGCTGTCCAGGGTCCCAAAAACAGCTTCCAGGTGATACAGTAATTTACTTGTACTTCCTCCAACCTAGTATACTGTATTCGCTGCTCACTGTGCAGTCTCCTCTACATTAGGAAGACCAAACACAAATTAGATAATTGCTTCGCAGCTGACTCTGAACTTGTTGCTTGCTTTAATTCTCTGCCCCCACTCCCACTCTCGAACCTCTTGATCTTTGGCCTTCTACACTGTTCTGATCAAGCTCAACACAAGATCCAAATCAGCACACCAGCTTCCTATTATGCACTTTGCAGACTCCTGGCCTTAATATTGACTTTGACAACTTCTGTGTCTTTTTCTTTCTTTCATTGTGCTCCTTTTGTCTCTAGCACATTTCTGTCCTTTTTAACTTTCCTGATTCCCACATTAGTACTTTTCCTGTGTGTTTTTCTCCTTCACCCTTTCTCTCATTCTGTCGTGTCTTAAATGCTGTTCGTCTGTAATGATGTGGAGATGCCGGTGATGGACTGGGGTGGACAAATGTAAGGAATCTTACAACACCAGGTTATAGACCAACAATTTTATTTTAAAATCACAAGCTTTCGGAGATTGTGCCCTTCGTCAGGTGAGTTGTGAATGAGAGCTTCTCAAATCGCATATCTTATATTAGGCTGGGACACCATCACACCAATCAAAAGGTGTCGTTTGTGTTCAGACAGGTTAGCCACAGAGAGCGAGAGCATAAATATTAAAAACAGATAACTTTTTTTCCCCCTTGCTGGTGGGGTTACGTGTAGCGTGACAAGATCCCGGTTGAGGCCGTCCTCATGGGTGCGGAACTTGGCTATCAATTTCTGCTTGACGATTTTGCGTTGTCGTGTGTCTCGAAGGCCGCCTTGGAGAACGCTTACCCGAAGATCGGTGGCTGAATGTCCTTGACTGCTGAAGTGTTCCCCGACTGGGAGGGAACCCTCCTGTCTGGCGATTGTTGCGCGATGTCCGTTCATCCGTTGTCGCAGTGTCTTCGTGGTCTCGCCAATGTACCATGCTCCGGGGCATCCTTTCCTGCAACGTATACCTCATACGTTGCAGGAAAGGATGCCCCGGAGCATGGTACATTGGCGAGACCGTGCAGATACTGCGATAACGGATGAACGGACACCGCGCAACAATCGCCAGACAGGAGGGTTCCCTCCCAGTCGGGGAACACTTCAGCAGTCAAGGACATTCAGCCACCGATCTTCGGGTAAGCGTTCTCCAAGGCGGCCTTCGAGACACACGACAACGCAAAATCGTCAAGCAGAAATTGATAGCCAAGTTCCGCACCCATGAGGACGGCCTCAACCGGGATCTTGGGTTCATGTCACGCTACACGTAACCCCACCAGCAAGGGGTTATCTGTTTTTAATACAACTGGTCATTCTCTCTCTCTGCCTTTTGGGTCTCTTTCTCTCTGTCTGTGTAATTTGACACAATGTCTATTCAGTATACTGGGACCTTCTGTTTTCCGTGGTTAACCTGTCTGAACACCAACGACACCTTTTGATTGGTGTGATGGTGTCCCAGCCTAATATAAGATATGCGATTTGAGAAGCTCTCATTCACAACTCACCTGACGAAGGGGACAATCTCCGAAAGCTTGTGATTTTAAAATAAAATTGTTGGACTATAACCTGGTGTTGTAAGATTCATCTGTAATGAGTTTTGGGAAAGGTTTTAATACATTAAATTTCTGTGCACTTTTTGCATTTTTGTCAACCTAGGAAACTTGCAAAAGCTGACTAACTGCTTTAAAAAAGCTGGTGCAGCATCAGATGATCTGTTGACTTAAATAACCTTCCAACTTGATGAAGGCCACAGCTTCTCAATCAACTTAAATTCTGACTTTTTTATTACATGAGATTCGAGGACTTTTAGCAATGTTTTCAGAGTCCTATTTTGCAATTCAGTCCATTTTCCATCAAGACTTTGCAAATAGACCCAGTATTCTGTTGTGTATTGCAGGGGGGAATGAAACTACACAGAAGTATGCTCTTTTGCAGTGTGAATTAGCACTGCAGACATTAGGTTTATTTTGTTTGGGGGGGGGGGGGGTGTTCCTGCCTCCCAGGAAATTCAGATTTTTTTGCTATGTAATTGTAGTTGTAATTCTGCCTTTGAAAGTAAAGATTCTAGAAGGGTTATAAATATTTGAAATATGACTATAAAGTAATTGGTTCAAAAATAATCAAGTAACATCAAAAGATGAACAGTAGACTAGCCATTACACGCTCTATTACATTTTAAAAATACAACTTCACTGTCACCTGGGAAGGCAGTGTACTCCATGTAATTCAAGGGTCAATTGCACCCTGCATGAAACGTATTCCAAATGTTTTCCTGAATACTCTTAGTAAGTGTATTTGAGGACACCATATTGCAATTGATGATTAAATTACCTGCCCAACTGATGGTGAAATTGCATTTTTAAAATGTGATTGGGAGTATAGTGGCTGGTTGTGGATTTAGCAAATAAGGGGTGTGGGTGTGTCCATGTTAGTGTTTTGGGAGGGGGAACAGTAACTTTTTTTGGTAAACGTTTGCTAGCTGGTAGCTTGCCCTTGATTCCTTTTGGAGGGTGACTTCCTACCCAGGATTAGAGACACTAAAATATTCAAGCTCTTCTATGTTTCAAGTATATTTTACTAAGACACTTAGGTGTCTGAGGTTTTTTAAAATTTAAATGTCAGTATTTTCCACACCAAACAAAAGCTGGTTGGTTCAGTGCCTCTGTCCCTCCGTCTGTTGAAAAATTATAATCTCCACTCATGAACCAACACTTTTTGTTTTGCAGTTTTAATTATTTCCATCTTGTTTCTAGCTGAAGCTGAGCCCCTTTCCTTGATGCTGAAAACTTCAATACCATTGGAGACAATGGAGCTTTGTACTTTACATGAGACCCATTGGTTTGGTGTGTAAATAAAATGTGCTATGAAATAATCAATCTGGAGTGACACCAGTGCCCCTGTGCCCAGTCTCTCAATCTTGTTTGTAGTATTGGGGTGGTTTAGTTTTGTGGGGGGGGGGGGGGGTGGGTGGTGTGAGTGAGTAAGTGCAGGAAAGAGAGAGAAGTAGACTAATAAGTGGAAGCTGGGCACTCTTCCGTAAGAAAGAAGACATTATTCAGAATTTTGAAAGTTAAAGCAGCTGGACCAAAAAAGGACGTCTGCAACTTGATACAACAAATATGTGAAGACACAATCTATCGATGTTAACCTGGGGAGGGGGAACAAGGAAGAACACTTGTACTACATCTGTATACTCCTAAGTTAGTGGCCATGAATGTTTTTAAAGTAAACATTATAAGAATATGTTGTAAAACCCCTGTTAATGTACCTTGCAGTACAAAGTTTCTCGGTGGAAGGAGCTGCGCCTGCCTCTAACTCCCCACTGGAACAGTTGTATCCCTCTTAGGGACACATTTTTCTTCCTGCTTTCCATCAAATACTAGATACTAAAATTCTCTGCACTAAGTGCTGGGTGTAAAATATACCCCTTATTCCCTTCCTTGTTCTGAAGGGAATTTGCAGTCGTATTGAGGCAAAGTTTCAGTTGTCATTTTGTCTTTTTGCTTGAGCTTGACATTGTTTTTTATTCCCTTCCTGCCACCCCCTTCTGTTTTTTTATCATGTGCTTTTCTGATGGGATATTTTTTCCATGAACTCTTATCCCAGGTTCAAACTGTTTAAAACTAACCCTCCTGGCAAGGGCAATGGCCTCAGTGCCCCCAGGTTAGGGATTGGAAAACTATCTAGGACTTGTGTGTGTATGATATGCCATTTTTAAAAATGATCACAATTAGTTGTGGGGCTCTATCAAATGACAGTTGCTGTCTGATCTCTCCTGAAATTTACTCACTTGAGTGAAGTACTGGAGGATTTTCAGTACCAGTGGAAATTTTTTAAAACTTGCTCACAGGAAATGAGCAGTCCTGGCAAGACTGTGTTTATTGTCCTTTCCCAGCCACCCTGAATGTGGTGGTTGGTCACCTTGAACTGCTGCAGTCTTCGTGCTTATGGTGCTCCTACAATGGTGTTAATTAGGTAGGGAGTTTCAGGATTTTGACTGCACATCAATGTAGGGTCACATCAGGATGGCGTGTGACTTGGAAGGGAACTTGGGAGGCATTCTTATGATATTGCTATTGTCCTTCTCTGTGGTTGCGGTCATGGGGCTGGGAGCTGTTGGCTAAGTAAGCCTCATGACTTGCTGCAGAGCTTCCTGTAGACTGTACATACTGCAGCCACAGTACATTAGTGGTGGGCGAGATGGCTATTGAGTCTAGTGGTAGGGTGCCGATCCAGGGGTTTGCTTCGACCTGGATGGTGTTGATCTTGTGGCTGCACCCATCTAGGCAAGTGGTGAGTATTCCATCATGCTCCTGACTTGAGCCTTGTAGATGATAGTGAAGCTTTGGGCAGGGGGTGTGGGCGGGGGATGTTCTGAAGATGAGCATGTCGGTGTACCCACCCTCTGCCCTGTGTTTGTAGCCATGTTGTTGATATGGCCAGTCCAGTTAAGATTCCAGTCAATGGTGACCTTTTAAGATTTTGATGGTGGGGAATTCAGTCAAGGGGAGCTAGTTGGACTTTTCTCTCATTGCAGATGATAATTGCCTGCCAGTTGTCAGACTGAATGTGAATGTTGTCCATGACCTGCTGCAGGCCAGCATAGGCTGCTTCATTATCAAAGGAGTTATGGAATTGAATACAGGAATTGTCAATGAACAGCCCCACTCCTGACCTTGTGTTGGAGGAGAGGTTGTTGATGAAGCAGCTGAATATCACTGGGCAGATGTTTCCATGACAAACTCCTATAGTAATGTCCTGGGTCTGTGATGATTGACCTCTGACAGCCACAACCACATTCTTGAATATTGGTTACTGGAGGATTTTTCCCCCTGACCTCAATTCTGCTGGGGCTCCATGATGCTGTACTCTGTCACTTGCTGCCTTGATGTTGAGAGCAGTTTCACTCCTCACCACTCATTCAGCTCTTACACCCATGTCTGGCCCAAGGCTGTGGTAAGGTGTGGAGCCAAGTGATTTTATCAGAACCCAAACTAAGCTTTGAGTTGCTTGAGATGGCACTTGATTGCACCTTCCATAACTTTGATCATTGGGAGGCTGATAGGGTGGTAATTGGCTGGGTGACATTTATCCTTTTTTTTTCTTTTTTTTAATTCGTTCACAGGATGTGGGCGTCGCTGGCGAGGCCGGCATTTATTGCCCATCCCTAATTGCCCTTGAGAAGGTGGTGGTGAGCCGCCGCCTTGAACCGCCGCAGTCCGTGTGGTGAAGGTTCTCCCACAGTGCTGTTAGGAAGGGAGTTCCAGGATTTTGACCCAGTGACAATGAAGGTACGGCGATATATTTCCAGATCAGGATGGTGTGTGACTTGGAGGGGAACGTGCAGGTGGTGTTCCCATGTGCCTGCTGCTCTTGTCCTTCTAGGTGGTAGAGGTCGCGGGTTTGGGAGGTGCTGTCGAAGAAGCCTTGGCGAGTTGCTGCAGTGCATCCTGTGGATGGTACACACTGCAGCCACGGTGCGCCGGTGGTGAAGGGAGTGAATGTTTAGGGTGGTGGATGGGGTGCCAATCAAGCGGGCTGCTTTATCTTGGATGGTGTCGAGCTTCTTGAGTGTTGTTGGAGCTGCACTCATCCAAGCAAGTGGAGAGTATTCCATCACACTCCTGACTTGTGCCTTGTAGATGGTGGAAAGGCTTTGGGGAGTCAGGAGGTGAGTCACTCGCCGCAGAATACCCAGCCTCTGACCTGCTCTCGTAGCCACTGTATTTATATGGCTGGTCCAGTTAAGTTTCTGGTCAATGGTGACCCCCAGGATGTTGGTGGGGGATTCGGCGATGGTAATGCCATTGAATGTCAAGGGGAGGTGGTTAGACTCTCTCGTTGGAGATGGTCATTGCCTGGCACTTATCTGGCGCGAATGTTACTTGCCACTTATGAGCCCAAGCTCGGATGTTGTCCAGGTCTTGCTGCATGCGGGCTCGGACTGCTTCGTTATTTAAGGGGTTGCGAATGGAACTGAACACTGTGTGGTCATCAGCGAACATCCCCATTTCTGACCTTATGATGGAGGGAAGGTCATTGATGAAGCAGCTGAAGATGGTTGGGCCTAGGACACTGCTCTGAGGAACTCCTGCAGCAATGCCCTGGGGCTGAGATGATTGGCCTCCAACAACCACTACCATCTTCCTTTGTGCTCGGTATGACTCCAGCCACTGGAGAGTTTTCCCCCTGATTCCCATTGACTTCAATTTTACTAGGGCTTCTTGGTGCCACACTCGGTCAAATGCTGCCTTGATGTCAAGAGCAGTCACTCTCACCTCACCTCTGGAATTCAGCTCTTTTGTCCATATTTGGACCAAGGCTGTAATGAGGTCTGGAGCTGAGCGGTCCTGGCAGAACCCAAACTGAGCATTGGTGAGTAAGTGCAGCTTGATAGCACTGCTGACGACACCTTCCATCACTTTGATGATTGAGAGTAGACTGATGGGGCGGTAATTGGCCGGATTGGATTTGTCCTGCTTTTTGCAGACAGGACATACCTAGGCAATTTTCCACATTGTTGGGTAGATGCCAGTGTTGTAGCTGTACTGGAACAGCTTGGCTAGAGGCGCAGCTAGTTCTGAAGCACAAGTCTTCAGCACTACAGCTGGGATGTTGTCGGGGCCCATAGCCTTTGCTGTATCCAGTGCACTCAGCCGTTTCTTGATATCACGTGGAGTAAATCGAATTGGCTGAAGACTGTCTTCTGTGATGGTGGGGATATCGGGAGGAGGCCGAGATGGATCATCCACTCAGCACTTCTGGCTGAAGATGGTTGCAAACGCTTCAGCCTTGTCTTTTGCACTCACGTGCTGGACTCCGCCATCATTGAGGATGGGGATGTTTGCAGAGCCTCCTCCTCCCCTTAGTTGTTTAATTGTCCACCACCATTCACGACTGGATATGGCAGGACTGCAGAGCTTTGATCTGATCCGTTGGTTGTGGAATCGCTTAGCTCTGTCTATAGCATGTTGCTTCTGCTGTTTAGTATCTAGTCCTGAGTTGTAGCTTCACCAGGTTGGCACCTCATTTTTCGGTACGCCTGGTGCTGCTCCTGGCATGCTCTTCTACATTCCTCATTGAACCAGGGTTGATCCCCTGGCTTGTTGGTAATGGTAGAGTGAGGAATATGCCGGGCCATGAGGTTACAGATTGTGCTGGAATACAATTCTGCTGCTGCTGATGGCCCACAGCGCCTCATGGATGCCCAGTTTTGAGCGGCTGGATCTGTTCTGAATCGATCCCATTTAGCACGGTGGTAGTGCCACACAACACGTTGGATGGTGTCCTCAGTGCGAAGACGGGACTTCATCTCCACGAGGACTGTGCGGTGGTCACTCCTACCAATACTGTCATGGACAGATGCATTTGCGACAGGTAGATTGGTGAGGACGAGATCAAGTAAGTTTTTCCCTTGTGTTGGTTCGCTCACCACCTGCCGCAGGCCCAGTCTAGCAGCTATGTCCTTCAGGACTCGGCCAGCTCGGTCAGTAGTGGTGCTACCAAGCCAGGGGGAGGACAGTAGGTGGTAATCAGCAGGAGGTTTCCTTGCCCATGTTTGACCTGATGCCATGAGATTTCATGGGGTCCAGAGTCAATGTTGAGGACTCCCAGGGCCACTCCCTCCTGACTGTATATCACTGTACCGCCACCTCTGGTGGCTCTGTCCTGCCGGTGGGACAGGACATACCCAGGGATGGTGATGGAAGAGTCTGGGACGTTGGCTGAAAGGTATGATTCTGAGAGTATGGCTATGTCAGGCTGTTGCTTAACTAGTCTGTGGGACAGCTTTCCCAATTTTGGCACAAGTCCCCAGATGTTAGTAAGGAGGACCTTGCAGGGTCGACTGGGCTTGGTGTTTTGCCGTTGTCGTGTCCGGTGCCGGGTGGTCCGTCCGGTTTTATTCTTATTATGACTTTTCGTAGCGAGATTTTACAACTGAGTGGCTTGCTAGGCCATTTCAGAGGGCAATTAAGAATCAACCACATTGCTGTGGGTCTGGAGTCACATATAGGCCAGACCGGGTAAGGGCGGCAGGCTTCCTTCCCTAAAGGACATTAGTGAACCAGATGGGTTTTTACGACAATCCAGTAGTTTCATGGCCATCATTACTGATACTAGTATTTTAATTCCAGATTTTTATTTAATTGAATTTAATTAATTAATTGAATTTAAATTCCCCAGCTGCTGTGGTGGGATTTGAACTCGTGACTCTGGATTTTAGTCCAGGCCTCTGGATTACTAGTCTAGTAACATAACCACTATGCTACCGTACTCTTGAGATATACCTGGGCAACTTTGCATATTTTCAGGTTGATGGCAGTGTCATGGCTGCAGTGGACCAGCTTGGCTGGGAGGCAGTTAGTTCTAGTGTGCAGGTCTTCAGGATCTTGATAGGGCTGACAGCCTTCGCTGTGTCCAGTGCACTGAGCCTCTTAATGTCACATGGACTCCAGCCAATTCAGTTCACACTGCATCTGCGGTTGGGACCATCCTCTCAACCCTTGTTCAGAAGCATTGAGGTTGCCCTGGCTAAAATCAGCTAATTCAATGCAAACTGGATTTAAAAATGTGACTTTCTGCTCTTGTAGCTCAATTATTCAAGGGAGATCTGACTTTATAAATCATTTTAACACTAATATATAATATATATATATAAAACCACCCACCCTCCACAATGCAAGCCTAGCCAGTGTGTAAGCAACTGCAAGATTGATCAAAATTGTTTTGTTTCCAAATGTTTCCTCCCACTGGAGAGCATATTTTCTTGCCCACTACCCTCAATGCACAGTGGTACTTGCCAAATCAGGATTTTCACTGTGGGGAATTGAACATAGAAGTTCATATTTCTTTTAATTAAAAGAACATCTTGTTAGAGGGTTTTCTAAAGCTGACGTTTCAAATTAGCATTCCTATTGGACTGTACCATTGAATCTGTTCTCTGTTGCTTTAACAATATGTAAGGAATCTTACAACACCAGATTATAGTCCAACTGTTTTATTTGAAAATCACCAAGCTTTCGGAGGCTTTCTCCTTCGTCAGGTGAGTGTGGGATCAAGGAGAAAGCCTCCGAAAGTTTTCAAATAAAACAGTCGGACTATAACCTGGTGTTGTAAGATTCCTTACGTTTGTCAACCCCAGTCCATCACCGGCATCTCCACATCATGGCTTTAACAATAGAATAGAATCATAGGTTACAGCACAGAAGGAGGCCATTCGGCCCATCAAGTCCATGCCGGCTCTATGCAAGAGCAATCCAGCTAGTCCCACTCCCCCATATCGTGCCTACTATTAAAGACTTGCCTCATCCATGCTGGTTGCCTTTCTCACTTGCTCATATCTTTTTGCAGGAAGTACAGCTGAGGAATGGTACAGTTGCCTTTGAAACTTGGAAAAATCCTCCTCCACCAATTTACATGCAATTTTACTTCTTCAATGTCACAAACCCTGATGAGGTGCTAAATGGAGGAAAACCCTTCCTTGAGGAGAAAGGCCCTTATACTTACAGGTATGAGATGAAATTCTAATCTGTTCAGCTGAAGCTACTTCAATGTGTTAGTTGAACCTTTTTGTACTGTTAGCGTGGATTTTGGACTGTTGAATTAAAGGCAACGATGAAGTGACTAATGGGTACATGACAGTGGTATTTACCCTAAAACCACATTGAAATGCGCTTTGTGTAGATTAGACTAACCTTAATTAAAGGCTTAAATATAGGGTAAATACCACTGTCATGTACCCATTAGTCACTTCATCGTTGCCTTTAATTCAACAGTCCAAAATCCACGCTAACAGTACCTTTCATAGTTTTGGAGAAATTCTGAAGTGCTTTTTTTAAAACTTTTTAAAAGCAAAAAGAAACATGGAATAAGGAAGACTATTTGGTCCCTGAACTCTTCCTTCCACAGACCACATATAGTGTATGCCATTGTGGACTCTACCCAATTCATTCAATCTCCTGAAAGCTGTATTAATTTCTCTGTGCACAACAACTTCCAAAAAAGCTGACCACTCAAACAGCCCTGATTTTATAAGTCTGTGACATGTGAAAACAAACAGTTACTGGAGCTTTTATAATTTAAGCTGTAGGTATGCATAACATTCCTTCATTGTTATTGGATAATATCCGCTCATGAAAGCCTGAAGGGAGAAATGCAAATGTTGAATGCACAACATTTGGGCTATTCTCTGGGTGGACTGGAGCATGCTACTTGGAAAACTTTGAATTTTTCCATTTTAAATATCGTGCATTCTGGTTAATTTTTAAGCATTTCACAATTTTTTTTTTGATTTAATGATCTAAGTGATATTTTGGATTTTTCAACAGAGCAACCTTCAAGTGTCAGCCGTGGCTCAATGGTGGCAATCTTGCCTCTGTCATAGAATCATCGTAGGTACAGCACAGGAGGGGGCCATTCGGCCCTTCCTACCTGTGCCAGCTCTTTGAAAGAGCTATCCAATTCCTCTACTCTTTGCCCATAGCCCTGTAAATTTTTTCCTTTCAAGTATTTATCTAATTCCTTTTTGAAAGTTACCAATGAATCTGCTTCCACCAACCTTTTCAGGCAGTGCATTCCAGATCATTATAATTCACGTGTTTCCTCATGTCGCCTCTCTTTTGCTGACCACCTTAAATCTGTGTCCTCTGGTTACCGACCCTTCTGCCACTGGAAACAGTTTCTCCTCATTTACTCTGTCAAAACCTTTCATGATTTTGAACACCTCTATCAAATCTCCCCTTAACCTTCTGTTCTCAGGAGAACCACCTCAGCTTCTCCAATCGCTCCACATACCTGAAATTGCACATCTCTGGCACCATTCCAGTAAATCTCTTCCGCACCCTCAAGTCTTGACATCCTTCCTAAAGGGTGGTGCCCAGAATTCAACACAATACTCCAGCTGAGGCCTAATCAGTGTTTTATAAAGGTTCAGCGTAACTTCCTTGCTTTTGTACTCTCTGCCTCTATTAATAAAGCCCAGGATGCCATATGCTTTAACATCCTTATCAACCTATCCTGCCACCTTCAAAGATTTGTGCACATACACCCCCAGGTCACCATGTTGCTGCACCCACTTCAAATTTGTACCATTTAGTTTGTATTGCCTCTCCTCATTCTTCCTACCAAAATGTATCACTTCTCTCCATTAAATTCCTCCTGAAGTCTGTTACTATCCTCCAATTGACTAAAGTGCTTTGGGACGTCTTCATGTCTTGAAAGGTGCTATATAAATGCAATCTGTCTTTCACCTAAAGTCTATAGTCACTTTCCCTTTCTTTTTCCTTACTCTTGTACTCCAACCCCCTTGCAATAAAGGCCACCATGCCATTTGCTTTCCTAATTGCCCGCTGTACCTGCATGCTAACTTTTTGTGTTTCTTAGAGTCATAGAAAGTTATGGGCACAGAAGGAGGCCATTCAGCCCATCGCGTTCATGCTGGCTGAAAAAGAGCTATCCAGCTTAATCCCACGTTCCAGCACTTGGTCTGTAACCCTGTATGTTATGGCACTTCAAGTGCACATTCAAATACTTTTTAAATGAGTTGAGCGTTTCTGCCTCTACCACCCTTTCCAGACTCACACTGCCCTCTGGTTGAAAACATTTCTCCTCAGCTCCCCTCAAATCCTTCTACCAATCACTTTAAATCTATGCCCCCTGGTTATTGACCCCTCTGCTAAGGGAAATAAGGAGGATCTATTTAGTCCTGGCATAATTTTATAAAGCTCAATTAAATCTCCCATAGCCTCATTTTTTTTTTCCCAAAGAAAACAACCCCAGCCTATCCAATCTTTTCTCATAGCTAAAATTCTCCAGCCCTTGCAATATCCTCATAAATCTCCTCTGCGCCCTCTCTAGTGCAATCACACCTTTCCTGCAATGTGGTGACCAGAACTGTACACAGTACTCAAGCTGTGGCCTAACCAATGTTTTATTCAGTTCCAGCATAGCCTCCCTGCTCCTGCTTTCTACGCCTTGGCTAATAAAGGAAAGTATCCCGTATGCCTTTTTCACCACCTCACCCATCTGTCCTGCTACCATTCAGGGATCTGTGGACATGCACTCCAAGGTCCCTCCGTTCCTCTACACCTCTCAGTATCCTCCCATTTATTATGTACTCCCTTGCCTTGTTTGCCCTCCCCAAATGCGTTACCTAATACTTCTCTGGATTGAATTCCATTTGCCATTTTTCTGCCCACCTGACCAGTCCATTGATATGTTCCTGCAGTCCAGCTTTCCTCCTCACTATCAACCACATGGTCACTTTTTGTATCATCTGCAAATTTCTTGATCAAGCTCCCACATTCAAGTCCAAATCATTAATATATACCACAAAAAGCAAGGGACCTAGTAGTGAGCCTTGCGGGACCCCACTGGAAATAGCCTTCCAGTCGCACAAACACCTGTCAACCATTACCCTTTTGCTTCCTGCCACTAAGCCAGTTTTGGATCGAACTAGCCACTTTCCCTTGGATCCCATGGGCTTTTTTTGACCAGTCTGCCATGTGGCACCTTATCAAAAGCCTTGCTAAACTACATCAAATGTGTTACCCTCCTTGTTACCTCTTGTACCAGGATACTGAAGTCTCTGGACACCAACATTTAATATTTTCTCACCATTTAAAAAATATTCTGTTTTTCTATTACGACCAAAGTGAATAACATCACATTTCTCCACATTATACTCCATCTGCCACCTTCTTGCCCACTCACTTAACCTGTCTATATGCCTTTGCAGACTCTTTGTCCTCACAGCTTACTTTCCCACCAAACTTTGCATAGTCAGCAAACTTGGATACACTACACTCGGTCCCTTCATCAATGTCATTAATAAAGATTGTAAATACCTGAAGCCCCAGCACTAATCCTTGCAGCACCCCATTAGTTACAGCCTGCCAACCTGAAAATGACCCGTGTATCCCTACTGTTTTCTGTCTGTTAACCAATCCTCTATCCATGCTAATATGTTACCCCCAACTCCATGAGCCCTTATCTTGCACAACAACCTTTTATGTGGCACCTTATTGAATGCTTTTTGAAAATCCAAATACACAAATCCACTGGTTTTCCTTTATCCACTCTGCTAGTTACATCCTCAAAAAACTCTAATAAATTTGTCAAACACAATTTCCCTGTCATAAAACCAATCATGTTATGATGTTCCAAGTGCCCTGTTATCACTTCCTTAATAATGGATTCCAGCATTTTCCTGACGACTGATACCAGGTTAACTGGCCTGAAGCTCCGTTTTCTCTCCCTCTCTTGAATAGTGGGGTTGCATTTGCTACCTTCCAATCCACTGGGACCGTTCTAGAATCTAGGGAATTTTGGAAGATCATAACCAATGCATCCACTATCTCTGCAGCCACCTCTTTTAGAACCCTCAGATGTAGGCCATCAGGTCCATGGGATTTATCAACTTTTAGTCCCATTAGTTTCTAAAGTATTTTTTCTCCACTGATACTATTACTTTAAGTTCCTCACTCATTAGCCTTTGGTTCCTCACTCTGGTATGTATGCTTTTTGTGTCTTCTACTGTGAAGACATTAACAAAATATTTAACGTCTCTGCCATTTCCTGATTTCCCCATTACATTTTCTCCTGTCTCAGTCTCTAGGGGACCAACGTTTACTTTTGCTACTCCTTTTTACATGTAGAAGCTCTTAGAATCTGTTTTTATATTTCTTGTAAGGAATCTTACAACACCAGGTTATAGTCCAACAATTTTATTTTAAAATCACAAGCTTTCGGAGATTATCCCCTTCGTCAGGTGAATCACCTGACGAAGGGGATAATCTCCGAAAGCTTGTGATTTTAAAATAAAATTGTTGGACTATAACCTGGTGTTGTAAGATTCCTTGCATTTGTCCACCCCAGTCCATCACCGGCATCTCCACATCATTTATATTTCTTGCCAGTTTACTTTCATATTCTATTTTCTCCTTTATCAATTTTTTTGCTCGTCCTTTGCTGGTTTCTAAAACTCTCCAATCCTCAGGCTTACTACTCTTCTGGGCAACATTCTAAGCCTTTTCTTTTAATCTAATACTATCCTTAACTTTAGCCACGGATGAATCACTTTTCCTGTGGAGTTTTTATTTCTCAATGGAACGTATATAATCAGCCATCGTACCCTTTAATTTCCCAATCTACCTTAGCCAATTCACCCCTCATACCTATGTAATTGGCGTTATTTAAGTTTCAGACTTAAGTACGTAACTCTCAAATTGAATGTGAAATTCATCATATTATGATCACTCTTCCCCAGGGGATCCTTTACTGCGAGATTACTAATTAACCCTGTTATATCACACAATACAAGATCCAAAATAGCTTGTTCCCAGATTGGTTCCATGACGTTTTGCTCTATGAAACCGTCTCAAATGCATTCCATTAACTCGTCCTCCAGACTACCTTTGCCAATTTGATTGGCCCAGTCTATATATGAAGATTAAAGTCCCCCATGATTACTGCATTACCTTTGTTATAATCTATTATTTCATGATTAATACTGTCCTACTGTATAGCTTCTATTGGGGGTCTATAAACTACTACCATCAGTGTTTTCTGCCCCTTGTTTCTTATTTCCACCCATATTGATTCTACTTCCTGATCTTCCGAGCCAAGATCCTTTATTATGGCTGCACCCCCTCCTTTTCCATTCTGTCTGTCTTTTCTAAACATGTTTCCTGGAATATTTAGTTCCCAATCTTGGTCTCTTTGCAACCACATCTCCGTAATGGCTACGAGATCAAACCCATCTCTTCTTGTGCATCTAATTCATCTATCTTGTTACGAAGGCTATGAGCCCCGACAACATCCCTGCTGTAGTGCTGTAGATTTGTGCTCCAGAACTAGCTATGCCTCCAGCCAAACTGTTCCAGTACAGCTACAACACTGGCATCTACCCAACAATGTGGAAAATTGCCCAGGTATGTCCTGTCCACAAAGCAGGACAAATCCAATCCGGCCAATTACCGCCCCATCGGTCTACTCTCAATCATCAGCAAAGTGATGGAAGGTGTCGCCGACAGTGCTATCAAGCGGCACTTAGTCACCAATAACCTGCTCACCAATGCTCAGTTTGGGTTCCACCAGGACCACTCAGCTCCAGACCTCATTACAGCCTTGGTCCAAACATGGTTAAAAGAGCTGAATTCCAGAGGTGGGGTGAGAGTGGCTGCCCTTGACATCAAGGCAGCATTTGACCGAGTGTGGCACCAAGGAGCCCTAGTAAAATTGAAGTCAATGGGAATCGGGGGGGGCAAACTCTCCAGTGGCTGGAGTCATACCTAGCACAAAGGAAGATGGTAGTGGTTGTTGGAGGCCAATCATCTCAGCCCCAAGACATTGCTGCAGGAGTTCCTCAGGGCAGTGTCCTAGGCCCAACCATCTTCAGCTGTTTCATCAATGACGTTCCTTCTATCATAAGGTCAGAAATGGGGATGTTTGCTGATGATTGCACAGTGTTCAGTTCCATTCGCAACTCATCAAATAATGAAGCAGTCCATGCCCGCGTGCAGCAAGACCTGGACAACATCCAGGCTTGGGCTGATAAGTGGCAAGTAACATTCGTGGCAGGCAATGACCATCTCCAACAAGAGAGTTTAACCACCTATCCATGACATTCATCGGCATTAGCATCGCCGAAACCCCCACCATCAACATCCTGGGGGTCACCATTGACCAGAAACTTAACTGGACCAGCCACATAAATAGTGTGGCTACAAGAACAGGTCAGAGGCTGGATATTCTGCAGCGAGTGGCTCACCTGACTCCCCAAAGCCTATCCACAGTTTACAAGGCACAAGTCAGGTGTGTGATGGAATACTGTCCACTTGCCTGGATGAGTGCAACTCCAACGACACTCAAGAAGCTCGACACCATCCAGGACAAAGCAGTCCACTTGATTGTCACCCCATCGACCACCCTAAACATTCATTCCCTTCACCACCAGCACACCATGGTTGCAGTGTGTACCATCCACAGGATGCACTGCAGCAACTTGCCAAGGCATCTTCAACAGCACCTCCCAAACCCGCGACCTCTACCATCACATGGGAACAACGCCACCTGCACGTTCCCCTCCAAGTCACACACCATCCCGACTTGGAAATATATCGCCGTTCCTTCATTGTCGCTGGGTCAAAATCCTGGATCCCTACCTAACAGCACTGGGGGAGAACCTTCACCACATGGACTGCAGCGGTTCAAGAAGGCGGCTCACCACTACCTTCTCGAAGGCAATTAGGGATGGGCAATAAATGCTGGCCTTGCCAGTGACGCCCACATCCCATGAACAAATTTCTTTTAAAAATGCTCCATGCATTCACAAAGAGCCTTTAATTTTGACTTTTTTCCTGCTTGGACCCTCCTTATTGGTAAACTCTATCCCTACTTGCCACACTGCTTATTTTTACCCAAATCACTACACGACTCTGTTGCCTTGACTTTGACTTTTCTTGTTAGATTTCTAAATTTCCCCTCACCTGACCACCTCCCCACCTTTTTTTAAATTTACAGTGCTATCTACAGCTCTAGTTATTCGATTCGCCAGATGCTGGTCCCAGCCAGGTATAAGTGGAGCCTGTCGCAACAGAACAGCTCCCTCTTTCCCCAGTACTGGTACCAGTGCCCCATGAATCGAAACTACTCTTCTCACCACTTTGAGCCATGCATTTATCTCTCTGATCTGTTTGCCCCATGCCAATTTGCATGTGGCTCAGTTAGTAATCCAGAGATTATTAGCTTTTTGAAGTTCTGATTACTTTAGACCCTAGCTCCTCAAACTGTCTCAGCAGAACCCCATTCTTAGTTCTACCTATGTCATTGGTTCTTATGTGGACCATGACAACTGGATCCTCCCCTGCATGCTCAAAGTTCTTTAGAATTACAAGGCATGTGAGTTGAATACACATGCAGATGCTGAAATGAAAGACTTGGATGTTGCAGTACAAACATATTCTTGCTTTTTAGAATACTTATTTTAAACTAAAAATAATGTTGGTGTTCATCTGGCAATTTGATTTGCTGTTTTCTTACTGACATTAACTTGTTGCAGTATAATTGGGTTTCGTCTTACTTCATGACTCATGCCCTTAACGCCTCCTCGGATCTCATGGTACTTGCTCAGCAGGAAAAATATTTATTGTGATGTTTGATACGTTGCAAGTTCTTGCATTGACTTAATTTTCCCTCTTCCTCCCACTCTACTGAGTGCAGACATGTGGGTCGTTGTGGACCTGTTGGGCCGAATGGACTGTTTCTGTACTGCACATTCGATGTAGTGTTGTCTGTCATGAGTGAACACTAAATTTGTCATCTGTTAACAGCCTCCTCCAGTTCTAACAAAACTTTATTAATATTGTTCCTCTTGATACTGTTTTTATGAACTATCCTACATAATTATGACATGCCTAAGAATAACTTCAAAATACTTTTTAGCAGATTAAATTTTAAGCTCAAGTTTGTGGGGATGGAATGGGAGTCTGCTGTCTGCCCCAGATTGTTGTTGGCTAAGTCAAGTAGCAACATGAAGCCGCTCCAAATAACCTTAGTGAGGAGACCCTTCCACAGCTCTGTGCTGTCAGATTGTTTGCCTATCACCCAGCCTGAGTGTTCAATTCCTCCAGCTAAACGTGGCTGAGGGAGGAGTGGAGTTTGTGGTGGGGGTTGATGAATTCAATTTTCCCATTGATTCCACCTTCCTCCCTGCCAACTGTCTTTGGTTGGACCAAGCTGCCAGCTACATCCCTGAGTCCTGTTCAACCTCAAGTTGATTTTCTGACACTCTCCATCCCAAGACCATTTGCTTCCACCTCCTTAGCATCATCTGTCACTGAGAGTCGAGTGCCCTTTGTTAACCTCCAGACTTAATTTTATTTCAGTGCTCTCCCTGCCCAGCCCCCTCCCTCACCAGTTCATCCAAAACTCTGCCTCAAATCTTTACCCCATTCTTGCTCTATGTCTCCAATGCCTCACTTAAAATTCTTTGCTGTATTTTTAAATCCCTCCATAGTTTTTCCTGGCCCCTCCCTAACTTCCTCCAGCTCTAAAACCCCTCCCTGAAACTACTCTCTTGACCCCCTAGCCTTTTGTGCCTCCCACCACATCATCAGTAATTAGGAAATGCTGCTTCCCCCTCCCCTCACTTCCCTTCCCTAATCCAGGGCACTCAAGCCAATTGTAGCTTCCCTATTGTTGCCCCAGATGAGATTGGCTAATTTGACATGGACCAGGGATTTAAGTGTCAGTTTAGATCATTTGATAATACTTTCCTGAGTCAAAGATGTAATCTCGGCTGAACTAAGACAGTGCTGCATTGTTGGATGTGCACTTTCAGAAGAGACACTAAACTGAGACCCTATATGTCTATTCAGGCAGCCATTAAAGATCTCATGGCACTTTTTATAAAGTGAAGGTCTCGCCCGGTTTTGTGGCTGACATTGATCCATTAATCAACACCACCACAACAGATTAACTGGTCACTTATTTCATTGTTGTCTGTGGGCAAATTAGCTGCTGTTTGCCCTCTATAAAACAGAGATGAAACCTTTCCCCCTTTTCACTCCTTCCCAAACAGTATGGCTCAATTACTTGCTGACTAAACTCTGAGGCATAAAGCCACCCGCGGGGGGGCGGGCGGGGGGAAGAGAAGAATGTTTTTTATGTGTGTGAGTAATTATCCATGCTTTCTGAGCCTTAATTAGTTTCCTAAATGGTAACTAACTTTAGCATAATCTTTCAGAGAATATAGACCTAAAGAAAATGTGACATTTATGAATGATGGAAAGGTGGTGTTTGCTATCACCCCAAAGACGTATGTGTTTGTTCCTGAGTTGTCCACTGGAGACCCTGAAACTGACTTGATTCGGACAGTGAATATTCCAGTTGTGGTGAGTTGCTGACTTTTTTTTGTTTTTAACTCGATTTCTTAAACATCCCAAGATACCGTCAGATTAACATGCAGATATTTGAGAACTTTTGAGTTTGAGCTGTTTCTGATTTTTAATGGACTTTGGAACCAGAAAGTGTTTTAGCAATAACCTCCTGATTTTGGTTATGGAATTTCAGATGATTGAAAAGGAGGTTTTTTTTCTCTGTCAGCAACTGATGGGTGCAGTATATCTGAAGTGCACTGCACCTGTGAGGAGGCAGCTGTCCCAATGGCTCGGGAACTCCAGGCTGGACCTTTGTGCCTCTAAACAATAAAGGGAGGAAATTGACGCCTGCAGCTGTACTTTGTTCCTTTGACGTCAGGGCATTCTGATGGAGATCAGTAGCCGACCAAGTGCTTGAAATTGTCCTCTAAGAAGATGCAGTTAAGTGCACTCACTTAACTGCTTCATCCTTGGCCTGCTCCTGGAACTTCTGTGGATCCTCTGGTTGGCCTGGGGTGGGTGTAAGCCGTAGAGCCAAGTTTTCACGAGCCCCACTGCTGAAGTGCCATCGAGCAGATCTGCTGGCGAATGAGGGGGGGGGGATGCTGGAAACACCCCTTCCCCCACCTCATTAGTATAGCAATGTTGGGTCTGTGCCTCCTACAGATACAGATTCAGTTAGATAACTAGAGAGAGCACCAGGCAATCCTGGGGCCATGCAATGGCAGGGAAGAGATCTGACACAAAAGGTCTCTGCTATTCTCTCTGCCCTGCACCTGGGCAATGCCTCCTCCCGCACCCGCACCCCCCCCCCCCATGCCAACCACTGCAAGGTGCAAGGCAGTGGAAAATCTACCCTATTGAGTATTCAACTATGTAAAGAGAAAATTCTGTTCTAAGTCAACTAAATACAAATATATGAAAGCTGCAAATTACTTTCATTTTAGTTTATACTTGAATTGATTTACTTTTATTTTTTTTGTTGTAAATAGACTGTTATGAATATGGTCAGATATTCCAGTTCCCAGACCATACTGGCAGAAGCTCTGGTAACATTCGAAAGAGAGGGTCTTTTCACAATGCGAACCGTACATGAGTTTCTTTGGGGTTACAAAGATCCAGTACTTGCAGCCATTCATTTAGTCATAA
This sequence comes from Heptranchias perlo, assembly GCF_035084215.1. Lineage (NCBI taxonomy): Eukaryota > Metazoa > Chordata > Chondrichthyes > Hexanchiformes > Hexanchidae > Heptranchias > Heptranchias perlo. The sequence continues at coordinate 115,242,298 of NC_090325.1, forward strand.
AGGACATTGATGAGTATTTTGGACTCTATCATAAGGTAAGCCATTCTTGCACTTGGCTCACATGTAAATGAAGATAAGCTGTGACCGCTGGGAATCAGAAATAACTGAAAATGCACAGCAATTCAGTCAATATTTTGAAAAGGAAAGAATGGTAACTTTTCAAATCCAGTTCTGATGACATCTTTGCCTTCAGATGTTCACTCTGGTTTGTTTAATTTTTTCACCTTTTTTAATTTAGGGTGGCTGTGTCTTTTTGCTTGGTACTGCCTAGTTTCTGAAATTTTTGGAAGCCTCCTAACTAACACATTCTAAATAGCTCTTTTAGTGTGCATGTGTCTGTCCTTGAATGTAATAGAATCTGAGTTCAAGAAAGACCATCAATGCACAAACTTGAATGTAGCATTTTTTTTAAAGGAACAAAAATCAGTTTACTGCAATTGTTCCTCAGACATAGGAACAGGAGTAAGCCATTCAGCCCCTCGTGCCTGCTCCGCCATTTGATAAGATCATGGCTGATCTGTAATCTAACTCCATATACCTGCCTTTGGCCCATATCCCTTAATGCCTTTGGTTGCCAAAAAGCTATCTATCTCAGATTTAAATTTAGCAATTGAGCTAGTATCAATTGCCGTTGGTGGAAGAGAGTTCCAAACTTCTACCACCCTTAGTGTGTAGAAGTGTTTTCTAATTTCGCTCCTGAAAGGTCTGGCTCTAATTTTTAGACTGTGCCCCCCTACTCCTAGAATCCCCAACCAGCGGAAATAGTTTCTCTCTCTTCACCCTTCTGTTCCCCTTAATATCTTTATAAACTTTGATCAGATCACCCCTTAACCTTCGAAACTCCAGAGAATACAACCCCAATTTGTGTAATCTCTCCTCATAACTTAACCCTTGAAGTCCGGCTATCATTCTAGTAAACCTACGCTGCACTCCCTCCAAGGCCAATATGTCTTTCCGAAGGTGCAGTGTCCAGAACTGCTCACAGTACTCCAGGTGCGGTCTAACCAGGGTTTTGTATAGCTGCAGCATAACTTCTGCCCCCTTGTACTCTAGTCCTCTAGATATAAAGGCCAACATTCCATTAACCGTCTTGATTATTTTCTGCACCTGTTCATGACACTTCAATGATCTATGTACCTGAACGCCTAAGTCCCTTTGGACATCCACTGTTTTTAACTTTTTACCATTTAGAAAGGACCCTGTTCTATCCTTTTTTGATCCAAAGTGGATGACCTCACATTTGTCTACATTGAATTCCATTTGCCACAATTTTGCCCATTCACCTAATCTATCAATATCGCCAGTGAGTATTTTTAAGCCAATTGTGTTTCCCCACTTGTCTGGCCTGATGCATCTGTACATTCCTATAGTTTATGTACCATTATTGGTATTTCAATAATAGATTTTGTGTGGAGAGGGAGGAAATTAAATTACTAAAATTGCATTTTGAAAAGTTTCTAACATGTCAGATGACCTATTTTCTTTGTGCACTAGGTTGCTTTACAATAATTCTTTCCATAATGCATCATTTTTTAGATGAATGGGACAGCTGATGGTCGTTATGCTTTTCTCACGGGGAAAGAAAACTACAAAGATTTTACTCGAATTATTGAATGGAAGGGCAACAAGTAAGTTATTTTCTTAGGTTTTTAATGTTCAATCTGGAAACTTTAAACTAGGGGCGAGTTCTAGCTAATTCATTTATCGTAGAATATTCAGCGTTCCCAACTTGATGTGGGATAAGGTACAGAATTATCAATTACGTTCTTTGATCATAATGAAATTTAATATACAGATCACTTTTATAAATGTAGAATTGCCAGTGCATCTCATACATATTGGTGGCTGCTTTTATTCCTTTTTTTTACAGCTCAAACAGAAGACCTTTCCTTCTAACTTTTTCTTTTTGTTTTCTCCACCCCCCCCCCCCCCCCCCCCCCCAAAAAAATATTCTTTAGGTCACTGGATTGGTGGACAACAGATATGTGCAATATGATTAATGGCACTGATGCTACTTCCTTCCACCCATTAATAACAAAAAATGAAACCCTTCACTTCTTTTCTTCAGATCTTTGCCGGTAAGAATAGGTTGATTGTGTGTATGTGTATTACATTCCACCAAATAATTAACATGGTTTGTTGCATGCAACTAGGAGTACTGGTAAATATGCAAAGCTGATATGATCAGCAACAGCTTGCATTTATAATGGCGCCTTTTAATGTGATCCAACAAGCCAAGGTGCGTATTAGACAAACTTTGACACCGAGCCAAGCAAGAAGTTATTAGGACAGGATGACTAAAAAGCTTGGTCAAAGAGGTAGGTTTTAAGGAACATCTTAAAGGAAGAGAGAGAGATGGAGAGGCAAAGGTTTAGGGAGGTAATTCCAGAGCTTTATGGCTTAGGCAGCTGAAACACAGCTACCAGTGGTAGGGTGAAGGAAGTGGGGCATGCGCAAGAGGCCAGAACTGGAGGAACGCAGAGTTCTCAGAGGGTTGTAGGGCTTGGGGAGGTTACAGATAGGGAGGGGTGAGACCATGGAGGGATTTGAACACTATATCATTTTTTCTCCTGCATATTTCTCCTTTTTTTTTTCTCTCCTTTATTTCCCCTTTTCCTTCTCTGTTCCAAAAACACCTTTTTGATTTTCAAGGCAGGAGAATGATTTGAGAGCAGCACCATTGCTGGTTGGAAAGGGATGCTGCTGGGAAAGCCTTCTTTTAATCTGGAGTTTTGGCTCACCTTTTAGCCACTGGCCTGCATCACACCCACAGAGGCCTGCATACAATTGTTGCCCTACTGAATCTTTTTTCTACTTTTAGCATGTTAAAATATTTGCAGTTTTCCAGCTTGTGTTTAGTATGCTTTCTGATCACTTTTTAAAGAGGAATGTGATTCCCTCATTGGGAGGGGATTAGGAAAGTGTTTTGTAATACATTGATCTTGAACTATTGTCTTTGGGCGCATTTGGAATTGTGACATTCTGGATGTTTGCCAATCTGTTAGGAAAGCAAAAGTTTGATTATTCATGCAGCTTGTACTTCAAGTCCTTCAGAGCTACATTGCAATTTTATCTGAATGTGTGTTTATTGTTTGGGGTCCCCTGTTTGCCTCTGCTACTTATTGTCTTGAGCATACTGGCCAGGAAAGTCCTAGTTCCAACCCAGCCTGTGCTTTTTTTTTTATTCGTTCATGGGATGTGGGCATTGCTGGCGAGGCCGGCATTTATTGCCCATCCCTAATTGCCCTTGAGAAGGTGGTGGGGAGCCGCAGCCTTGAACTGCTGCAGTCCGTGTGGTGACGGTTCTCCCACAGTGCTGTTAGGAAGGGAGTTCCAGGATTTTGACCCAGCGACGATGAAGGAATGGCGATATATTTCCAAGTCGGGATGGTGTGTGATTTGGAGGGGAACGTGCAGGTGGTGTTCCCATGTGCCTGCTGCTCTTCTTCTAGGTGGTAGAGGTCGCGGGTTTGGGAGGTGCTGTCGAAGATGCCTTGGCGAGTTGCTGCAGTGCATCCTGTGGATGGTACGCACTGCAGCCACTGTACGCCGGTGGTGAAGGGAGTGAATGTTTAGGGTGGTGGATGGGGTGCCAACCAAGCGGGCTGCTTTATCTTGGATGGTGTCGAGCTTCTTGAGTGTTGTTGGAGCTGCACTCATCCAGGCAAGTGGAGAGTATTCCATCACACTCCTGACTTGTGCCTTGTCGATGGTGGAAAGGTTTTGGGGAGTCAGGAGGTGAGTCACTCACCGCAGAATACCCAGCGTCTGACCTGCTCTCGTAGCCACGGTATTTATATGGCTGGTCCAGTTAAGTTTCTGGTCAATGGTGACCCCCAGGATGTTGATGGTGGGGGATTCGGCGATGGTAATGCCGTTGAATGTCAAGGGGAGGTGGTTAGACTCTGTCTTGTTGGAGATGGTCATTGCCTGGCACTTATCTGGTGCGAACGTTACTTGCCACTTATGAGCCCAAGCCTTGATGTTGTCCAGGGCTTGCTGCATGTGGGCTCGGACTGCTTCATTATTTAAGAGGTTGCGAATGGAACTGAACGCTGTGCAATCATCAGCGAACATCCCCATTTCTGACCTTATGATGGAGGGAAGGTCGTTGATGAAGCAGCTGAAGATGGTTGGGCCTCGGACACTGCCCTGAGGAACTCCTGCAGCAATGTCTTGGGACTGAGATGTTTGGCCTCCAACAACCACTACCATCTTCCTTTGTGCTAAGTATGACTCCAGCCAGTGGAGAGTTTTCCCCCTGATTCCCATTGACTTCAATTTTACTATGGCTCCTTGGTGCCACACTCTGTCAAATGCTGCCTTGATGTCAAGGGCAGTCACTCTCACCTCACCTCTGGAACTCAGCTCTTTTGTCCATGTTTGGACCAAGGCTGTAATGAGGTCTGGAGCCGAGAGGTCCTGGCGGAACCCAAACTGAGCATCAGTGAGCAGGTTATTGGTGACTAAGTGCCGCTTGATAGCACTGTCGACGACACCTTCCATCACTTTGCTAATTGAGAGTAGACTGATGGGGCGGTAATTGGCCGGATTGGATTTGTCCTGCTTTTTGTGGACAGGACATACCTGGGGAATTTTCCACATTGTCTGGTAGATGCCAGTATTGTAGCTGTACTGGAACAGCTTGGCTCGAGGCGCAGCTCGTTCTGGAGCACAAGTCTTCAGCACTACAGCCGGGATGTTGTCGGGGCCCATAGCCTTTGCTGTATCCAGTGCACTCAGCCCTTGATATCACATGGAGTGAATCGATTTGGCTGAAGACTGGCTTCTGTGATGGTGGGGATATCTGGAGGAGGCTGAGATGGATCATCCACTCGGCACTTCTGGCTGAAGATGGTTGCAAACGCTTCAGCCTTGTCTTTTGCACTCACGTGCTGGACTCCGCCATCATTGAGGATGGGGATGTTTGCAGAGCCTCCTCCTCCCGTTAGTTGTTTAATTTTCCACCATTCACTACTGGATGTGGCAGGACTGCAGAGCTTTGATCTGATCCGTTGGTGGTGGAATCGCTTAGCTCTGTCTATAGCATGTTGCTTCCGCTGTTTAGCATGCATGTAGTCCTGAGTTGCAGCTTCACCAGGTTGGCACCTCGTTTTTCGGTACGCCTGGTGCTGCTCCTGGCATGCTCTTCTACACTCCTCATTGAACCAGGGTTGATCCCCTGGCTTGTTGGTAATGGTAGAGTGAGGAATGTGGCGGGCCATGAGGTTACAGATTGTGCTGGAATACAAATCTGCTGCTGCTGATGGCCCACAGCGCCTCATGGATGCTCAGTTTTGAGCTGCTAGATCTGTTCTGAATCTATCCCATTTAGCACGGTGGTAGTGCCACACAACACATTGGATGGTGTCCTCAGTGCGAAGACGAGACTTCATCTCCACAAGGACTTGTGCGGTGGTCACTCCTACCAATATTGTCATGGACAGATGCATTTGCGACAGGTAGATTGGTGAGGACGAGATCAAGTAAGTTTTTCCCCTCGTGTTGGTTCGCTCACCACCTGCTGCAGGCCCAGTCTGGCAGCTATGTCCTTCAGGACTCAGCCAGCTCGGTCAGTAGTGGTGCTACCGAGCCACTCTTGGTGATGGACATTGAAGTCCCCCACCCAGAGTACATTTTGTGCCCTTGCTACCCTCAGTGCTTCCTCCAAGTGGTGCTCAACATGGAGGAGGACTGATTAATCAGCTGAGGGAGGACGGGAGGTGGTAATCAGCAGGAGGTTTCCTTGCCCATGTTTGACCTGATGCCATGAGATTTCATGGGGTCCAGAGTCAATGTTGAGGACTCCCAGGGCCACTCCCTCCTGACTGTATATCACTGTACCGCCACCTCTGGTGGGTCTGTCCTGCCGGTGGGACAGGACATTCCCAGGTATGATTCTGTGAGTATGGCTATGTCAGGCTGTTGCTTGACTAGTCTGTGGGACAGCTCTCCCAATTTTGGCACAAGTCCCCGGATGTTAGTGAGAAGGACTTTGCAGGGTCGACTGGGCTTGGTTTGCCGTTGTCGTGTCCGGTGCCTAGTGGTCTGATGCCGGGTGGTCCGTCCGGTTTTATTCTTGTGACTTTTCGTAGCGAGATTTTACAACTGAGTGGCTTGCTAGGCCATTTCAGAGGGCAATTAAGAATCAACCTGATCTAATTGGAGGTATCGAAGGGTGCTATAATTGACCCAAATACCACTGTTTAAGGAGGAGAAAATCCTTCTTCCAATGACCGTGCGTGTCTCTGTACATCGGATAGGAACAGACTCTGCTTGTCGCTATCTGCAGTGAATAGCCTGCAACGGAATTGTTACCAATCACCTGTGTAACTGTACCACAGCAAGAAATTCACAGCTTGCGGAGAGGGGTCAATTACTGTAATGTTTAGAAGGCTCCCATTATATCAAGATTTTTAAAATAAAAACAGCGAATGCTGGCAACACTCACCAGGTCAGGCAGCAACTGTGGAGAGAGAAATAGGGTTAGCGTTTCAGGTCAATGACCTTTCATCATATGAAGATGGTTTGCCATCCAGCATGTGATTGATTGACATTAAGGTGAGATGTTCAATGTGAAGAAAACTTTTAAAGCAAAGGAGCACTAACTGTTCATTTTGTAGAACAGAAAATGTTAAGTAGTAAAAGACCCTTTTGTAAACTGTTATCCCTTTTTAACTGAGCAGCTTCTGCTGCTGGTTCAATATTTGTGCTCGATGGCTCTGAGGCAGAATGTGACTGTTTCAGACTGTGCAGCTTGGCAGTCTGGCCAGAGACCTTTCCTGATGCCTAAGTCCCATAAAGGCCAACAACAGAGAAACCATATTGTTGGTCCATGTGAGCAGGCTGATGGGTCAGTCTACCCAGCTGAAACTCAGTGTCTGAGCTGACTCTTGGCACGTGCTGTTTGTATTGCCTGCCATCTTCAGAATTGATCAGAGGTAACTTGAGGTGAGAGGGAACCCCCTGCCAGAGCGTTTTGGTGCCTTCTGATAATAGGAGCATTGGTTCCATTATGTAGCTGTTTTTGAGTTTATTTTTGGATTCTACATTGTCTTGGTGTTCTTCCTTTTTGAAAACAATAATGTCTGCTTTTAAATGTGTCTGATTGCTTTTCATTTTGGAAATATTTCTCCTCCAGGTCTCTCTACGCTACTTTTGAGAAGGCGCTTAGTGTTAAAAGGATCCCAGCCTTTCGATACGTGCTGCCAAGAGAGACTTTTGCCAATGTTTCTGAGAACCCAGCAAATTCTGGTTTCTGTGTTCCAGCTGGCAACTGCCTGGGATCAGGTGTTTTGAACGTGAGCACATGCAAGCAAGGTAACTGGCTTAAAGTTATCTGTTAAATGATTGGGGGGGGTTTCTGGATTTTCCAAGATGAAATTAAAGTTTTTATTGACTAATGTTAGAACACCAAGGTTTTTAGATTTGTCCTTTAAGCATTTATCATTGCTGCTTATAATGTTACAAAGCAGAGAACTCTGTTCAGTCACATACTGTAGTCTGCACTACCGTTTTAGATACTGAAATTAATCTAAGCTGACACTTCAGTGCAGTACTTAGAGTGCTGCACTGACGGAGGTGTGTCTTTCAAATGATAAACCGAGGCCATGACTACCTTCTCAGGTGGGCGTAAAAGATCCCACGGCACTATTTCGAAGAGGAGCAGGGAAGTTCACCTCAGCATCCTGGCAAATATTTATCCCTCAACCAACACTTTTATGTATAAAAAAATTATCTGGCCATTGTCTCATTGCTGTTTGTGGGACCTTGCTGTGTGCAAATTACATTACAATTACTACACTTAAATTATATCATTAGTTGTAAAGTGCTCAGATTGTGAAAGGTGCTATATCAATGCAGGTTCTTTTGAAATTAGTAAGTGTTCCAATTTCTTTATTTGAAATTACTACTAGAAATATGGCAATGTTTGTAAAATTCATTGTAGCTATATCATCATTGGGACAAAAAGCAAAAAACTGCAGATGCTGGAAATCTGAAACAACAAAAATAGAAAACATACATGTGCATGCACACACCCAATAACCTTACGGAAAACTGGTGAAGGGATATATCAGCATAAGACAAGAGGAGGCATTGAGAGAAATCAAAGGAATAGTAGATATTCCAAAACAGTTGCTTTGTTTGTTTTGAAGGTGGTGTTTGATTTGAGGGTTTATTGTTGGCCGGGATGCTGGGAGAACCAATGCCTTTGAATAGTTCCATAGGATCACTTCCACCAGAGCAGGCAGACTGGGCCTCGGTTTAACATCTTAACCAAAAGTGTCAGCCAGGAATATGCACTCAGTACCTGGAGTGGGGCTTGAACTCTCAAACTGACTGAGGCGAGAGTACTACCACTGGGCCAAGCTGACACTCAAGTAGTTATTTGTGTTGTCTATTTCTCTGCTCCTAGATATCTAATTTTATTTTAGTGTAGCAGATCACCATTTGATAGCAGTCAATCTAACCTTTTCTTAATTTGATTAAATTTTAAAATTCACACCTCCGCTAGTAAAGGTGGTTAAGTTTAATATTTGCATGCATTCGTTGGATGGTATGGTTTCATTATAAACCAACGTCACCTTATTTACAAAGTACAATACCATGTTGGCACTCAAACAACTGATTTTTTTTTTCTTTTGCTACAATAGGTGCTCCTATTATTCTTTCATCTCCACACTTTTACCAGGCAGATCAAAAATATATTGATGATATTGAAGGAATGCATCCAGATAAGGCAAATCATGAAACTTTTCTGGATATAAACCCTGTAAGTAAATGCAATTCACTTTGAAAAATAAGGAAAAGGACTGTGCCTCATCACCTGACTACCATAACTCATACAGCTAAAGCAAAACCCAAGTCCACTGCACAGACACGTGCTACAGTACATATCAGCACAGTCGCTGTTTCCTAGTGTCCTCCACAAGCTAAGCTTCGAGTCAGTGATCACTCACAATGGCATTGTACCTTGTATATGCTGCACAATGAATGTATTAATATATTGTAACCAAAGAACTATAAATTTAAAAGAAAAATGGATGAGACCTTTCCTTGGCACTTTGTGCTACCTTAACAGGGTTATAATCACATTTTATTGGAAGAGGATAATCATTCTTAAGACAAAAGGTTTGATGACTTGATTGCTTACTTGTGCCATATCAGTAAAATGTGACGACAGTGGTAACTACCTATCTCATGCCACCCATTGGTAATTATTGGAACCTCAATGTTTTTAAGTATTCTCCAGATTAATGGATGGTTACAATTTTAATATCCATGTAAAGCTGGGTTAGCTCTCTAGTTTACCTCTTTATTTAGAATGTTCTTTAAAACATTTTTTTAGCAATATGTTGTACCACTGTTAGGGCTGTTAGGGCTGTATTAGGGCTGTATTAGGGCTGTGTTAGGGCTGTGTTAGGGCTGTATTAGGGCTGTTAAGGCTGGAACACCGCATTCTGTTGTTTCAAAGCAAGCCAACAATGTTGTGTGCACTGAGTGGGAAACCTAGCTGACTGTTTATTTTAAAGTACTTGGTACATACAGTATAAATGTTTTTGTTTCAAAGTTCAAGCTGAGGGAGTAGCGAGGGAAAGAGGAGGTATCGGTTGAAAGGGGTACAGGGAGGAGAAGGAACAAACTCTCTTTGCAGCCTGCCTCTGGCAGACCCCCTCCTCACGTCATCTATGCCGTTGTATTTCTGACCGCTCGCCAGGTGGGCAGTTGGCTCTGGTAAGCACCTTAGGAAGATAATGGCACAAGCAAGAGGTTGGGCAGGAGAGTGAAAACTGAACCTATCTTGTGTTGGTGAGCTGTGGGGGATTTGAGGAGTAACTGGGGCAGGTGAGAACCAGTGGTTGGAGGGGAAATGTTGATTTTTGTCCATTTGGTGCTCCTCTTTCTCCCCACCCACCCAAACCCTGGTGTTACAGATTTTGTTTTCTCTTTTTTCCCCCCCCCCGCCCCTGCCCCACAATCCAGAATGCTCTCAGATCCTAGAACCCTCATCAGTGTTGCCATGCCCGAGTACCTCTAAGTGCTACCCCACCCCAGTCAGCTTAACCGCTCCACCCCCACCAAACTCTCAACTTTAGGACCACCTTAGTGCTGCTAAACTCCAGAACTACACCCTGTGCTGCAGCTTCTCAGCACTTGCACCACCATCCTACTGAAGGCCTACTGCAGTTCACCTGATCTGCAGGATCCAGCCCCTCCTCTGCAACAGGTACCTAATTTCAGTTAAATCTTCCCCATCATCCTGTGTTTTGCTGCACTTTATTTGTTAAAGTAAAAGATTCAACTTGATTATGTAGGGAAAGGAACATATTGGTCCTTGTTTGTAGTTTTTCACAGAAAAACAGGGCACTATGGAATTTGATCTCCCAAAACATTGATTTAAAAACCAGGAATACCATGCACTGATCTGATTTCACTGATAAAAATTAGGTCTAATTTAGTGAGGCCCAATACCCCTATTATAGAAGTGTATCTCTGACTTGTGAGCAATGCCACTAAACACTTATTTATTGATTGAAAAGCTTGAGCCCCAGCACTGATCCTTGGTAACATCACTTGTCATTAACCACCCCTCCCCCATCTCCTTTCTCCTTTCTCCTGCTCATCCCAAGTCAGAGTAAGTCTCTTCTTCGTCGCTCTCTACTGGTTAAAACTGAAGTGCATGGTTGGCGGGCAATCTCTTGTATGAAATGCCTACTGAAAATCCCTGTGTGTAACATCCGCTGATCCTCCTCTATCACCGTGTGCACATGCACGTTGCTAAGACTTTTTTTCCCTGAAAGCTCCTTGCATGTTCTAACCCTTGCAGCATTGGCAATTCCAGGAAATTCTGTTCCTAAGATCGGCAACTTTTTTTATTTTTCTCTCCCGTGCTCAAACTTGTCCCTTCCTTCATGAGGCTCAAGAATTATATAATGTTTAGTGCAATATCGAAATGGTAAAAGCATACATATGGGAGGAGGGAATCCCACATGAAGTTATAAAACATAAAGTCTGAATGCAGGTTATGCATGGTTGCTTTTCGTAAGATTCATAGCCTAAACAGTGAGGGGTGTGCATTACACATTGGCCATATCGTACTCTTAATTACAGTTATAACCACAGTTATAAATTCATTGCTTCCACTCTGCCTATTCTATGCTTGTATATTTTTGTTTTCAGCTACACTGATAGTACAACCTCCTCATGCCTTTAGATTTGGGGAGTATGGGAAATAGAATTTCAAGTTGAGGTAATTTGACGACCTGTGTTCGTGGACTTTGGGGCCTTCATTTCTAAACAACTTACCTTTTTGTAAATAAAAATCCGCCTACTGTCTTTGTGTATTTGGAGTACTGCAAACATTTCTTGGTTCCCATACTCACTCGGCCCTCGAACAACAATGTGACTGCAGAGGACCAATTTCTCATTTATTATTACCTTCAATTTTAAAAGTACCTTTCCCCAAGTAATCTTTCCTTCCCATTTTAATCATATTAGCCTTGCACCACTACATGGCACTTTGGTAGTTTCTAATAGATCTAGAAGTAGTTAATGGTGCAAGGTGTGTGTGTGTTTTAAAACAAAGTGTGGTTTCATTATTAGTAAACAATTTTACAACACCAAGTTATAGTCCAGCAATTTTATTTTAAATTCACAAGCTTTCGGAGGCTACCTCCTTCCTCAGGTGAACGATGTGGAAATTTCCACATCGTTCACCTGAGGAAGGAGGTAGCCTCCGAAAGCTTGTGAATTTAAAATAAAATTGCTGGACTATAACTTGGTGTTGTAAAATTGTTTACAATTGTCAACCCCAGTCCATCACCGGCATCTCCACATCATTATTAGTAGATCTTGATGTTCTAGCAAAAAGACAATTGCAGTTAAGTTTTAAAATGCCTCACACAGCAAGCTTTGTATTCAGGACTGGATATTCTGAGAGGAAACTACGTACTGCCCACCAGAAAGGATTTTTGAGCAAATCACTTGGGGTACCTCCCTTGCACCTCTTAATGACGGACGGACGGGAATGTCATGTTCTACAAATGAGAAGTAAAATAACCAACAATATAAAATTCTCTTTTTTAAAAAAAACTCTACAGGAAACATTTGTCCTTTCAATCTTCTGTTTGAAGCTATACATTGCTGGATTGGATTTCTTCTCCTTTTTTTGACCTGTACCAAATATTTTGAGTTTAAGAAATGCTAGTGTAGATTGGAAGGGAGGGCAGGTGAGAAGGACCAAGGCCATTTGTGGTTTATTTCACTGGACTGATTCCAGTATTGCCAGGTATCATGGAGGGTAATGCTGCAGGGCAACCCCCTTGGCTGACGTTGCCATGGTGTTTGTTTGTGATATTATAGAATGAAGTGGAAAATGTATCTGTTTCTGCAGAAATTCAGACAAATATTATACAAAAGGTAAATTTTGTTCACACTGTTGCATTTTGGGTTTTTTCCACTAGATATTCTCCTCTGGTTCAGAATCACTGATCCTCCAGGCAGCAGTGTACCTTGCATCCTCCAGGCAGCAGTGTACCTTGCATCCTCCAGGCAGCAGTGTACCTTGCATCCTCCAGGCAGCAGTGTACCTTGCATCCTCCAGGCAGCAGTGTACCTTGCATCCTCCAGGCAGCAGTGTACCTTGCATCCTCCAGGCAGCAGTGTACCTTGCATCCTCCAGGCAGCAGTGTACCTTGCATCCTCCAGGCAGCAGTGTACCTTGCATCCTCCAGGCAGCAGTGTACCTTGCATCCTCCAGGCAGCAGTGTACCTTGCATCCTCCAGGCAGCAGTGTACCTTGCATCCTCCAGGCAGCAGTGTACCTCTTTATCTGATCACTATCTAGATAAATTTAAACAATTTTACAACACCAAGTTATAGTCCAACAATTTTATTTGAAATTCACAAGCTTTCGGAGGCTTCCTCCTTCCTCAGGTGAATGTGGAAATGAAATCCTCGAACCCTTCGCATTTATAAATCACAGCACAATACCTGGTGATTACAGATAGTCTTTCCAACTGCCTGTTGCCAAGGCAATCACAGTGTGCAGACAGAGAGGTGTTACCTACAAGGCCACCGAATATACAAACAACCAAAAAAAAACAGAGAGAGAGGCAGAAACATAGAAACATCCGGAAGGAAGAGAAAGACAACAAATGACCTGTTATCTTAAAAACAGATATTTGTTCGCTGGTGGGGATACGTGTAGCGCGACATGAACCCAAGATCCCGGTTGAGGCCGTCCTCATGGGTGCGGAACTTGGCTATCAATTTCTGCTCGACGATTTTGCGTTGTCGTGTGTCTCGAAGGCCACCTTGGAGAACGCTTACCCGAAGATTGGTGGCTGAATGTCCTTGACTGCTGAAGTGTTCCCCGACTGGGAGGGAACCCTCCTGTCTGGCGATTGTTGCGCGGTGTCCGTTCATCCGTTGTCGCAGTGTCTGCATGGTCTCGCCAATGTACCATGCTCCGGGGCATCCTTTCCTGCAACGTATGAGGTAGACAACATTGGCCGAGTCACAGGAGTATGACCCATGCACCTGGTGGGTGGTGTCCTCTCGTGTGATGGTGGTATCTGTGTCGATGATCTGGCATGTCTTGCAGAGGTTACCGTGGCAGGGTTGTGTGGTGTCGTGGACGCTGTTCTCCTGAAAGCTGGGTAATTTGCTGCGAACGATGGTCTGTTTGAGGTTGGGTGGCTGTTTAAAGGAGAGTAGTGGAGGTGTGGGGAAGGCCATAGCGAGGTGTTCGTCATCATTGATGACATGTTGAAGGCTGCGGAGAACATGGCGTAGTTTCTCCGCTCCGGGGAAGTACTGGACGACGAAGGGTACTCTGTTGGTTGCGTCCTGTGTTAGTCTTCTGAGGAGGTCTATGCGATTTTTCGCTGTGGCCCGTTGGAACTGTCGATCGATGAGTCGAGCGTCATATCCCGTTCTTACTAGGGCATCTTTCAGCGTCTGTAGGTGTCCATCGCGTTCCTCCTCGTCTGAGCAGACCCTGTGTATTCGCAGGGCCTGTCCATAGGGGATGGCCTCTTTGACGTGGTTAGGGTGGAAGCTGGAAAAGTGGAGCATCGTGAGGTTGTCCATGGGCTTGCGGTAGAGTGAGGAGCTGAGGTGCCTGTCTTTGGAGATTTGTGTGTCCAAGAAAGAAACTGATTCTGAGGAGTAGTCCATGGTGGGATGGAACTTGTTGATGTTATCGTGTAGTCTCTTTAGTGATTCCTCGCTGTGGGTCCATAGAAAGAAAATGTCGTCGATGTATCTGGTGTATAGTGTTGGTTGGAGGTCCTGTGCAGTGAAGAAGTCCTGCTCGAACTTGTGCATGAAAATGTTGGCGTATTGGGGTGCGAATTTGGTCCCCATGGCTGTTCCGTGTGTTTGGGTAAAGAACTGGTTATCGAAGGTGAAGACATTGTGATCCAGGATGAAGCGGATGAGTTGTAGGATGTTTCTGCCTCTCTTTTTGGTTGTTTGTATATGCGGTGGCCTTGTAGGTAACACCTCTCTGTCTGCACACTGTGATTGCCTTGGCAAAGGGCAGTTGGAAAGACTATCTGTAATCACCAGGTATTGTTCTGTGATTTATAAATGCGAAGGGTTCGAGGATTTCATTTCCGCACCTGATGAAGGAGGAAGCCTCCGAAAGCTTGCGAATTTCAAATAAAATTGTTGGACTATAACTTGGTGTTGTAAAATTGTTTACAATTGTCAACCCCAGTCCATCACCGGCATCTCCACATCATAGATAAATGTAGCAAGACCTAGGGGCTGAACAGAGAACCATTGTCACTACTGTGGTTTGCTGGAAACCTGTCGCATGCTGCCATGTTGCCACTTCTGCTTTAGCAGACTGAAGAATATACATACCCCTGGCAGCCACCTAAAACAAGCGTTAGGCCCCTGGCATATGATGGGCTAAACGCCTATTTCAGGCCCCCTCTCCTAAATTGTTCAGAACGGTGCATATGCCAGGTATGCTCTACTCAGGTTTTCCTGTATTTTGCTGTGACCTCACCAGCGGCTGCCAACAAAAAGCTTTTTTTTAATATTCATTGCCTTCATGTGGAGCTAGGAAGAGCAGGAGCACTAGCTCCTCCCCCCCCCCCCCCCCCCCCCCCCCAAAATCTGTTCTTCCTCCACTTCTGAGGGCTGTTGCCAACGAGGCAGTCGGCCCAAATTGGAGGCCAGCACACAGATAATCCTCTGGAGACACGACGTGCCCTCAACTCACCAGAAATATGCGCTGGGCCCAATTTCTGGAGAGCCTCCAGCTCCTAAGGTGCTGACCATTTCAGGCCCAGAAACGGGCCTAAACAAATTTCTGGGCCAGTCAGTCAGTCCAGCAGCAGAGAGGCTACAAGGAGACAATCAATCTCTGCCCAGGTTGTTAGGATCAGTCGCTGAGAGAGGCCATCCTTTCTTTAAGATTCCCTGAAATGGGTTAGTGGGGCACTTTTTGTAACAATCAAACAAAAATTGTATTGATATACCAAGTAAATTCCATCATACTTGATCTGTGCATTTTGACTACTGTGGAATAAAGCAGCTTACAAACCGTATTGAATGCATCACCTAGTGTTAACTGGGTCCGCCTTTGTTGAGATTGAGGGAGTACAGGGGCTTGAGACAGATACGGTTCAGATCACAAGGGAGTTTAATTGTTCAACTCTCCAGTCCTGCTAGCAGATACAGATCAATGGAAGTCTACTATTTCAAAGAAAATAGCAGGCAACCAAACTGCTTAAGGGAATGGCTGATGCCACTGAGCCAGAGCAGATACCCACGACAGACCCAAAATGCATAACTCCTTTTTTAACTTTTATTCAAGTATTTTTCACTACTTTTAAGTCATTATGGTTTCTGCTTCTACTGCTATATACATAACACGTATATGAGGCTGGGAATGGGGATTAAAGTTAAAGGAGTGGAAGAAATAAATGTTGGAAGGCAAATAACTTTATTAACCATAAAATAAATGTAAAACTTGGGGGAAACCACATAGTGGCAGACAGGAATAAAAACAAAATGCAGCACAAGCTCAGCAAGTGAGGCAGTATCTGTGGAGCAAGAAAGTTAACATTTCAGGCCGAAAGGTCTGAAATGTTAATTGTGTTTCTCTTCTCCACAGATGCTGCCTGACTTGAGCTTCTCCAGCATTGTTTATTTTAGATTTCCAGCATCCTCCGTTTTGCTTTGGATTTAATGGCAGACAGGCATGGGTGACAAACGAGTGCCACCTAGTGTTGGGAAGACTGAAAGGCAGGTATATTAAATATAAGCAGACAGTGCAGCATTACCCACTTTAAAAAAAAATAATGGGTGCATACAATAGTAAGATTTATTATAGATTGAACACCCAGGAAAAATTAGACTTGAATTGCATTTCTGTATAAATGCACAAGGGTGTATATCTGTCTGTAATGACGTATTTTGCTGTTTAGCTTACAGGACTCCTCGTGAGGGCAGCAAAACGAGTCCAGATCAATGTTTACATTGAGAAAATAGATGGATTTCAGTAAGTGGATTTTGAAATATTGAGTAGCACCAATGCTTGGTGTGTTTTGGGGAGGTACTGTTATAAACAACATTAACGTTACATTTATTTAGAACTGTAGTGCTTTTATGTTTTGTCAAAAAACTGCATTAATAATATGCACACTGAAGTTGAACATTTCTGAAAGACCTTAATGATTCCTAACAGTTTTGAAACCAGTAGGTAGCTTTTTGTTCCCATAAATTTTTAATATGAATACACTAGAGGGAAAGGCCGAGTTTCCTTCCAGTTTTGTGAGCTGGGCTTTGAAGATTTCCTCCATTAATTTGATCACAAAACATTGGAAAAATAGCAGCTCATTTGGGACCACTTTCTGGACTTTTTTTTTCTAATGACATATTGCAACTTCTTCATTAGATTTGGATGGTCAGACTATTTGGCCTTGTAACCTGCCTCTTAATACTACTGCCTAATGCATAACCTTTGCTCTGGTCTCCATTGTAAAATGGTGGCCACCCAGGACCCAAGCTCCCCTGCCTATTCTACCCATCTTTGTATCTGCTGCCCACTCACTGCTACACCCTGACTAATACCTTTCCCTCATGGTCCCAGGTTATTCTCCATGATGGATGGATTTACTACTTTAATAGGATCTTTTGATATAATGTTTGAGTGCTTCTGAGGTGACAACCAGTCATGAGAGAAGAGTTGGGGAAGGTGGCTAAAGGTATGGTCAGAGGTTTTTTTTTGGAGGTATATGAAATAGCAAGGCAGAGGGATTTTGGAAGATTATTTCTGAGGCAGCTCTGCTGTTGATAGTGGAGGAATGCAAAGGAGGACAGTCAGAAGAGTGGAGGGCTTGCACTGGCATGTAGAGCTGGAGGAGTTTGCAAAGACAAGAAGGGATGAGACTGTGAAGGTGTTTCTAGTTGAGGGCAAATATTTTGTATTTGATACTGAGGGGCTAGTGGGAGGTGCGGCACCCCATTACTTCCAAGTTTCCCTCCTATTCACACACCATCCTAGCTATGACATATATCACCATTCCTTCATTGTTGCTGGGTCAAAATCCTGGAAGTCCCTATCTAACAGCATTGTGAGGGCATCTACACACAGACTGCAACTGTTCAAGAAGGCAGCCCACTGCCTTCCCAAGGGCAACAAGGGGTGGGCAATTAATGCCAGCCTTTCCAGTGATGCCCAAATCCTGAGCGCTTAAATGAAGAAAAAAATGCCAACAAGGTCACGTGACCTATAGCACGCTAACCTGCACCAACTCTGGCTTACCACTTGTGGTGATTTGACTGCTCCATCCGTCTCTTCCATAACTTGTCTTACTCCTTTTTGACACCTTTTTATCTATTTAGGTCTTAAACTTTCTTCCATTTCCCCACTTCTCCCTGTTACTCTGTGGGTTCTCCCTAAAGCTCCCCTCTATCCTTCAGTAGAGTTGTCTATGAAGCCTGCTCCAAACCCTATGTCCTTTATAACTGCTATTATTGTTTTTTGTTCTCTCTCTTGCACGTATGCAGTTGGACCTCAATCGCCTAATAGAGCTATCAGCTTCATAGATTGCAAGCATGCTACTTTGCAGTTCCAACTCTTCACCTTTGAACAGGTGACCAATCAATACCTTTACATTCAGCTAATTGACTATATTCATAAAAAGAACATTTGTCAACAAATGAGTCACTGAACAAACATTGAAATACTTGGAGGTGTTACAGTGCATCTTTAGGAACAGACTGTTCTATTTTGGTCAATACTAATATAATTGACTTAGTGGACAGTTCAAAGCTGACTGCTGTAAATATTATAATTTAAAAAAATTCACTCCAACTGGGGTTCATGGTTATGGCATTGGAAATTTATATTTAACACTAATCTATAGAATCATAGAAAGGTTACAGTATAGAAGGAGGCCTTTCGGCCCACTGGTTCTATGCAAGAGCAATCCAGCTAGTCCTGCTCCCTATCCCCATAGCCCTGCAATTTTTTTCCTTTTCAAGTACTTATCCAGTTCACTTTTGAAGGCCATGATTGAATCTACCTCCACCACCCCCCTCAGGCAGTGCATTCCAGATCCTATCCACTTGCTGTGTTTTTTTTTTAAAAAAAGTTTTTCCTCATGTCACCTTTTGGTTCTTTTGCCAATCACTTTAAATCTATGTTCTCTGGTTCTTGATCCCTCTGCCAATGGGAACAGTTTCTCTCTGTCTACTCTGTCTAGACCCTTAATGATTTTGAATACCTCTATCAAATCTCTTCACAACCGTCTCTGTTCCAATGAGAACAATTCCAGCTTCTTCAGTCTATCCATGTAACTAAAGTTCCTCATCCCTTGAATCATTCTTGTAAATTTCTTCTGCACCCTTTCTAAGGCCTTGACATCCTTCCTAAAGTGTGATGTCCAGAACTGGACACAATACTCCAGTTGTGGCCAAACCAGTGTTTTATAAAGGTTCATCATGACTTTGTACTCTATGCCTCCATTTCTAAAGCCCAGGATCCCATATCCTTTTTGGAACCACTTTCTCAACCTGCCCTGCCACCTTCAACGATTTGGCATACCCCCAGATGTATCTGTTCCTGTATCCCTTTTAGAATTGTCCTCTAGTTTTATATTGCCTCTCCTCAGTCTTAGTGAAATGTATCACTTCGCATTTTTCTGCGTTAAATTTTGTTTGCCACGTGTCCGCCCAAGCCACCAGCCTGTCTATATCCTCTTGAAGTCTATCACTATCCTCCTTACCGTTTACTACCCTTCCGAATTTTGTCATCTGCAAATTTTGAAATTGTGCCCTCTACACCCAAGTCCGAGTCATTAATATATATCAAGAAAAGCAGTGGCCCCAGCACCAATGGCTCCAATTTAAAATTCTCAGTGATGTTCAAATCCCTCCATGGCCTTGCCCCTACCTATCTCTTTAACCTCTTTCAGCAACTGCAACCCCTCTTTTTCCCTCCCTTTCTTCCCCTCCCCCTCCTCCTCTTCCCCCCCCCCCCCAAAAAAGAACTGTTTCTCCAACTCTAGCCTCTTGTATACCTTCACTCCTTTTGGCCCACCATTGCGAACTGTGCATTCAGCCATCTAGGCCCTAAGCTCTGGCATTCTGTCCCTAAATCTCCGCACCTCCCTCTCCTCCTTAGAACCTACTGTTTTTTCCAAGATTTTAGTCACCCCTTTGACTATCTCCTTTTTAGCTCACTGTCAATTTTTACCTGATTATAGGAACATGAGTTGGCTATTCAGCCCCTCATGCTGCTCTGCCATTTGATAAGATCATGGCTGATCTGTGATCTAACTCCATATACCTGCCTTTGGCCCATATCCCTTAATACCTTTGGTTGCCAAAAAGCTATCTATCTCATTTAAATTTAGCAATTGAGCTAGTATCAATTGCGTTTGCGGAAGAGTTCCAAACTTCTACCACCCTTTGTGTGTAGAAATGTTTTCTAATCTCACTCCTGAAAGGTCTAGCTCTAATTTTTAGACTGTGCCCCCTACTCCTAGAATTCCCAACCAGCGGAAATAGTTTCCCTATCCACCCTATTCGTTCCCCTTAATATCTTATAAACTTCGATCAGATCACCCCTTAACCTTCGAAACTCCAGAGAATACAACCCCAATTTGTGTAATCTCTCCTCGTAACTTAACCCTTGAAGTCCGGGTATCATTCTAGTAAACCTACGCTGCACTCCCTCCAAGGCCAATATGTCCCTCCGATGGTGCGGTGCCCAGAACTGCTCACAGTACTCCAGGTGCGGTCTAACCAGGGTTTTGCATAGCTGCAGCATAACCTCTGCCCCCTTGTACTCTCGTCCTCTAGATATAAAGGCCAGCACTCCATTAGCCTTATTGATTATTTTCTGCACCTGTTCATGACACTTCAATGATCTATGTACCTGTACCCCTCAGTCCCTTTGGACATCCACTGTTTTTAACTTTTTACCATTTTAGAAAGTACCCTGTTCTATCCTTTTTCGATCCAAAGTGGATGACCTCACATTTGTCTACATTGAATTCCATTTGCCACAGTTTTGCCCATTCACCTAATCTATCAATATCCCTTTGTAATTTTATGTTTTCATCTACACTGCTTCCAATGCCACCAATCTTTGTGTCATCGGCAAACTTAGATATGAGACTTTCTATGCCTTCATCTAAGTCGCTAATAAATATTGTGAATAATTGAGGCCCCAAGACAGATCCCTGCGGGACTCCACTAGTCACATCCTGCCAATGTGAATACTTACCCATTATCCCTACTCTTTCGCTCAGCCAACTTCCTAACCAAGTCCGTACTTTTCCCTCGATTCCATGAGCTTCTATCTTAGCTAACAGTCGCTTATGTGGGACCTTATCAAATGCATTCTGGAAGGCCATATAAATAACATCCATTGACATTCCCCTGTCCGCTTCTTTAGTCACCTCTTCAAAAAATTCAATCAGGTTTGTCAGGCATGACCTACCTTTCACAAATCCATGCTGGCTCTCTCTGATTAACTGAAAATTCTCGGTGTTCAGTCACCCTATCCTTAATTATAGACTCCAGCAATTTGCCCACAACAGATGTTAGGCTAACTGGTCTATAATTCCCTGGTTTCCCTCTCTCTCCTTTCTTAAAAAGCGGAGTGACATGTGCAATTTTCCAATCTAGAGGGACAGTTCCTGAATCTAGAGAACTTTGAAAGATTATAGTTAGGGCATCTGCAATCTGCTCACCTACTTTCTTTAAAACCCTGGGATGGAAACCATCTGGTCCTGGAGATTTGTCACTCCTGTGTAGTGCTTTGGGGTGTTTTTGCATGCTGAAGGCAAGTTGTTTATGGTAATGATTCAATTACATAACAGGTGTAGTTATGTAAGTCATTGTAAGGGATGACCTCTAATCAATTCCACAGTACAGTGCAATGGCTGTCAGTTAATGAAACTATAGTAAGTTTATAAAGTTCAGTCCAGTTAGCAGGCATGGCTAAAAGGCAACATGGAAAAGTGTACTTCCCTGCATCACTGATTAAAACTTTCACTACCTCTTCAAGTGCTTTTTCAAATATAATTAAACATTTTTTCAGAAATTGCTGTGCGGAAGCACAATTGTCAAACTAATTTTAACTAATATAAGCATTGTATCAACATTAAAATGATGAGTGACCTGCTTTTGCACAGGTGCCCTGAATTAATTTTTTAAAAATGCAATGCACCAGAAATTCAGTTTGCAGAATTACTATATTAAAATGTGACCTCAACCGTTTGGATCTATAATTTCAGTCCAGAATTAATGGCAGTAGGTTAGTCTCCTTGGGCTGGCTGGTTTTGTATGCTTTTAGCTTGTGTACAGTGAAGCTGAAATAATGGTAATAAATTACTTAAATGGCAAGAGTAGCTTATGCTGTAATATCTCTAAACTAAAAATTACAATATTTTTTAAACACTTCAGTTTTGCTGCCATGTTATCTGCCATCAAACCTGGTTTAATATGAAACTGCCTGCTGTAATGTAATTCTGAACTGAATCTTGTCTGAAAGTTTACGTCTAGTTTGTAGGCAAAATATGTTCAGACTTAAAATTAGGATGAAGGTGACATTCTGGGTCCAGTGGACTAATCAAAAGCCCAATAGTATAAGACTTTTAAAGCAATAGTCTTGCAAATGTTGGGTTCATTCCAATGATCTGCCTGTACTCTGAAAGGAGGGACAATTTTTTAATTGCAAAAGTTCTTTAACTTTTCAATATACAAATTTTTGCACTTTGACTGTTGAGTTCTCCTTTTGCTGTCTAAGCTGATTCTAGACATTTGTGTACTTAGCTGACCTATATTGAGGAAAGTCTGAAGTTCAATCCCCAATCTTGAGTTAGCTGTCAGTTGGAGTTGGATGCTTCAGGTGGTCTTTGACTTGCATCAGGGAGGTGGAAAATAAGAGTGGATGCCTACTCTCATCACTATCCAGCACACCCTGCTTGGAACCACACAAGGTGGATAAGGATGGGGTCTGGCTCAGCTGTGATGTTGTCTTCCTTCCTCCTGCTTCTTCCACATCCTCCCTCCCCCACAGATAAATGTTTATTGATGTCCACTTTCTAAGCTGCTGTGTCAATAAATTGTGAAGAGCTGAGTGATTGCAACCAATGTTGCCTTTTTTTTGGCTGGGTGCAGAATGAATTTGGGTTCGTGCACTGATATAAAGACTGTGCGCCACTTTTTTAAAAAAAATCACAACTTTGACTAGATCATCTTTTTTAGAAAACGTTATTCAGGATATATAACAATCATAACAAATGTACAAAATAATGGATAATTGTAACAATTTAATGTTGGCTGATACATTTATAATTTATGAAATGGGTTTCTTAAGTTACACTAGGATTGAGCAGACCAGTCTCATTATATTAAAATTTATCTGACGGGAATAATTCCCATCAGCTTTTTGTTGAATCAGCTTAATGACTGCGCACAATTTATTTCTGTTTGAATCAATCAGAATTTTTAAATTGAGAAATACAAAACAGCTGTTAGATCAGTCAGTGTGAATTTGGGGATAGGGAACAGTTTTAATTAAAGCTCTTCTCCCCCCCCCCCCCCCCCAAATTGAATCCTCAGCAGGGTTTAAAAAATTATTGCATTACAATTGTACATCTTGCAGGTCTCATTAGTTTTGGCTGCTCCTATGTAGGACAGGGAGCAGTTTGGTCATGGGGCCCCTCATCTCTGATTGGCCGCAGGTGCCTGGTCTGTGGCCGCAGGTACCTTCATCTGTTTCGCCAATTGCTTTACATTTTCCTGGTCCAATTTCTGCACAGCCAATCGGTTGCTCGTTGACTGTTTACCACGTTGCTAGGAAATGCAATGCGGCAGCTGGGGCTGGAGCCGTGGAATTGGGCACTCTGACCGCCGGACACTCTCCAGCGCCAGAGCTCCAGGGAGCTGGAGAATGGCCTGGGGTCCGGGCACTGGCTAGTGTGGGAGAGGGGCAGAGAGCATTAGTTTGGCGTGCGGACGGAATGTTTAAGTGCACGACACATAACAGACTGCTGCGTGGCCGTGCATGTGCGCAGCTTAGTGGGAATGGTGATTGCAACTCCATGCTCCAAAGAGGTCTCTTCAGAAGAGGAGAGAGAAAAAGAGGGGAGAGAATGACTTTCTGAAACTTGCAGAACAGAAGGTGAGGAGTAATGTCTGCTTTTTTTATGACTAAAACTTTCTAACTTATTTCTGCAGTCAGACTGGGAATGTTCAAACACTTATCTTCCCTGTGATGTATCTCAATGAGGTAAGACTATTCCAGAATGTTTTAAATTAAATCTAAATGTTCAGATTAAAGATGCCGTTGTTGCCAGTGTGTGAAGCCATTGTTTGATGTATTTCCACCTAGACACTACATTGCCTCTTGGTAGATTTTCTTTCCATACCTCCGCAATCACCTCTGACCCAGGGTTCCATCCTTGAGGCCTCCTCCCTTTCAGTGTCTGGAAGTATGAGGTCTGCCTTCGTGTGCCAATGGCATTCTGCTCTACCTCTCCATCTACTCCAATGCTGCAGACATTGTTGCTCTTTCCAACTGCCTGTTGATGAGCCAAAGCTACTTCCAGTTTAATGTTAGCAAAACCATCCTCTGACTTTAATAACTGCATATATAGTTATAAAAACATAAAACCCACCTGGCAAGGACTTCATAGCTGCAATCTAATCTTGGGGTTAAGACGACAAAAATCAAGTTATTTAAATTCCTTTTCAAATAGATTAGATCCATGTTAAAAACTGGCAAGTATTGTCTTCTATGTACCATTTGATCCAGTAAGTATTCCACAAGGAATGTTTTGGCATCTAGCAATAATCTTGTTGGACAGATTTAACAATAGAGTGCAGTACAGGTGCAAGTTACTGTGGTGATTACTCTGTAAATTAAAATATTTTGATCAAAACTGCTGTGCTGTTTGTTTTTTACTATTGCACAAATCATAATCAATGTATAGTAGATTAGCTGATGTTTTGGTAAAAGTTTGATACTTTGGTCCCAGTACCATGTCTTTTTTTCCTATTGGACTAAGTTTGTAAAATTACAAAAATCTGGTTGATTGGTATTTATCTTTTTTAAATGGAACATTTTTGTTGCCCTGCTTTTAAATAACATTTAAAAAAAACAAGAACCTTTAAAGAAATATTTTCAAGTGAGCAGAAACAATGGATCTTGCTGTGAGCAGTGTGTAGAATCTATTGCTATATTTTGGAAATTAATGAATAGTTTGAGAGGCTATGAGTAAAATAAACGTTATGAAGTCATCTGATTTTTCTCTTGCAATTCCCTGCATGAATCTCTCCAATCAGATTTCCAATCCTTGCCACAGCACTGAAACAGCCCTAACCAAAATCACAAATGAATCCTCCGACTGTGACCATGGTGCATTATCCCTCCTCGACCTCTCTGTAGCCTTTGACACGGTCGACCACGCCATTCTCCTCTTAACACCTTTCCATTTTCCAGCTCAGTGGAATTGCCCTGACTTGATTCCACTCTTGCCCATCCAAATGTAGTCAGAGCATCTCCAGCAATGGCTTCTCTTCCTGCCGCCACACCATTATCTCTGGAGACCCCCAAAAATCTGATCTTGGCCCCTCCTTCCTCATTTTACATGCTGACCCTTGGCAACATCATTCACAGACATGAGGTCAGCTCCCACATGTGCGCTGACGGTGCCCATCTCTACCTCTCCACCACACCTCTCTCGACTCCTCCACTGTCTCTGTAATGCTGGACAGCTTGTCTGAACCCAGTTTTAGATGAGATGCAATTTCCTCCAGTTAAACGTGGAGAAGATTGAAACCTTCGTCATCTTCAGCCACTGCCACAACCTCTGTACCCTTGCCACTGACTCCATTTCCCCATCCCAGCTAAACCAGACTATTCGCAATCACGGCATTCCATTTAACCTCAAGCTGAGCTTGCAAACCCGCATCCTCTCCGTCACAAAGACCACCTACTTCCACCTCCGTAGCATTGCCCACCTCTACTCCTGCCTCATCCAAAACTCCACTGCCTGTATCCTGATCTGCTTACCCATCACTCCTGTCTTTGATGACCTACATTGGTTTTCGGACCCCAATGACTGAAATTTAAAATTCTCATCATGGTGTTGATCTACCTTTTTTCTATGGCCTTGACCCCCTCCCCCATCTCTGTAACCTCCTTCAGCCCTATAACCCCCAAACTCTGTTCCTCTGACTTTGGCCTTTGGTGCATTCCCCCCCCCCCTTTTGCCCCACCATCAGCGGCCAGCTGACTAGGCCCCACATTCTAGAATTCCCTCCCTCAACACCATGGCCTATCCACCTCCCTCCTTTTTAAGATCACCTTGAAACGCATCACTTTAACCAAGCTTTTGGTCATCCCCTCCTAATATCTTTTCTCTTGGCTCGGCCTCCATTTGTGTCTGATTTTTGCCTCTGTGACATGCCATGGGATGTTTTTCTACATTAAAGGTGCTGTATAAATGTATGTTAGTGTTTTTTGGTTAGTGTAGTGAAGTCTGCTCAAAGGAAGAATGGTTGCAAACATTTGGTTCCAGGATGATTTACTTAACTAGTGATTCCCTTATGAAGTTCACTCTAGTTCCAGTAAAATTACTGGCCTCTTCAGGTTTTTGGACAGAGGAGGGAGTGCAGTATGTCACCATGACTGTATTGCTATATTTTGATTGCAATGTAATGCAAAATATCTATGCCTAATTAATGAGCCAGTTGATTAGGTATTGATGGCTCAACCATCATAAGGATGAGTAGTCTTTTACTTGGACCTGGGCTTACATTAAAGTTAGAATGATACATCATCTAACTCATCAAAACCTTCTACAGATGTAGAATGTGCTCCATTTGGGATTTTGTCTCAGTTAATGAATCTTAAAAAAATGACTACTAGTAGTAGTATTAAGAAAGGGAAGCTCTGAAAAATTGCTCCTCCACCCCCAGGATAATCTTGTAAAAGTCTTGAGGATTGCAAGTTTTAACATTACAACATGGATGATTCAATCCTGATTAGTCCCATTGCAAGGACAAGCTGCTGACCGGAACTGTGGTTTTGAATATTTAATCAGTCTTGAAGCGAGAATTAATGGTATTTGGACACTTGAAAGGTATAGACAATCTAGAACACTTTTTTCTCTCTCCTGTGAAAAACCAAGAAATGTTATGGAGGCAAGGCTATTCCAAAATCCACACAGGGAGTGAAAATACTGTATTATAATACCTCACATCCATAACATTGTTACTATGATATAGCACCAAACCACTTGTAAGCAGACTACATCATTCAATTACATCTACTTACCAAATGGTCTTTTGCTGTTGAAAATCATTGTGAATAGTCTGGGACAATTTATTGCAATGAACAATGAGGGTTTTGATCTTTCCAGACCAAGGCATATAGTAATGTGGTGTAGATTGTGGTTACATGGTTATGTTATCCAAGGAGTTATTTGTCTTTGCTTTATGTATTTTTTTCTTGTTGCAGAGTGTTTTGATCGATGACTTATCAGCTGCTAAGTTGAACTCCATGCTCCTGCAGACAGAAGTGGTAACTGTGATTCCATTTATGATAATGGCTCTGGGGATTCTCTTCGGATTGATCTTCATCATACTTGTGTGCACTAATCGCAGTGTGGATAATGAGGTGGGTGTTGAAATCTTCTGCTAAAAGCAGGCTTCCTTGTGCTTGCTGATGTATTTTTTTTTCTGCAAACTTTAAGCTTTACCCTTATTGCCCCAGTCATGTCACTAGCCGTTTGGAGCAGTTTGTGAGAGCGTGATGGTTGTATACAATTCGCTTTCTCTGCCATCTATGTTTGTGAAGGGAGGCTGAGAATTGTGGCTCTTGATATGCATTTGAGAGAGGGTGCTTGGTTTTTTTTTGTGCATACATGTACATACCAGCCCAAATGAAGTGTGTGAATTATATTTCCTGTTGCTTTAATTGGAAGTAAATTTACTACAGGTGCAAAACCTGTTTGTTTTGCAATCATTTCTCATCCCTCTATTAGCAGGGAAATGATTGCAGGGTCGTAATGGCAGATGTCCATTTTTGAGTGGTAGCTCAAGTGAGCTCGACTTCATAGTGTCTAGACTGTAGACATGATTCATAAGTAGTGTACTCTAATTTAGTTGCACTTCAGTTATATTTTACACAACACTAAGCTTAAGGTGGTAAATAGTACATTATCCACTCAATTGGATTATTCCTTGTTAATTTATTACATTGTGTAGAGCTAATCCATACAGACCCGACAAGTTTCAGCTTCAATCTGTTGGCCTGTTAGCTGACTTCAGCTCCAGTGGCATTGTGGACCCTACAAATTGCCAGCATTTCTGATTGCCTCCTGTTGTCATTTCAAATATGTGGATACTGAGTGAGGACTGGGTTGGGAGTTGCCTGTGAGAATCACCTTATGTTCACGTATCCAGGCCTGCTTATGAAATATGGCTGATTCCCTCTAAGAACCACTATCCAGTCAGTCACAGGCTTTAGGAGAAGTGGATTAAAAAATGAAAATATGGAGAAGGAAGAAAACTCTAGGCTGGATAAGCAAGTTTAACTTTGTGAGGCTCGCCAACAAATTGGAAAGCTGCCTACATTGAAGATTTGCTAATCTTGAAGGGAAATTACTCCCATAAATCAACTTGGGGAGGGGATGAAAGACCAAATCCTTCAATTGTCTGAAACTTTGAATCTGTTTTTTCACATTCATTTTTTTCCATTAGTATCACGTGTACTAGAAGTTGGAGCACATTAACTGAAGATAAAGGTGGAATTGTTAACTTATTTCCTGAAAATTGATAAGCTTGCAAACTGATATCAACTGTATCTGTAATCAATTGCTTTAAATTGACCTTCAATCCCTAAAATTGCAATGATAAAGGGAAAATAACTGTACAGTTAAACATTTTCATTTTACACTATGGTGCTTCAACTTTCCAATATGGCTCCGACCGCTTTTTTTCCCCTCTTTATTCCATTTATATATTGATCCCCATTCCTTTTTTCTTGACTTTCTTATCATGCAGTATTCCCAACTGAGAGGATCAGTGGGCAACTTACTCCTAGGTCTTCATTCGTGCCACTCTTAAAATCAAATGTAATGAGTGGCACAGGATGTCAATTCCACTTTTTCCTTGAGTAAAGAAGGACCTAGCCTCTAATCAATGCCACCTCACAGTGGTACGATGCAGCTGAGATTGGGAGCTCCGCACACAAGCATTCCAGGAATGAACTTCTGTCCTAAGATTCTGTGGTGCAGTACATTTGAAGCTGTAACATACTTAACTTATTTTGCAGGTACCTTCCAAGGCAAATGCACATTTAGTGGCCACATGTTGAAGTTTCTTCCATCAAACATTTATTGGGGGTTTACTGAAATTGGGGTGTGTTGCTCTGTCATTCAGGCCTCCACTGTGGCTCATGAATAAGACCTGTCTTGTACTACTTCAGAAGAATTTTCCATAGCACAAGGAAGCAAATGAAGGGAAAAAGTCTCCATTCTTTAAATTTGCTTTCCATGTGTTAACCGCTCCCTTTCTTTCTCATCTAGTCACCCCAACTCTAGAATTGCTTGAACAGTAGTCATTTACCTAACTGAATCCCCTAGCCTAGAGATAACTAACTTTTATGTATTGAGACATTTTGTAAAGGTGTGAAGCTAGTTACAAATTGGTGCCTAGAACCTGAAATGGAGCAGAGCCCAATTTATTACCAGCATGTCTGCTACCTGCTCACCAAATTCCTCAACCTGTGGTAAAAGTCTGGTTCATGTTAGATTGCTCCTGCTGTCCTTACCTTTTTAAAAAGGTAAGAAGCAATCTAACATAAAGCAGCCTACCACCATAAGAAAATGTGCCAAAATATCAGGTCCTATACCTTCAATGAGTTCTTGCACTGTTTCATATGCAGAATCTGTTTATCCTGGCCCAAGTTTACACTGGTGTGGGTCTTAATTGATGTATTATTTGGTAGTAGTCTAATGACAAATTCATAATGGTGGATAATTTTTCAAGACATGAGCTTGAGCAATAGAGCTCCCTGCACATTCTTCCTTCAGGTGGCCCTGTCAAACTTCACCCCGTAGTGAAAGTTGTGTAGAATGATGGTGTAACAGAAATTTGAAATAGAATTTCAGTTTATTTACACAATATGTACTCCATAATGGGCCCAATTTAATAAATTTTAGGTCTGTGCGTTTAGATTTAGGGCATGGTAAGGTAGTGATTATGTTACTGGACTAGTAATCCAGAGAACGCAAGTTCAAATCCCACCAAGGCAGTTGAGAATTTGAAAAAAAATTGTTTTAGTTTTGAGTTCCAACTTTTCTCCCTCTATTTTGTGACTTCACTTGATCCTAGTTCAAGGTCCTAGTTATAAACTGAGGATAGCAGTACACAAACATTGCAATTCAATATTTTTTTAAACCCAGGTCAGGCTATTTTAATGGTACAGAAATGGAGGGGGTGGGGGGGAGCATGTCTTATTGAAACTGTGCTTTGTCTATTTAAAATGTATATATTTATGTTTATGTTTAGGGCTGATTTAAATATATATTGAAAGTTATACTATTTTTTTATTCTGATGTGAGCTGTGACTTGAACATTTTGTTTTTTCAACCAATCTATACTTTATCTCATCTTGCAAAATGTGCTCTGACAAGGCAAGATAACAATTTTTGCAGAAAATGTTGGCCGACCCGTTTTCCACAACACAAACTTAAATATCTATATCAGTTCACTTTTTAAAAAAAAATTAGCCTCTTCCTTGGTCCTTTTAGTTCCACTGTCAATTTCTTGACCACTTTTTGGGGGAAAGTGCAAAAAAAAAATCAGTTCTTATGCCATTTTAATACCAATGCCATTTTTAAGAATCTGTCTACTACTTGCATCAATTGAGCAAACTGTGCATACAAATGTAAAATTAGGATAGGAGCAAGGAACCAAAATGTTGAATGGAACAGCATACTTATCAAAAAGATTTGAGGGAAATTTGAAAACTGACTTGACTACTGCGACTGTGGGGAAACTGGCAAACAAAGCACTGGCTTGCATTGGCAGAGGGATAAGAGGTGACGTTATTGTGAAATAAACTAGTTCGATGTCATCTGGAGTACCTTGTGCAGTTTTGGTTACAGTCCAACAGGAAAGAATAATAGTGCTCTTGAGGTTGCAGCGATGGAAACAAAGAAATTGCATTTATAAAGTGCATAATGTTTCTCAAGCACTCGAAGCATTTCACGTACCACAATTACTTTGAAGTACAGTGGCTTAATGTCGGTGATCGGGCAGCCACTTTGTATACAGCAATGTCTGTTATACACCAGTTTAGATGAGTGACGGGTTAATCTGTTTTTGCTGGTGGTTGATGGAGGAATGTTGGCTAAGGAATTTGGGTTGAGAAATTAACATATAGTTAAATTAATTCTACCATGCTAACATAATTTTCCATAAGAATCCTCTGCTACTCATTAAATAAACATGTCCAGAACATCAGATGCACTCCCTGCTCCAATGCTGCCACGGAATCCTTAATGTTTGCCTGAAGGTCCAGGACTGAGGTTGCAGGATCAGTGCCTGGCCAGGGATGAATCTGGGGAAAGTTTGACTTTGTGGGTAAGAAAAAGGGGGTGGGAGTAGCGGAGGTAGCTGAATGGATGATCTGAATCCTAATAACAAATCTGTGAGCCCTTCGTACTTGGGGGTGGGGAGAGGGGATTAAGGAGATAAATGCTAGTGGAGAAAATTAGCTGGGGGATATCTTCACTTTCCAAGAAAATCCTGGAATAAGTGGTTTTAGCAAAGGAGAGCAAGGCCTGATCATGCTTCATGTGGTCCAGCCAGATCTGGTGATAGATTGTTAAACCAGTCGTGTGCCTTGGACCTGAGGTAGTAAAGATGGCCATACCAGAGGAACAAACCAGGTGGGAGGGAGAGTGTTTTACTGGGGACAAGGGCATCAAAGGTGAAGATGAGGGAGTGGTTGAGCAAATTGACTGACAGATGCAGAAGTATTGTGGTGAATGGAGAGCCAAAGGCTAGGCAGTTGGGAGCTTGAAAGTGAAGTTGTAAGTAACTTGGGGGAGAGCTTATTCCTCGGACAGACGCAGAAGGACATGGGGTTGGAAGGGGGATTTGAGTGGTAAGGGATACAAGGAAGTAATCGGAGATGGCCTTGTCTGCGATCAAGACAATAGGAGTAGAGAGGCCATGTGAGATGGCAAGGTGGAGGGGGGTGGCCGTGAATATGAATAGGAGCGTTTATATGGAGGGAGAGGTTAAGGGAGGACAGGAGGGAGTGAAATCAGAGAGAGGGCAAGGTGAGTTGTGATGGAGATTGAAATCATTGAGTGACTTCTTATCCTTAGTGCATAGGTAGAGGGAGGATATATCAGTGACACCACTTGGGGTGGGGTTTGGGGGGAAATGAGGATTTTAGAGGCAAGAGGGGTGGAACAAGATGAAGTGCTCAAAGGAGCAGAAGGTACCAGAGGAGTATGAGTGGGGGAGGGGAGGAACAAAGATGTGATGAGGGCCACACCACCACCATGGTGTTTTAGGTGGGGTATATGGTGGATTGAATAGCCAGGCAGGGATGCTTCAGTTTGGGGAGGAAGTGTTGATACCATGAGCCAAGTTTCCATCAAAGTCATGATGATACAATCATCCACAACAAGACTGTGGAAGGCAAAAGCCTTGTTTGTGACTGAAGACATTCTGGAGGGAAATGTGGAGAAGAGCAGAGATTGTTGATTTACTGACAGTGTCCAAGGGGGCAGTGATGAGTGGGATGGAAAGGAGTTAGCAAGATTAGCTCCAGCAGGCATGCTGAGTTGAAAGGTTGATTAGAGAGGAAGATTGGGCCCTTCAGAAAATTCTGAGGCACAGAAGGAAGTTGTGGGCTTATTCAAGGTGGATTCCCGCCTCGGACAGTGGCAGGAGAGTATGAAAGTTTAATAGTGATCATTTGGGATAGGGATTAAGGAAGGCAAAGTACCCAAGAGGGAGAAATACAAGATGGCATGATGGGTGATGGGAAGGAAACAAGAGAAGAGCCCCAAGAAGGGTCAAGAGAAAAGAGAGATAGAAGTAATAGGCTCTGGTCTGGAGCAGCATTCAAATTGACACAGGGATTTATAGTTGGACCTGACATGCTATGATAAACTTTGCATACAGTGGTCTCTGATCTGTTAATAGGAAAATAAACGCAAATTTGTCTTTATTGCCTCTTATTTGGAAGCCAATAAAATATTTGGAGGGCAATTTTAGCTACCATAAACCATCTTGTATAAAATTAAACCAAAGGAGACAGACCTAGCTATTAGAATCCAATAAAGAATCTGTCATATGTTAGATGCTGCTAAACCCTGATTTTTAAAATGTAACTTTAAGTATGGTCGCTGTAACTTGAAATTTAGACTCTTGCCTGAAACTAAAGGGCTGATTTTTAACCCTGCTCACCCAACGGAAACCTGGTGGGTGGGCAGTTAAAATGGCCCAAGAGACATACCCACACCTATCCTGCTGCCTCCTGAGCAGCCGGAAGGCCACATAGTCCTTTAAATATGCAGATTTGGCTCCGCTGACATCTTTGGGACCTGACTGCAATTTTCCTATCAGGTTCGGGACTTTTGGAGCCTAAGCAGACGAGGCCTGGTAATTAAAATCTCCCAGGACAGTTTGACATCCGCCTTGGCTCTCACCCGCACGACACCTGCCCCAGTTAAAATTGTTTTTTCTATGGATATTAATGAGTGATAACTACATTCAAATATGAAACCAAACATTCATCTTCAGGAGCTTAAGTTGGAGCAGTCAGCGATGCAGCCTTTTCTTGCTCCATACTCGTTTTTATAACTTATATTTTTTTAAAAACAGGCATCAGAAGCAGAAAGGACACCTCTGTTGAAACCATCTTGAACCTCCATGCCAGCACTTCTGCAGCCCTGATTGAGAACAGCTATGCAAATGATGCATGTTTAGTTTTTTTTACATTTTCCAGATTGCACAGGTTTGAGTCTTGAGCACAATCTGTTCACTAAAATGTCAAGTTCTGTTTTACTGAAAATAATTATTCTTCACAGTTAAACTTGGAAAATCTGGCTTGAGGGTATATAATGCTATATAGTATCAAATGGAATTTTTAAAACTTCAATAATGCTGTGATTGGAATGATTGATTTTAAATGGAACTACCCACTACAGTTGTGTAACGTTGACTATTACTTCAGTGTGTAAGAGTAGAGCAGCCTTTTGTAACTAAATCTTATGATCTACATTAATTATAAATCTTATGATCTACATTAATTATCCTCTCGTATCAGTGTTGTGCATGGCACTCCATGGGATTTCCCGCTAACATTTTTGTGTATACATTGGAGTATATGTAATTATCATATTTAACTCGGTAATAGATAAACTGATGGCAAGAGTCTTGGGTGATTTTTTTTTTAGTTTTTTTCAGGTGCGATGAGACCTATTCCTTCCTACCCTTCTTCACACCTACCCCCACCAAAAAACCCTGCTCGCACTTAATATATTCTACATTTGCCATATAGATTGAAACTTTTTTAATGAGCACCTTGTGATATTAGATTGTAGGGCTACATTGATGGCTGCAGTCAAGTGACCCCACAATTCCAAATTTGTGTATCTGTTTTGTTCATATGTTAGTATTTGCGGAGGGGGTGGGGGGAGTGGATGAATGTGGTCAAAATTACGATGGAATGCCTGTCAAAAAATATTTCCTCTCTAATTGATACTACACAGGAATCTGATCTTAGTTGGTCTTAAAATGTACTAGGTTCATGTTTCATCATGCTCCAGCCCCCATAAGTAGCCCAGTTATTTGAGACTTAAGTTTTGAATAAATAGAACAAATATGAGGAATGACACCGTGGTGTGCAGCCATCCCTGTGGGCCAGTTAGTATTAAAATTGAAATTTGCATATTTAAAGTAATGCAGGAGGAGTTTTGTCAATGAATGGTGGTGTACCAGAACTTTGCATGAGCAAGAAGGAATATAGGGGTCCAAGATAGTATGTACTATGCATCAAACTAATACTTTGGTAAAGGTTGTTAAACAACCAGCTCTTGGTCCATTTGGGTGGTTTAAAACAAAGTTAGTGTCCCCCCTCCCCCCCCAAATTTGCATTCTTGAATCTCTGCTAGGAATCATCCTTAGCACTTGCATGTCACGTGGCTAAATTTCTAAATTGATCCTTCTGGATTCAGGCCAAAGATGTGGAGCTAAGCACCACCCAAATTATAAACACAATTTCAGGAAAGCAAACCTGTCTGTTTGGAGAGCACTTACTTTCCTCAACCCTGTATGCCATGCATTTGCACTCATCAACAAATAATGCACTCTTGTACATTTTTTATAAGGATAATGTTTTAGCTAATTTTTTAAAAACACACATTTCCTTGTTTAAGCATTTTATGAAATTGCTGATTCATATTTGGCACTAGTGTGTAATTTCAATGTTCTTTACAAAATATTAATAAAATTAAATGTGCTGTTCATTTTGTGCATTTTAATCATTTATAAAATGTTTACAGTTTTACAGCATGAGATCCGTGTTGGTGGGTTGTATTAAATCACCACATTCTACAGTACATACTAGATTTCTACTCATTCATAGTGGCCTTGAATGATTTTATTAAGTGACCATTCTTTTTCTGTGATCAGTATTTTCTTTGACCCTCTGAGGGGAAGTAGTTTCGCACCTGCAGATCACTTTTTGCAGAATAAAAGCATGTCGTTTCTGGAGTGCGGTTCCTTTTACTTCAAAATACCGATGCTGGTTCAGGCCGAGAACATTTGTAATGAACACTCTGCAGTCCTGCTGGGGGAAAATACTCTTGTTCACAATTTGTATTGGTTCACATCATTTTTGAACCTATTCTACTTTACAAGAGTAACCTGGTCCATGTATTTCTCATGGCTGCCCTGCATTTCTCCTGTATATTCTGGAATTGCCATGTTTTAGAGGAGTACTTACTGGTCTACAGATGTAGGAAGGAAAAAGGAGGAGCGCTGGTATCCTACAGGAATTAGCAGGCACATTGTAATAATGTAAAGCAGGATATGTACATCCAGGATAGAATTTAACATTGCCAACAAGTTGCCTTCAATGCATACCACCCCTTTGCCCGAGATGAGTGCATTAACCCACTTTAGTCACAATGTACAATGCCTCAACTGAGCAGAAGTACTGTATTTTGCTCAATTGTAAGATCAATTTTTTTTGGGGGGGCCACAGTTTCATAATTTCATTGGGCCGGATTTTGCTGTGAGTAGCGAACGAACTGTGCCAGCCATTCGTTAGACTTGCACTTGCCCATAAACTTTCTATGGGATTTTGCATGGCAAGTCACTGTAAATTAGAGATCCAAACAGTGCGGTGCCCTCCACAGGGCATCTAGGACCTGTATGAACAGAGCAAGTAGTTGGTTAAGGAGATACTTCAATCTGATTGAAGTAAAATTAATGTGCAACACAGTCTGAACCAGGAAGTGGTTAGAATAGTGAATTCTGTGTCAAATCAGGTACAGAAAGAGGGGAAGAAAGATTGGATTGAGAGATGAGAGTTTTTAAAAAAAGAGATTTTCTTCTTAAATTTACAACAATAATTAAAAGCTGAAGTATTGAGACTCCGCACTTGTAAAAGTTAATTTTCAGTGCCAGAGGTGGTGTTCGGCAGTAATTAAGACTTACCACACCGTTAAAAGGGCACGGGAATGGACAAGCCCTAATCTTTTGTAGTGCATTTAGTCCGTATCTACGACATCAGTACAAGAACTTCATGCCGTTCGATAATGGGAAGCTAGACAGCAAGATGCCGTTTCCGCACAGCTTACGGAGGGGCCACGCATCTCGGTAGCGGCTTCCAGATTTTCACATTTAACTGCGCATGTGTGCTCGCCAGAAGTTGCTGTCTGATTTGTGCATAAATGGTGAATGCTGTTAGCCTCACGTTTTCACAGCAAAATCCAGTGCAATATCTTTACTCTTCTGGGCATGCAGGAACAGTCTTTCCTATCCAGGAACACTCGCGTATAAGAAATAGGAGTAGGCCATAAGGCCCCTCGAGCCTACTCTACCATTCAATCAGATCATGGCTGATGTTCGACTTCAACTCCCCTTTCCTGCCCGACCCCCATAATCCCTTGATTCCCCTAGAGTCCAAAAATATCTCTCTCGGAGGTGAATATACTGAATGAGCATCCACAGCCCTCTGGGGTAGAGAATTCCAAAGATTGACAACCCTCCGAATGAAGAAATTTCCCCTCATCTCAGTCTTAAATGGCCGACCCCTTATCCTGTGACTATGCCCCCTAGTTCTAGACTCTCTAGCCAGGCGAAACAAATAAGAGCAATTGATTTATGTAACCCTTAAACCTCCAGCCTGTAAGAAGAAAACGAGAATAGCTTTTGGTACTGTTAAATCTTTATAATTCGTCAAAGTTAACAAAGCAATAGTAAATACTGATGTACCACTTTAGGCGTTCTTATCACGGAGATATAAATAAACTAGCTCTAAAAAAAAAAGTACATAAAATACAGAATGACCATTGCACGACATTTTTGGCAATTTTTTAAAGAAACACTTGTCTAATTGGCAAGATTTTTCTCTCTTCTAGACTTTTTAAAAAAATCTAAAAGTGGAGGGGGGTGGAAGCTGCAAATAGAAACAAGTGCTAGAACTACATAGTAGGTCTGTTAACATATGTAAAGAAACGAGGCCGGTTACTCTTTCGGGTGACGACCCATCTCTTCTGCTTAGACGTGCTGTGTAACCCAGCAGTTCTGATCCTTTTTTTTCTAATATTCTCCTGGAGAACCCGTTAAAAACTTGAGGGGAAATTCTTGCTCTAAACCTGCCTGGCGCTGTATTGAAATTAACTTATTGGTAAAACAGTCATTCACTTTGCAATGCTGCTGGAATTACATTTCATAAACTACATGTTTATTATAAATACGGCTTTTCGGACGTCCCTTTTTTTGTTAAAGCAAATTTTATGCCTGGGAATGATACTTGAATACGTACGTATCGTGAGTTGCACAGTAATTGGTGATGCATTCGGAGTCGACTCTACAGGTCGCACCAATGGGTCTGTTAGTGATCCAGCGCCACAGCATCGATCTCTTCATCCGCTGAACTAATGGTCTCTGGTTGTTGGAAACTGGAGACGACTGGACCTACAAATAATTGCAGTAAACCTAATTTAACGCCCAATTGTCCCACTTAAATGAAGCTCTACATTGATAAACTTGTAATTGACTTTTAGTATTTTTTTGTTTTGAATTGCATTACTGCGATCTGGGAATTTGTCATTCTACAAAATAATTTTGTCGACAAATGGTTGATTTAATTTTGAATGGACACTACTTAACAGTTTATAGGCATTTAATGTTGTACGCCTGGTTGGTAAATCTTCTGATTTATCTAGTGAACAAATACTTTCTATGTGAACATGCAGGAATATCTTTGTATGTTTTGACTAATCTAATTGATAAACCCAGTATCATTGAGTTCATATAAACGGAGCCAATAATAAACTGGGCGACCCAGCAGACATATGTTCCCTTTGATCTGGTTGGGCTTTTGTGTGAAAAGCCTTGTGATAGTCAAAGAAATGTTGATCTGATTCAAGTCTCCCAACAAAGTGCTTAATAAGGTGGTTAATATTGGGATCTGGGAGATGGAGAGGAAAAAAGGGGGAAGAAATCTTCAGGATTGGGGGAAAAGTTTTTAAAATTTGCCTCACTTTTGGTGGCTGTGCCTTCAGATGCATAGGCCCTATGCTTTGGAATTCTATCCCTAAACCTCTCCAGTTCCCTCTCCTCCTTTAAGACTCTCCTTAAAACCTACCTGTTTGATCAAGCTTTTGGTCCTCCAAATATCTCCTTTGTCCCAGTGCCCATTTTTGCCTCATTACGCTTCTATGAAGTGCTTTGGGATGTTTTTATATATCAAAGGTTTGTAATTTTATATGTTCCATTATATAAATGCAAGTTGTTGTGGAATGATTTATTGCTCAAACTACCATTTTCACTTTTCACTACACGTGGCAATTATAGAAATTCATGTGATTTCAGAGACACCAAATTACTCAAACTAATTATTACTTTAACTTTATAAACTTATTTCTTCCCATTAAACATTGGGAAGACCAAAGCCATCGTTTTCAGCCCCAGCACACATTTTGCCCCCTTTCCACTGATTCCAATACTATCCTGGCCACTGTCTCAGGTTGAACCAGACTGTTCACGTCTTTGGTATCCTATTCGACCCCAACACAAAGGCCGCCTACTTCCAGCTTTGTAATGTCGCCTGCCTCAACCCATCGGCTGCTGAAACTTTCATCCATGCCTTTGTCGTCACCAGACTCAACTATCCAAATGTTTAGACAGCCTCCCATCTTTCACATTGTGTAAACTTCAGCTCATCCAAAATTCTGCTGTCCGTATGCTATCCCACGCTAAGTCCCACTCATCCCTCACTCCAGTTCTTGTTGATCAACATTGGTTCCCAGTCCCCCATGCCTCCAATTAAAAATTCTCATCCTCATGGTCAAATCCCTTCATGGATTTTGCCCCTTTCTATCTCTGTAACCTCCTGTAGCCCTGCAAACCCCCCTCCCCTCCCAGAACACTCTGTTCCTCCAATTCTGGCCTCTTGTGCATGTCTCCCCCCTTCGCCCTAAAACTGGCAGTCTTCTGTTGCCTATGCCTCATGCTCTGGAATTCTGTCCCTTAATTCCCCTCACACTCACCTCTCCACCTCCCTGTCCTTCTTTAAGATCCTCCTTAAAACCCACCTATGACCAAGCTTTTGGTCGCCCCTCCTAATATCTGTGCCTTTGGCTTGAGTCCACTTTTGCCTGATTACACATATTGGAAGTGAGTTTGGATGTTTTTCTAAGTTAAAGGCAATATATAAATGCAAATCGTTGTTATAAACTTATGTTTGGTCACAGCAAACTATTAGTAGCTGAGATGTATAAACTACAGATCAAACCTAAATCCATTGATTAAGCAGTCAGGTTCTAATGCATCCACAGTTACTGTTAAATTATTAGGATAAAAAATAGTTGGATTAATTAAGATCATGTCCATATTTGAGTGGTTTTTAACACTGTGGTCTCTTGTTTCTGGGTCGGAGAGGAATTCTAAGCTACAAGCTCTGCCTGCATGGAGATTATTGTTACGCTTTTTGATACACTATTAAACTTCCCGGGGTAGAGTTTCCGCTTTGGGCTCAATTGGGAAATTACACCCAAAATGCGCTTGAAATTGCATTGGTTAAGTTACATTTCGAGTTTCTGCAAAAATTCATTTGCACAATTACAAACGTAAAATCTTCGATTAACCTGCGCAATTAGGCAGTGTAGTAGAATGTAATTGTTTCTTTATTTTCTTTCCATTAAATAGTATTCCTTGATGGATTTAAGAGTGGTAACCTGGTGCAGTTTTATTAATACAGCTGAAAATAGGTTTATCACCAAAAATGAGCATTTTTAATATGGGTGTCCAGTCCTCCACCTGTGAGTAACCTGATTTGAAATCACTGAAAATGACTTTAATAAACTATACTGAACCATTTAATAGTTCGATTGGTGTACACAAGTCAGTTTCGTTTAAAACTTTTGAAACATGACTACTAGTGTCTGTGCGCAATTCAATCTTGAACCAGTGTAAAAGATCGCAGAAAACACGAGCGTAAGTGGTTTTGGGCGTAACACAATTATGTTTAAAATGCCCCGATCTTTTGCGTGGTTTGGCCGATTCCCCTCGGATTGTGCTGATATTACTAGTGGAAACAATGCTATCTCGACCCCCTCATATTTAGAGAGAAGCAGCAGATCATACAGGTAGCAAAAGAGCTGCAGAGGGCGATCAGTTAAGCATGGGAAGCTATTTGAATGGAGTAGCTGGGATTAGCAGTGATGGTTGGCTGCTGGTTTATGCTAGCTGACTCATCTTAAGCTCTCCAGTTGATTAATTTTGCAAAATTTGTAGAATTTATGTGAAAAAATGTTCAACATTTCTGAATTTGCATATAAATCACAACCATTTTTGTACCAAAGATAAAGTACAGGACGGTGACTGGTTTAGGTTTCACTGTATAAATGCAAGTTCTTTCTGGTATACATAGTGCCTTTCACAGCCTCAGGATGTCCCAAAGCACTTTACAGCCAATTAAGTACTTTTGAAGTGTAGTCAATGATGTAGGGAAATTCAGCAGCCAATTTGCGCACAGCAAGGTCCCACAAACAGCAATGAGATAATGACCAGATAATCTGTTTTAGTGATTTTAATTGAGGGATAAATATTGACCAGGTCACCGGGGAGAACTGCACTGCTCTTCTTCAAAAAGTGCCATGGGATCTATTACGTCCACCTGAGTGGGCAAGCGTCTCATTTAACATCTCATCCGAAGACTGCACCTTTGTACTGCATTAGAGTGTCAGCCTGGGTTATGTGCTCAAGTCTCTGCCATAGGACTGCCACTGAGCCATGGCTGACACCTTAACTATTCAATAAACTTTGCATTTTTGTATCGTGAATACGCAGGGTTCCAGGAATTAATTCAATACATGGTAATTTTTTAAAAAATGTTTACATAACTCAATACCATGTGTTCTGCTGTATGTAAATTATCAGAATTCTGTCATGCAATTATGAACATTACTGGAACACTGACATTAAAAAAATTCAAACTCAGTCAACTGTTCCTAATAGTTTATATTTGTGTGTTACTGCATTTTAACTTTGATTTTTTTTTGTATCCAAACAGCACATGGAAGTGATGTGATGGAGATTAAATAAATAATAAAGATGCATCTGATTTAGAGATATGGATATTGTAGGCATTTGTTTTTGGAAATAAACTCTTGTGTAACTGGAAGCAGTTAAAATATATGAATTCCTCGCTGCTCCTAATAGGGGGTGGGCTCTTGCTGTTAAAGCAGCATTGCCGTCTTGAAAAAATATTTAGCAAACTTTTTTTCATTTCCCTTACAAATGCCAAGTGTCACTGAAATACATCATCTTAAAAAGTACTCTATTTCTACCGGCTTTTCTCCCTCCCACAACAACAACAAAAAAGTTTGAATAATCTTGAAAGCT
Source organism: Heptranchias perlo (assembly GCF_035084215.1). Taxonomy (NCBI): domain Eukaryota; kingdom Metazoa; phylum Chordata; class Chondrichthyes; order Hexanchiformes; family Hexanchidae; genus Heptranchias; species Heptranchias perlo. The sequence goes on from NC_090325.1 coordinate 115,283,959, forward strand.
ATAATCTCTTTAAATCTACTAGTTTACCACCAAATCATTGTATGAATCCTCTCTCCTCACATTTGAAAACTTAGGAAAAAACTCAATTCTATTTTTCTAGTTCAAAATTACATTAATAATGTGTAGAACATCAGACTGATGATAATGGCTTTCTCGGTTTATCTTACTCATGCAAGATCTCGTGTGTCACTTGCATTTGCGCTACTCGGGAAATGTGGGACTTTCACATTCCTGCAACAAACCTTCAACGCCTTAAAAATACTAACGCGTTATTTTCTACAATTATTGGTCCAACAGGTCAGCGGCAGACATTCTACTTAACTGAATATCTAACTTGCTGAGACCCATCTGGACTTTACAGATCTGACCAGATAGAACCTCTAATGAGCCACATTTTGTTTTCCTTTGGAAATATTATGCATATTATTTATTGACCTGACGTGTCTAAATTATTGTGATGTGAGTGAGCAGATTCGGAAATGACCTGGAGGGAATCATTTTGTCCCAGCTCACAAGTACAACAGCTGATGAACGCATTAATAAATTGCTCTCTCAACCTTCAAAGTGTTTCCCCTTTTAACAAACTATCAGGACTCCTAATTTATTCTTCATGGTTTCAATGTAAGATTTGATTTTTTTTAAAAAAGAAGTTCCTTACCTTAATGCTGCAGACTAATAAAAGTATGCCAGTGAGTGCAAACGCCTTGCTCAGCTGAGCCCTCATGGTGGCAGCTCTTCAGTACAATTCTCTCAGGTTTGTGCGCATATACATGAGCGGCTTCCAACTATTTATTAGCTGCATTCGACTATCAACTGATCAGCATGAAAAAAGGCGGCCAATGAACAGGAGATATGAACACAAGCTGTACAAAAGGGCAACTGACGACATATCAGCCAGCCTTGGGAAAGTTCTGCTCGCTATGGATTATTGCTCGGGCTATTACTCACAAGAGCTGGAGTGTGAAAAAGCTGAGCAGCATCTGTGGTGTCACGGGATGGGTTCTAGTGGAACGATAGCCTAGAAACCTGGTTTCAGCACATGGAAGATCTGCAGACTACTTAAAAATATATTTCCACATACCTATATTTGTTTACAGTAGGTATTTTTTCATGAGTTTCTTAGAAAAAACCAAGGTGGACAAAATGGGCTGTTCGTTTTATCGTATGAAGGAGTGAAAATGTCTTTATTTTTATGGAGATAGCATAATCTTTGATCTCAGAAGTAAATATTGAATTGGCAGAACAGTTTCACACAAATGTTACTAAACATATAGAATAAGTTCCCAAGGAAGGCCACTGAAGCAATCATGGAATCATAGAATCTTACAGCACAGAAGGAGGTCATTCGGCCCATCGTGCCTGTGCCAGCTCTTTGAAAGAGCTGTCCAATTTAGTCCCACACCCCAGATTTTCCCCCATAACCCAGCAAATTAGTCCTCTTCAAGTACATGTCCAATTGCCTTTTGAAAGTTCCTATGGAATCGGATTCCACCACCCTTTCAGGTAGTGTGTTCCAGATCCTAACAACCCTCTTTGTGAAAAAAAATTCTCCTCATTTCCCCTCTAGTTCTTTTGCCAATTATTTTGAATCTGGTTACCAACCCACTTATCAGAGGAACCAGTTTCTCCCTACTTCCTCTATCAAAACCCCCTCATAACCCTATTAGGTCTTCCCTTAACCTTCCTTGCTCAAAGGAGAACAATCTCAGCTTCTCCAATCTCTCCACATATCTGAAGTCCCTCATCCTGGTAAATCTCCTCTGTACCTTCTCCAAGGCCTTGACATCCTTTCTAAAGTGTGGTGCCCAGAATTGTACACAATACTCCAGATGAGGCCTAACCTGTGATTTGTAAAGGTTTAGTATGACTTCCTTGTTGTAGTATTCAATGCCCGTATTTACAAAGCCAAGTATCACATATGCTTTCTTAACCACCTTATCAATTTGCCCTGCCACCTTCAAAGATTTGTAATATGCACTGCCAGGTCCCTCTGCTCTTGCACCCCCCTCAAAATAGGAACATTTAGATTATACTGCCTCTTCATGTTGTTCCTCCCAAAGTGCATCACTTCACATTTATCCGCATTAAAATGTATCTGCCATGTGTCTGCCCATTTCACCAGTCTCTCTGTGTCCTCTTGAAGTCTGCTGCAATCCTGCTTACTATTTAGTACTTTTGTATCATCTGCAAACTTTGAAATTGTACTCCCTACACCCAAGTCCAGGCCATTTATATATAAGAAAAACAATGGTCCTAATGCTGCCCCCTGGGGTTTTTTTTTTATTCGTTCACGGGATGTGGGTGTCGCTGGCAAGGCCGGCATTTATTGCCCATCCCTAATTGCCCTTGAGAAGGTGGTGGTGAGCCGCCTTCTTGAACCGCTGCAGTCCACTGCAAACTTCTCTCCAATCAGAAAAACATTTGTTCACCACTACTCTCTGCCTCCTATTCCTTAGCCAATTACATACCCAAGTTACCACCATCCCTTTAATACCATGTGCTTCTATTTTCCGAATATGTCTGTTATTTGGTACTTATCAAATGCCTTTTGAAAGTCCATATATACAATGTCTACTGCACTACCTTCATCAACCCTCTCTGTTACTTCATCAAAGAACTCAATCAGGTTAGTCAGACACAATTTGCCTTTAACACATCCTTGCTGGCTGTTCCTTACTAACCCATGCTTCTCCAGATGAGAATTGATTTTGTCCTTGACAATGGTCTCTAGTAGTTTTCCCACCACTGATGTTAGATTGACTGACCTTTTGTTACCAGTTTATCCCTCTTCCCCTTTTTTGAATAGGGGTGTAACATTTGCAATACTCCAGTCCTCTGGCACCACGCCCATATCCAAGGATTGAAAGATTGTGGTCAGAGCTTCTGCTATCTCCACCCTTGCTTCTCTCAGCAACCTAGGATGCATCGCATCTGACCCAGGTGACTTGTAACTTTTAGTGATGCCAACCTATTTAGCACCTCCTTTCTATCTATTTTTATCCTATCCAATATCTCTACTCCCCCCTCCTCTACTGCAACATTAACTTCATCCTCTTCTTTTGTGAAGACAGATGTAAATTATTTATTCAGTATCTCAGTCATGCCCTCTGCCTCAAGAAGATTTCTTTTTTGTCCCTAATCGGCCCCACCCTTCCTTTAATTATCCTTTTACTTTTTATATGTTTATATCAACAACAACAACTTGCATTTATACAGCACCTTTAACATAGTAAAATGTCTCAAGGCGTTTCACAGGAGTGATTTTCAAACAAAATCTGATACCGAGCCACATAAGGAGATATTAGGACAGGTGACCAAAAGCTTGGTCAAAGAGGTAAGTTTTAATGAGCATCTTAAAGGAGCAGAATGAGGTAGAGAGGCGGAGAGGTTTAGGGAGGGAATTCCAGAGATTAGGGCCTAGGCAGCTGAAGGCGCGGCTGCCAATAGTGGAGCGATTAAAATTGGGGATGCACAGAGGCAAGAATTGGAGAAGTGCAGAGATCTCAGAGGGTTGTGGGGCTGGAGAAGGTCACAGAGATAAGGAGGGGTGAGGCCATGGAGGGATTTGAAAACAAGGATGATAATTTTAAAATCGAGGCATTCCCAGACTGAGAGCCAATGTAGGTCAACGAGCACAGTGGTGATGGGTGAATGGGACTTGTGCGAGTTAGGATATGGGCAGCAGAGTTTTGGATGAGCTCAAGTTTATGGAGAATCATAGAAGTTACAACATGGAAACAGGCTCTTCGGCCCAACATGTCCATGTCGCCCAGTTTATACCACTAAGCTAGTCCCAATTTCCTGCACTTGGCCCATATCCCTCTATACCCATCTTACCCATGTAACTGTCCAAATGCTTTTTAAAAGACAAAATTGTACCCGCCTCTACTACTGCCTCTGGCAGCTCGTTCCAGACACTCACCACCCTTTGAGTGAAAAAATTGCCCCTCTGGACCCTTTTGTATCTCTCCCCTCTCACCTTAAATCTATGCCCCCTCGTTATAGACTCCCCTACCTTTGGGAAAAGACTTTGACTATCTACCTTATCTATGTGGAAGGTAGGAGGCTGGCCAGGAGAGCATTGGAATAGTCAAGTCTAGAATTAACAAAGGCATGGATGAGGGTTTCAGCAGCAGATAACCTGAGGTAGGGGCGGAGATGGGCGATGTTATGGAGGTGGAAGTAGGTAGTCTTGGTGATGGAGCGGATATGTGGCCGAAAGCTCATCTCAGGGCCAAATATGATGCCAATATTGCGAAAGGTTTGGTTCAGCCTCAGTGGCCCAGGGAGAGGGATGGAGTCGGTGGCTAGGGAATGGAGTTTGTGGCGGGGACTGAAGACAATGGCTTCAGTCTTCCTAATATTTAGTTGGAGGAAATTTCTGTTCATCCAGTACTGGATGTCAGACAAGCAGTATGACAAGTCAGAGACAGTGGAGAGGTCGAGAGAGGTGGTTGTGAGGTAGAGTTAGGTGTCATCAGCGTACATGTGGAACCTGACGTCGTATTTTTGGATGATGTCCCCATGGGGCAGCATATAGATGAGAAATAGGAGGGGGGCAAGGATAGATCCTTGGGGTCTCCAGAGGTAATGGTGTGGGAGAGGGAACAGAAGCCATTGCAGGTGATTCCCTGGCTACGACTGGATAGGTAAGAATGGAAACAGGCAAGGGCAATTCCACCCAGCTGGACAACAGAGGAGAGGCATTGGAGGAGGATGGTGTGGTCAACCATGTCAAAGGCTGCGGACAGGACCAGAAGGATGCGGAATGATAGTTTACCATGGTCACAGTCACATAGGATGTCATTTGTGACTTTGATAAAGGCTGTTTCAGTAGAGTGGCCGGGGCGGAAACCTGATTGGAGGGATTCAAACATGGCGTTGCGGAAATGATGGGCATGGATTTGGGAGGCTCAAGGAATTTGGAGAGGAAAGGGAGGTTGGAAATGGGGCAGTAATTTGCAAGGATAGAGGGGTCAAGAGTGGATTTTTTGAGGAAGGGGGTCATGACAGCAGATTTGATGGGGAGGGGGATAATACCTGAGGAGAGGGAACTGTTAACAATATTAGCTACCATGGGGGCCAGGAAGGAAAGTTGAGTGGTCAGCAGTTTGGTGGGAATAGGGTCGAGGGTGCAGGAGGTGGGTCTCATGGTTAAGGTAAGCTCAGAGAGGGCATGAGGGGAGACAGGAGAGAAACTAGAGAAAGGTTTGAGTTCAAGGCTAGGGCAGGAGGAACCGTAGGGGAAATTTGGCTTGGTGGGCTGGGGGAAGGGAGAGAAGTGGCAGAGGCAGCTGAACGATCGTCTCAATCTTAGTGACAAAGAAGTCCATGAGCTCCTCGCACTTGTTGCTGGAGGTGTGGGTGGAAGAGGCAGGGGAGAGTGGTTCAAGAAGACGGTTTGTCGTGGAGAAGAGAAGCCAGGGGTTATCTTTGTATTCCAGGATGATCCGGAGGAGAGCAAGACCCGATAACGCTATATGTGGTCCAGCCAGATCTGGCGACGAATGGCTAAAACCAGTTGTCTGCTATAAACGTTCAAGTCTGCATCCCTTGGACTTAAGGGAGCGGAGATGAGGGCCGTACTAGGACGACTGACCAGTGTAAGAGAGAATAATGGTTTTAATGGAGACAAGGGCAACAAAGGTGGAGGTGAGGGTGTGATTGAGCAGGTCGGTAGCTGCAGAAATGTCATGGTGAATGGAGGGCCAAAGGCTAGACAGTTGGGAATTGGAAAGTGCAGTTGTAAGTGAATTGGGGGAAGAGTTTTTTCCAGGGCCGAACACAGAACAAAAGATTTTTGGGTTCCCTTTTATGTTACCCTCTAATCTTCTCTCATACTCTCTCTTTGCCCTTCTTATATCCTTTTTCAATTTCCCCCTGCACTCTCTGTATTCTGCCTGGTTTTCTACTGAATTCTGTAAATGACATTTTTCTGTTTTATTTTAATCTCTATTTCCTTTGTCATATAGGGAGCTCTAGCTTAGGATGCCCCATCTTCCCTCCTTATGAGAATATGCTTGCTTTGTACCCGAACTATCTCCACCTTGAAGACCTGCCATTGCTGCTCATTTACTGTTTTCCTGGCCAATCTTTGTTTCCAGTCCATCTGTGCTAGATCCCTTCTCAAATCACTGAAACTGGCTCTCTTCCACTTTGGTATTTTCACCGTTGATTTTTCTTTGTCCCTTTCCATAACTACTTTAAACCTAATTATTATGGCCCGTAAATTGCTCCGAGCGGCATTCGCCATTCCATAGATTTATACTCACACACAAACTTAGTGCAGGCCTTTGTGCGGCAACTTCCTTGAATGGTGAGCCGAAAACAGTCCAGCGTTAACTCCTGGGAATGTAGGACCCGTGGGAGAGGCGAAAGGATCAATCTCTCCTCTCAACCAAACAGATTGTAGTATCCATGACAAGCCGTGAAGAGTCAAAACCATGAAGTGCAAGCTACAACAGTAAAATCAATGTAAAAAAAAGTTAGAGACAGCGAAATAAAGAGAGGGTAAGATTAAAAGACTGAGCTAAAAGAGATAAAAGGATAAAGTAAAAAAAAGTTTAAAATTTTTTAATAGAATCATAGAATCATTACAGCACAGAAGAAGGCCATTTGGCCAATCGAGTCTGGTAAGAGAAATCCAGTTAGTCCCATTCCCCCACTCATTCCCCGTAGCCCTGCAAATTTTTTCCCTTCAAATATTTATCCAATTCCTTTTTGAAAGCCACCACCCTTTCAGGCAGTGCATTCCAGATCATAATTACTCACTGCATAAAAATGTTTTTCCTCATGTCGCCTTTGGTTCATTTGCCAATTGCCTTAAATCTGTGTCCTCTGGTTCTCGACCCTTCCACCAATGGGAACAGTTTCTCTTTATTTACTTTATCTAAACCTGTCTAAACCTGTCATGATTTTGAACACTTCTATCAAATCTCCTCTCAACCTTCTTTGCTCTAAGGAGAACATCCCCAGCTTCTCCAGTCTATCCACGTAACTGAAGTCCCTTATCCCTGGAACCATTCTCGTAAATCTTTTCTGCACCCTCTCTAAAGCTTCACATCCTTCCTAAAGTGCGGTGCCCAGAATTGGACACAATACTCCAGTTGTGGCCAAACCAGTGTTTTATAAAGGTTCAAAATAATTTCCTTGCTTTTGTACTCTATGCCTCTATTTATAAAGCCCAGGATCCCACAAGCTTTTTTAACTGCTTTCTCAACCACTCCTGCCACCTTTGAAGATTTGTGCACATATACCCCTCTGTTCCTGCACCCCCTTTAGAATTGTACCATTTAGTTTATATTGCCTCTCCTCATTCTTCCTGCCAAAATGTATCTCTTCACACTTCTCTGCATTAAATTTCATCTGCCTTGTGTCCACCCATTCCACCAGCCTGTCTCTATGTCCTCTTGAAGTCTATTACTATCCTCCTCACTGTCCACTACGCTTCCAAGTTTTGAGCCATCTGCAAATTTTGAAATTAATTAATTTTTTTTTAAGTGTCCAAAAACTACTAAGATTAGAAGTAATGACACTCCACATTTTCAAAAGTTAATTTTTAGTTCCAGAAAGGTTGTTTTGCAGTCATTAATACCTGCCACACTGTTAAAACTTAGTTTAGAACTAAAAAACTCAGCGTAGCAATTTTGTAGCGCGATTAATTCATTTCCAGCTGGGAAGTGCAGCAAATTGGCACTGGTCCATTGATTGCAGCCATGAGGTCCCTTTAAGGCGAAGCTGACAGATCACCAGTGAACCAGGAACAGCAAGTTCTGGATTTCCGCGTTTGACAGCGCATGTGCAGTCGCCGAAACTTGCTCTTCAATTTCACCATTAATAACGGTGAGCACTGTTAGGCTAATCGTTACTTTAAAAGCAATTTCCGGCCCATTATGGTCACTATGACCCAGATGTTCTCCCACTGAAACACACTCCACTTGCCCTACTTCATTCCCCAGAACTAGATCCAGCTCTGCTTCCTTCCTAGTTGGGCTGGAAACATACTGATTAAGAAAGTTCTCCTGTACACATTTTAGGAATTCTTCACCCTCCTTGCCCTTTATTCTTTTTTTTCCCAGTTCATAATAGGATAATTGAAGTCCCCTACTATTACTGCTCAATTATTTTTACATTTCGCTGAAATTTGCCAACAGATTTGCTCCTCTATCTCCTTCTCACTATTTGGGGGTCTGTAGTAAACACCCAGCAATGTAACAGCTCCCTCTCTGTTCCTTAACTCTAACCAAATAGATTCAGACTTTGAACCTTCTAGTATATCATCCTTCTGTAGAACTGTAATATTATCCTTGATCAATACTGCCACCTCCTGTCTTTTTTCCTTCCCTATCCCTCCTGAATACATTGTCGCCAGGAATGTTTAGTTCCCATTCCTGCCCATGTTTAAGCCAGGTCTCCATAATAGCCACTATATCATAACTCAATATAGCAACTTGCGCCTGTAGCTCGTCAACCTTATTTGTAACACTCCTCGCATTAACGCACATATATTCCAACACCATGCTAGTCGGCTTTGCTTTTTTCCTCCATCTAATAATATGAATGGATTCAGGAGACAGATGGATAGATTTTATAGAGTAAGACAAGAAAGTGAGGTCCAGATTACCCATTAGGAGGGTTTCCTTGGAACATAAGAAGGAACATAAAAACATAGGAACAGGAGTAGGCCATTCAGCCCCTCGAGCCTGTCCTGCCATTGAATTAGATCATGGCTGATCTGTATCTTAACTCCATCTACCTGCTTTGGTTCCGTAACCCTTAATACCCTTGCCTAACAAAAATCTATCAATCTCACTTTTGAAATTTTCAATTGATCTAGCCTCAACAGCTTTTTGGGGGGAGAGTTCCAGATTTCTACTATCCTTTGTGTGAAGAAGTGCTTCCTGACATCACCCCTGAATAGCCGAGCTCTAATTTGAAGATTATGCCCCCTTGTTCTGGACTCCCCCACCAGAGGAAATAGTTTCTTCAAAAGTGCTTCATTGGCTGTAAAGCACTTTGGGAGTCCTGAGGTTGTGAAAGGCACTATCTAAAGGAAAGTCTTTCTTTTTTCTTTTAACTAAAATTAACATAAAGGTATGCTTCATGTAATTTATTTGTTCTATTCTTCCAAAATGTCTAGCAAGAGTATAATCACTGTCGAATGTTTTCCTATGTTAAAAGCTATATAAATGTAAGTTGTTGAAGAGTATAATTGAAGGGGTCCCAATGGAATGATGTAAGTCATCTGGGCTCCAGTTCTTCAGTTAAACAACGATGAACAAAGCCTTTCAATGACATCCCCTTAGAATGAGTTTACTTACTTTCCTAACAATCTACAGTTTCTAAAACCCAAGCTTGTGTTCACCTAGTCGCTGCTTCTTGGCGTAGCTTGTTTTAACCACTACTCTTGTCTTAGCCACTACTTGTTTCAATGTCCTGAACCATGTCCTTGGCCTTTAACCTAGTTTCCTCAATTAAAAAAAATCAATGGTATCAGTGTGGTTAATCTATTTTTACAGCATTTACGAAATGTATATTGTGTTATTGTATTTTTTTTAGGGGGTGGGGGAGGATTGAGAATGAGGAAGAAACCCTGTTCATTAAAGTCTTTTAGATATGAGGAAAAGGATGAATGGGAATTTTAGTCCATTTTCTGTACTGCTGAATGGCCCATTAAACAGCAAACTGATATAAGATTTTAAAATATTTCTTCACTGTGTAACACAGCTACATAAACAACCTGACACATATACCCCTAGGCATATTGGGGGCGAAATTGGCCCATGTAGCGCCCATTCCGGTGTGAAGTGCACAGGACATCATCTTGATAAAGGTTGTTTGCGCACACACCTAACGGCCGCCGGCAGTATGTAGAATAGGGAGATTATGAGGTAAATCAGTGTGCAACGCTGATTTGAAGCAGCCAACAGCATTTTGGACCTTCTCACTCCAGTCTTAACCTCGCACAGCTGAACAGGACTTAAAAGGCATGAAAGACCCCCCCCACCCCCAACCTGTGTTATTTAAAGGGATCATGCAGGAGTTAAATGGTTGGTTGCTAGATTAGTTATTCTGACTGCTGATACAATTGTATGTGTTTTTGGAAGTTTCCTATCCTTGGGAAAATTTGCAATATTATATAGAGAGTGGTTTGGCTGGTCTTGCAGTACTGTTAGTGACATTTAAAATAGTGTGCTGACCATAGCTGCTTCCAGATATGGGTGGCCTGCTAGAGCTTCCTCTGGGAATTGAACATGACTGGGAGCATGCAGAGAGGCCACGCAGAGAGGGACAAGCTGCCGGAAGAGGGAGCAGGAGGAGGAGGAGGAAGTGAAGGATGAAGCAAGGAAGCAACAAGGTAAACAGGCCCTGTCTGCCAGGTCGCTGCATGATCAGATGATTAATGAGCGACAACACATGACCATCAAATCATCCTCCTTGTGATTACACATTGCTTCCTCCCTCAGCTCATCGCTGAAATGAAAACCATCAGCAAATACAAATTCATAACCACATTTATAGATTTACACATGAAATGATTCAAACAAACTGATACTATTCACCCTTGTGCAGAGCTTTAGTGCCTGTCGTTCATGTGCCTTTACCTTTTCTAGTGCTCCTACGAGGTGCATCCCCAGGGGCTGGAGTATGGGTGGTGGAAGGCTGCTGATCTGCAATTGAGGAGACTGCAGATGGCCTTGGAGGATGACCTCGAGCAGCTCTGGGCCAGGCAGGCCAGGCCTCAGACTGCACCATGTCGGCCTGGGCTGCAGCAGTCTGGCCTGGCTGGCTGACAGGCAACAGCAAGGGCACTGGTGGAGTGGCAGGGGAGCAGAAATGCTGGCGTCCTAAAAGAAGACAGCAGGTTCCTCTTCCATGGCGTCATTGCCACTCGCAAGGGGCGGCACCTCAGCAATCCGGGTGATCTGCTGGAGAACAGATTGCTGGATTACTGTGACGCCCTGGAAGCCCCGTTCCACAGTGGAACCCAGAGCCACGATAACTGCATTCTGAGCTTCCAAGGCAGCAGTCAGACCTTGGATGGCAGATGTTTGTGCTGCAATGGAAGCTGTGACATCGGTCAGCGGACGCTGTATCATTGTGGGTGCTGATGGAGGTGACCACCCATTCCATGTGAGAAAGGATGGGCTCCAAGCACTGCGCAAAGCCCTATGCCAAGTTGGAGCTGGACTCCTCCATGCCCCTTGACATTGTGCTCAGGCTTTCTGGCAGGCAATCCAGTGCACCAAGCATTTGGTGGTTTACGTTCATCAGCCTTCTTCTGTAGTCTGGTCCATCGAAGTCACCATCTGACTCCTCTGCAGCAGGACTAGTGAGCGATCTTGCCCTCTGGCAAGCTGGCACCTGTGGTATCCGTTCCCCTGCCCCGGCTTCTGCGCACTTGTGCCTGGTGTCTCAGCATGTGCAGATCCCACCTCTATCCTAGCCTCTAAAGTACGTGCAGTGTCAGTATCTGAGCTGGTGGCTGCGAGTGTAAGATCGAGTGACGGTGTGTTTTCATCATCACTGTCTTCTTCCTCTGCCTCCTCTGCTGGTGCCGGTTCCAGTTCATGGGTATCTGAAATGACAAAGGGAGACAGGTTGTGTTGTGGTGCGGGGAAAGGAGAAAGTTAAGAAGTGGTGACACCATCTGCAGCACACGAGTCAGAAAAGATTGTGGGCTGAGGGAGAAGTGGGAAGCCAGAAGGAGGATTGGGTATGCAAAGACCCTCATCATCGATACCTCCAGCACCACCAGTGGCCACGGCCTCAGCGATGGCCCATCCAATGATGGACAGCACTGTCTCCTCCATGGGGGTGAGGACGCGTAGGTGTGCCTGTCCTCCCCCAAATATTTCCTGCTGCCTAGTGTTGTGCGCCACCTTCTCCTGCAAGAAGGAGAGAAGTGTGTTAATGAGTGTCCTGCAAGATGTTTGGGTGATGTGGCTGTCATGGTTGAATAGCTACCAGTGTGTGTGACCTGTAAGTTGTGGGTGTGCGGCTTGCAAGAGTGGTAATGTGTGAGGGTGAGAGGAAGCATCTGATTCGCAGGGTTGCATACTGATTGAAAGAATTTGCTGGTATTTGGGTGTAACGTGTGAAGCAGTGGATGTGGCTAGTGATGCAGTTGGTAGGAGATGCCACGTGACAGTTGAACTCACTCACTTTGACCTCTCATGTCAAATCATTGAACTTCTTCCTGCACTGCATCCATGTTCATGGTGCCTAGCTCCTGCCATTTGCCTCGTCTGCCACAGCCTCCCACTGCCTCTTTAGGATATGTCTGGAGGGCCTCCTGCCCTCCTGCGGATATGGGATGGCCCTCCAATTGTCCACCTCTTCCATCAAAGCCTCTGGTGCACTGTCTGAGATCCTTGCTGCACGCTCTCTCCCGGGTGTAGCCATTCTTCAACATCTTCCAGTACTTCCCAAAGGACTTCCTGCAGCCACAGTGCACCTCCCCTTTAAGAGGTGCAAGTTCCCTATAGGTAGAGCTAGCCACTCCTTACATCAGGACCCCCTACTGATGCGTGCAGCCAATCAACAGTGCAGGTAGCACGCACTACACCCCCTGTCACCCACCTACCACAACATTTTCAATCAGTACGCAACCCTGTGAATCGCTACGACTGGGCGCAGGTTAATCATGCATCGCAATCCCAGCACCTGTTTTCGGGGGTTATCCAATATAACCCCCATTGTACGGTTATCTGATTTTTCTCAATTGTTTTCCAATTTTTCATGTAATCGCACAAATCAGCATCTAAATTTGTCAAAAAAGCTGTCACAGGTGGGATCCTATGCATTGAAAATAAGCTAAGACATTTTCTATATAGCAGCATACCTGGCCTCTGCATCGAATGTGTACCTTTATTGCAGGTCATCTAAGAATTTTTCGAGATGTCAGAGCATTGGCTTTCTGAGTAGGTAAGGCCACAATGTGGTAGGCAATCGAGCGCAGCTTTTTTGCAATTCCTATGTGCTTCCAGTGTAGTGGTTTATTTTAATGATAGTAGAAAAATTATGTAAGATTATTGTCAAAAGCCGGAAAGATAATTAAGTTTAATTTTCTGTTTCTCGCAAATGGAAGACAGTATTTGGAAAATAGAAGGGGTGTACTAATCAAAACTTGGATCAGATAGGCTTGTGCAATGCACTGATACTCCCATATGCTGTGCCATAGTGATCTGCTTGAGATTCTCACACAGTAAGGTCCAAATTCAGATTTATGAGAGGGAGATGCCAATCAAAGATTAGGCATGACCCCAAATGAAGGAGGGAGTAAAAATTTTAACAAAAGTTACTTTTGTGCCCCTCCAAGTGGACGGTTACAGAGCAGCATAGGTGACAAAGGCCTGGAGCTAGGGGGTGGCAGTAATGATCAAAGAAACTATTACAGCACTGGAAAGGAATGATGTAGTTGAGGGATCAAAGACAGAACCTATTTGGTTGGAATTAAGGAACAACAGAGGAGCTATTACGCTAATGGGTGTATACTATAGGCCACCAAATAGTGGGAAGGAGATAGAGGTGCAAATTTGCAGGCAAATTACAGAAAGATACAAAAACTATAGAGTAGTGATAATGGGGGACTTCAATTATCCCAATATAGACTAGGATAATAACAGTGTTAAGGGCAATGAGGGGAGGAATTCCTGAAATGAAGACAAGAGAACTTTCTGGAACAGTGTGTTTCCAGCCCAATGAGGAAGTAAACAGTGCTGGATCTAGTTCTGGGGAATGAAGTGAGGCAGGAGGAGCATGTTTCAGTGGGGGAGCATTTGGGGAACAGTGATCATAATGTCATTAGGTTTAGAATAGTTATGCAAAAGGATCAGGAACAATCAAATGTGAAAATACTAAACTGGAGGAGGGCTAATTTCAGTGAGTTAAAAAGGGATCTTGCTCAGGTGGATTGGAATCAAAAATTGGCAGGCAAAACAGTAATTGAACAATGGGAGGCATTCAAGGAGGAGTTGGTTTGGATATAGAGTAGACACATTCCTACGAAGGGGAAAGGAAGGGCATCTAAAGGTAGTGTTCCCTGGATGATTAAAGATAGAGAGATTAAAATGAAGCAGAAAAAGGAGGCTTATGATGAATGTAGGTTCATAATACAGTCGTGAACCAGGCTGAATACAGAAAGTAGAGAGGAGATCCAAAAAAGAGAACAAGAGCGGCAAAGAGAGAGTATGAGAATAGATTAGTGGCTAACATAAAAGGGAACCCAAAAGTCTTTTATAAACACATAAATAGTAAAAAGGTAGTCAAAGGAAGCGTGGGACCAATCAGGGACAAAAAAGGAGAACTTCTTGTGGAGGCAGAGGGCATGGCTGAGGCACTAAATTAATACTTTGCACCCGTCTTCACTAGAGAAGAGGATGCTGCCAATGTTGCAGTAAAGGAGGCGATAGTAGTGATATTGGATAGGATAAAAATAGATAAAGAGGAGGTACTTAAAAGATTGGTAGTACTCAAAGTGGAAAAGACACTTGGTCCAGATGGGATGCATCGTAGGTTACTGCGGGAAGGGTGGAAATTACGGAGGCTCTGGCCACAATCTCCTTAGATATGGGGATGGTGCCGGAAGACTGGAGGATTGCAAATGTTACACCCATGTTCAAAAAAAGGGAAGAGGGGTAAACCCGGCAATTACAGGCCAGTCAGCCTAACGTCAGTGATGGGGAAACTTTTAGAGACAATAATCCAGGACAAAATTAATTGGCACTTGGAAAAGTATGGGCTAATAAATGAAAGTCAGCATGGATTTGTTAAAGGAAAATCATGTTTGACTAACTTGATTGAGTTCTTTGAGGAAGTGACGGAGAGGGTTGATGAGGGAAGTGCGGTGGATGTTGTGAATATGGACTTTCAAAAGACATTTGATAAGTTAACACATAATAGACTTGTTAGCAAAACTGAAGTCCATGGGATTAAAGGGACAGTGGCAGCATGTATACAAAATTGGCTAAGGGACAGAAAACAGAAAGAAGTAGTCAACGGTTGTTTTTCAGACTGGAGGGAAGTGTGCAGTGGTATTCCCCAGGGGTCAGTATTAGGACCACTGCTCTTTTTGATATATATTAATGGCCTGGACTTGGGTATAGAGGATATAATTTCAAAATTTGTGGATGACACGAAACTTGGAAATGTAGTAAACAATGTGGTGGATAGTAACAGACTTCAGGAGGACATAGACTGGTGAAATGGGCAGACACATGGCAGATGAAATTTAATGCAGAGAAGTGTGAAATGATGCATTTTGGTATGAAGAATGATGAGAGGCAATATAAACTAAATGGTACAATTTTAAAGGGGGTGCAGGAACAGAGAGACCTGGGGTGCATATACACAAATCTTTGAAGGTGGCAGGACAAGTTGAGAATGCTGTTAAAAAGCATATGGGATCCTGGGCTTTATTAATAGAGGCACAGAGTACAAAAGCAAGGAAGTTGTGCCAAAACTTTGTAAAACACTGATTAGGCCTCAGCTGGAGTATTGTATTCAATACTGGGCAACACACTTTAGGAAGGATGTCAAGGCCTTAGAGGGGTGCAGAAGAGATTGATTAGAATGGTGCCAGGGATGAGGGACTTCAGATAAATGGAGAGACTGGAGAAGCTGGGGTTGTTCTCCTTAGAACAGAGAAGTTTAAGGGGAGATTTGATAGAGGTATTCAAAATCCGGAATGGTTTTGACAGAGTAAATAAGGAGAAACTGTTTCCAGTGGCAGTAGGGTCGGTAACCAGAGAACACAGATTTAAGGTGATTGGCAAAAGAGCCAGAGATGACACAAGGAAACATTTTATTATGCAGTGAGTTGTAATGATCTGGAATGCATTGCCTGAAAGGGTGGTGGAAGCAGATTCAATAGTAACTTTCAAAAGGGAATTGGCTAAATACTTGAAGGGAAAACACTTACAGGGCTCTGGGGAAAGAGCAGGTGAATGGGACTAATTGGATAGCTCTTTCAAAGAGCTGTACCTACTATGATACTATGAACAGGTTGCCTGCTCACCCTGCATAGGAGTGAGGAAAACAAAAGAAGGAATGGTATACACTTCTTAATATTACTACTGTTTTCTTGGGACAGTGCTGCAATGTTTTTAGTGGCACAGTCCTGGTGCTACAATATGAAAACCTCTCATTAAAATATCTCGAAGAACTGGGAAGAGATCAATTGCACAAAATTCCTTGAAACCCTGTATCACACTTATTTATTTATTTATTTAATCTCTAGCCCTTTTAGGTCCCCAGGATCTAACACAACATTTCACAATCAATAAGCTGTTCAACCAAATTGTTCCCTAGTCTTTGTTAATGGTGTTAACCAGACTTCAGAGGTGCATGAATGTTCTAACTGCTCAGTAACAGTGTTGGTTACAAGTTTCCATCTGTAACTGTTCCATGTGAAATTAGTTCAGGCTGTAAGTGGGTACTATCATATACTGCAGTCTGTTCAAACTGCAGGGGTAGAGAATCTTAGTCAGTACATTAAAGGGACTGCTACTCTGCTGAAAATGATTTTTTAAAATTATATTCAATTGACAGATTTTAAATGGTAGAACTGCACTTGTGACTCTCCTGGTGACAATATCAATTTAGGAACACCGCTCATTCATCTTCCCAGCTCTCAACAGTTCTTTCTGAATTACACATATTTCTGTAAAATATCATGCTTCCCAGAAAATTTGGCATCAGCTGTGAACTTTTGCATTTTACTTACAATATCTTTATTCAGGTTATTAAAAAAGATTATGAGCAGCAGGTGGTCCAATTAGCGATTCCTGGGGACTCAGCTAGTGCCTGTTTCTCAATTAGAATTAACAGTGCTAACTAATGGCTGAAGGATTTTGGGAGCGATTATAGGAATAAGGGTAGTCTGCTTCATATGTTATAGAGTCCAAAAGTGCCAAATGTCTAGTTGGATTTCCTTATATTTACACACAAGCTCTCAGACTCTGAGGCTATTGCTAGCTGTAGCTACTGTATTTTAAGAATCATTTATGAAAAGGTCTCTCACAGATATCTTAATTGTTTTAGTGCACGTTAATAGTGACGTGTATTCAGTTCTGAATAAAGATTCATCTTTTGATTTAGTCTGGCTCTTATTTCTTTGGGATAGCATTATCCAACAAAATGTTGTGTGCTCGCTACTCCCTAAAGAAGAAAACAGAACTTGCATTTAAGTAATGCATTTAAAATCCGTTAGATGTCCCAATACCAATTAGTTACTTTTAAAGTATTGTCACTGTTGTTATGTAGCAGCCAGGTCCCATAAACAGCAAATGAAATAAATGACAAGTAAATCTGTTTTTGGTTGAAGGAGAAATGCTATTTTCTTCAATTAGTGCCATGGGTATTTTACATCCACCTGAACAAGCAGATAGAATCTAATTTTAACATCTTATTAAAAGGACTGCACCTCTGACTAAAGGGCACTCCCTCTGTACTCTACTGAGATATTAACTTGGATTTTGTGTATTGGAGTAGGGTTTGAACCCACAGCCTTCTAAATTAGAGGCAAGAAATGCTATTCCTGAGTCAAACTGACACTTGAGGTATATTTGTATTTTAAGATCTGGGACCTGATATGATAAAGCATACAGAGTGGGGTTTTAGTCATATCTTTTTTGACAATTTTTAAAATTCTTTCATGAGATGTGGGCATCGCTGGCGAGGCCAGCATTTATTGCCCATCCCTAATTGCTCTTGAGAAGGTGGTGGTGAGCCGCCTTCTTGAACCGCTGCAGTCCGTGTGGTGAAGGTTCTCCCACAGTGCTGTTAGGAAGGGAGTTCCAGGATTTTGACCCAGCGACGATGAAGGAACGGCGATATATTTCCATGTCCATGTAATGTAATTCCAATATATTATCTTAAAAATCATCTAAACTGAATTCTTGACATTTACTCAATACAGGTTACACTGAAACAAAAAAAGTGTTGAATTCTCTGCTTCCTCAGGTTGTCGGTCGGGACTGGTACTGACTGCAATTTTGAAATCGATCAAGATTCTGAAAGTATCTTGTACGTGAATTATATTTTTTGAAAGATGTACTTATCAGATTCAAATCATTTAGTGCTTTGTCACAGATTAAATATTTTGTAAACAAATGCATTGGTTTATAGGGTTCTAGGAAACACATTTTACTACTTCCAATCTGATACACAATCTGAAACCCACGATCCTACTTTATTGCATGTGGGCAATGATCTGAATTAATTAATTCGTTGTCAAGTAAAATTGCCCATTTTATTCTTTCACTATTCCATCAATAAAACGTAACAATTCAGATGTATTTCACAGTTTTAAAACAATTCCCCATTCTTTCCAACGGAACTGTTAATTCAACAATTCTCATGAAATTTAGCTGTAGCCTTTTCTGTGTTTTATATATATATATAAACGCCTCATGCCATGCTTCTTTGTGACAACATACCCCACTCCTACGCATCAGTAATGTTACAGACACTAGGAAGAAATGAATATCTAGATCAATGCATATGTTTTCGCTTAGTGCATGAAATTCCCACCTTGTCGAATTTGATCAAATGAAACGAATCAACAATGGTGGGGGCCTGACTAAAGACCCCGGGTGCAGAAAGACAGGCGGAACGTTTTAATGGTGCTGCTGTCACTCCACCCGGATCGTAATGTAGTGACGGAGCGGCGCGCTGTACCATGGCGTTTAATCTGGGCGGTGGGAGCACGGGTGAGTCGAGGGGCAAGAGAACAAAAAGACTGGGGTTGAACGGACGAAATCGGATTGAAAAGAAATGTAACCCGGCGCTCACCGTCAGCCCCCCAGCTGGCGGAGGAAGTTCGCTGCGTTCATGTTGCACCCGATGGCGCGAGGCCTGGTCCAGGGTTCCTGGCTCGAGCTCTGAGATTGTTGACGTTTAGAACGTGGCCCGGATCTGGGAGACAATGGAATGGAATTGTCGCCTGCAGTGTGACCAGAGCCAGGGAGGGAGATAAAAACTGCACATGGAGCATGATATAGAAATACAAAGCCTTGGTCAGACCCCATTTGGAGTACTGGGCTCAGTTCTGAGCACCGCACCTCAGGAAGGATATATTCGCCTTGAAGGGGGTTACAGCACAGATTCACTAGAATGATACAGGGGCTAAAAGGGTTAAACGGTCAGGATGGGTTTCGTAAACTTGGCTTGCATGCCCTTGAGTTTAGAAGATTGAGGAGGGATCTTATCGAGGTGTTTGTGATAAAATGATTCTACAGGGTAGATAAAAAGAATCTGTTTCATCTGGTGGGAGAGTCCAGAACAAGAGGGCATCATCTTAAAAAAAATTAGAGCTGGGCCATTTAGGAGTGAAATCAGGAAGCACTTCTTCACACAAAGGGTTGTGGAAATCTGGAACTCGCCCCCTCCAAAAGGATGTGCATGCTGGGTCAATTAAAACTTTCAATACTGAGATCAATAGATTTTTGTTGGTCAATGGTATCAAGAGATATGGTTCAAAGGCAGGTAAATGAGGTTGAGATACAGATCAGGCATGATCTAATTGAATGGTGGAACAGGCTCGAGGGGCTGAATGGCCTACTACTGTCCCTATAAATATACAGAAAGTCTGTCAGCATTAGGAAAATAGGCTAACCTTTGGGGTAGAGATTCTTCGTCAGAACATTAAACTATATTTTCTCTTTACAGGTTAATGGTAACTCCTCTGTGCTCTCCACAGATGCTGCCTGACCTGCTGTTTCTAGCACTTTCTGTTTTTGTTGCTGAATTATTTACTGTGCACTGCCTGTCTGTTTTTATTGGAGACATTTTGGGTCGGGGAACGACAAGTATAACTGAACGAAAAGTTTTAAATTTAGGCCAATAGTCTTGTGAATAGGACTGTAATTTTGTCATGGTAAATTTTGAGGAAATAGTAGGTTAGTCATGGGGGGGGGGGGGATGACAAATCATGGAAATCCGTGAAAATTGTGGACAGTCACAGACATGTTTTGTGATAATCAAACTACTTTTATTTTGTGCTAATGCACAGGTGAGGTATTAGAGGGTTTTGTCTGTGGAGCTGTTTCCTGGCATGCCGGTTCCTTCAGGAGAGGAATGTTACGGAAAAAGTTTTTTTTTAAAACGTTATTATTATGTCACATAATTACAAATTCTAACATGTCAAACTTAATTAGAAACAATTTTTTGTATAAACATTTGTTGATGGACCTCTGTTGGAGCTGTTTCCAACAACTTGTCATAAAATATTTAAAAAGTAGCAGTGCAGCTGGCCCAACAAGAACTTCAAATATCCTCCCTGCGTCTCGACACTTAACAACTTTTAAACGGCTACAGAACAGGAACTACAGTATTTTTTAGAGGCTTAGGATTTCAGTTGTTTCTGTAATTAATTTGGCCCACTTAATTCTAAATTTTCTCCTATCTGATTGTATTGCTAGATGGAGAGAAAGGGTACTTTCTATTGAAGGGCTGCTTCCTGAGCTGGGTTTTATGCCTGGGGCTGTAAAATAAAAAGCCCATTGTTGTGCAGTTTCTGTTCGTTAGAGCCACCTTAAACTGTGCACGTGCAAATTGGGGAACGTACAAGTAGGACTTGTATTTTTCTGGTGATGGTACCCCAAGCAGTAACAGTGTTAATCAAAGCACTTTGTCGACCTATACAGACCTAGCTCGGCAGTAGCCATGTGTTTTGGTTTTACATTGGCACCTGTTACAAGTATACTGCTTTGTGAGTTTGCTGCTGATTTGGGAAATCATTTTGTAATGGGTTTATATTGGTCCATTGTAATTGTAAGTGACCAATGTAAACTCGGCGCTAGAAATTTGATTTTTTAAAGAGTTTATTCCGTTCATTCCCATATTTCAGGCTGATGTGGAAGCTTTCATTTTTAGGGTCTTCAATGAGCATTAACCAAAACAAACTCAGAACTCAATCAAAAGCAAAATACTGCGGATGACTTAGCTGGCCACTTTTTTTTCTCTTCTTCTTCCTGTCCCCTCCGAGCATGGATTTGAAAGCAATGACTGCATCACTGAAAGCAGATATAGGCAGAACTGACAAATGCTGAGAAGACAACTTGGCAATCTTGAATGTGATATTTTTGTTCATTTACCTCTCCATTATGGTACAGATGCTCTGTTTTCAGATTAGGAGTTGTAGTAATGGTGATGGTGGTGGGGGAAGAACACTGGACTGGGGAGTGTAATAGATTAGCCACAGGTCCCTTTGGCACCTGGTTTTGAACCAAACCTACACTGAAAGGATGAAAATTTTCTCTCTGTGGGTTTGTAGAGTTTGCAATAAAACCAGAAAATGCTGGAAACACGTGGTGATTTCTGAAAGAGAATGATGATTTTGGTGGAGACACTTCCTTAGAGCTATTAAAATGTATGATATTGGTGGTTCTATGCTACGGGCTTGTGTCCAGTTCAAGACTGTGCTTGAGAATACCGAGTGGCCTCCTCCTATGCTGTATCATACTGTGATTCTATGTCATTGTGCTTAGAACCCTTAAAGCTATTAAAGGGAGTAGACTTTCACTCCATCAGTCTGCATTGTATTTAATTTCACATCACATAGGTGAAAGGATAATATTCTAAGGAACAATGCCATCCATTCCTTGACTAGTGAATATTTTACCCAGCATACTTAAAAGCTGAAGTATTCCTAAATTTAATTGTAACTTTCGCATCAATGCAGACCCATGACCCCCCCCCACCCCCAAAAACCTATACGCCTATCCTCAGTGATTAATCTGTTCTTTTTAGGAACCACTGGATTTCCTTTCGGTCCATTTTGTGCCAAAACCACAGCACAGGCTGGTTTTGGTTTCGGAAATACGACCACAACAGCTTCTTCAGGATTTGGAGGTAATGCAAATATTTTTCTACAGTTCTGCCTTTTCAAGGATTGGGTGAGTGCAAAGAATGGCTTTTTTTGATAACTTCTCACCTGTCATATTAGGAAGCTTTCCTATTTTGTTGTATTGAGAAATGCACATGGAATACTTTTCTTTCTTTAACTTGTGTTGACATTTTATATTTGATTGACTTCTATGTATATTCAAGTATCTTTTCTATTTGTAACAGCTTTTCTTCATTTTTCTGATTATTGGATCATTTCGGACAAAAATCTATTATGAGATTAACTTCTTAACATGCTTTTATTTTTAAAAATTTCGTTGTTGGCATCTAATCATTAAATCATTAAGCCTCCTCAATGCTTTTTGGATGAAGTTGCACTGTCACTACCGTTACCCCTGTTAAAAATGAAACCAGTACAATAAATTCTGATTAACCATAGCATTTTTTCTGTTGCCCCATGAATTTCTGTTGATCATTTTTGTTTAAACAATGAATGCTGCCAACAGAGTGGAATTTACCAAGCCTGACGTGACAAATGAGACGCACATTGATTTCTTGGTGTGGGGGAGGGCACGATGGGTGGTGACCTTGTCATTTCAACTCCCTTATTGGGTTCAGTAACTCTTAGCAAGTTCTTCTGATTTTCTTACAGAGGCTGTTTTAAAGAAAAATAGTTTAAAAAAAAAATCAGAAATAACCAGGAAAAAAGTTAATTATACCATGTAATACTTTAATTATTGGAAGAAATACTAATGGCAAAACTTTCTTTGTAACATTTCCCCAGAGGCGAGCATTTTAATCAATAACTTGCATTTAATATGGTTTTGCAGGTTTGTGCGTGATATAATAACATAGTACGGTCTGAAACAAGAAAGCATTATATTTCATCCTTCAAGGAAACCAAATTGGTTTTGCTTACACAGAATTGTAAAACTGCCGATACAGTTCCTTTTGTTAAATGTTTGCACGTATGATTTGATGAATTTGAAATCTGTTACAAGCTTACAAGTTATAATGGGAAATTTAAATTTTCACATAGACTGGCAGGACAGTGAGTAAAGGCAATGAATTTCTAGAATGTATCCAGGACAGTTTGCTAGAACAATATATTTTAGAACTGACAAGGGAACAGACCATACTAGATTTAGTGATGTTACGAACCAGAATTGGTTAATGATCTGACTTTAAGGGAACATCTGGCGAATAGTGACCATAATATAATTGAATTTGATATTAGGTTTGAGAGGGAGAAAGGAGAGTCACAAACCAAGATTTTAAGTTTAATTAAGGCAAGTGATGAGAAATGAATTGATCACAGTAAACTGGGCTGAGCTGTTAATGGATAAACCTACAGACAAGTAGTGGAAAGTTTCCATGGAATTTTTTGGTGCAAAACAAAACCAGTACATCCCCCTAAAAGGGAAAGGTTCCACTTGTGTAGTTAAACAACCATGGTCAACAAATGAGGTAAGAGATAGTATCAAACTAAAAGAAAAGACTTACACAAATGCAAGGGAAAAATGGAAATTCAGCAGACTGGGAGAGCTATAAAAAGCAATAAAGGGAAACAAAGGAAATAATAAGAGGTGCAAAAAGGGAATATGAAAAAAACTTGCAAGGGGTATCAGAGCTAACAGCAAAAGATTTTTATAAAAAGAGAGAGAGGGTGGTAAAGGGAATGTGGGCCCATTAAAGATAGATGCAGATGAGACAATAATAGACAATAAGGAAATAGTAGACCTGTTAAATGAGTACTTTGTATCTGTTTTCACAGTAGAGAAAGAGGACAAAATACCAGCAGTACATGGGAACCTGAACATAGGTTTTGGGGGGGCGGGGGGGACTTGGTGAATTTAATATAAGTTTTTGTTAAAAATGGTAAGAGAAAATAATAGACAAATCTCCAGGACCTGGAGATACCCCAGAGTATTAAAAAAAAAATGAGGAAATTGCAGATGTGTTGTCATATGTTAACTTAATCCCACCATTTGTCTGCTTTATGTAAATAAAGGATTCTTAGAATTTCAGTTCTTTTTGGTTGCTGTGTTCTTACCTGGACTATGACCAGTCAGACAGACCTTGAAACTGTTCAATGTACATTAATCAACGCCAACTTAAAAAATAAGCTAGCAAACACTAACACTGCCCCAGAAAAGCTGACAACCCAAAAACAGTACTGGATATATGTCTGTGATGTGTAGTTACACTGGAAGTTCAGTGAGGCATGGGCTTGACCTAAGTTGAGCTGCAGGTGTACCCAACATTCCATTTTGTCCCAGAAGTAACCGGGGGGAGGGGGGGAATGGAATGCACGTAAATATAGTGGAAGACCGTAACAAAATTTGCCGGGATTTTCCCTAACCTTTAGTGGAGAAATTGTGAGCTATTGTATGTTGCTATATCTGATTGCTAAATTGTTTCTACTGCTGTACACAGTGACATAGAGGCACTCTTCTCCCTCTCCCCATTCTGATTTTCTCTTCCACTCCTCCCACCCCACCCCCAGTTGACATGAACACTCTTCTGACCCAATCTTCATCGGCACTCTCGGTACCTACCTGATCTTGTTGTTCTGGGGGTCGAACTACGCTCCACACTGTAGGTGGGAGTTCCTGATGTCAGCGTGGTGAGATGGCGAGTTCGCTGTCCCTCTCGGCCACCAATGTCTTAAGTTCAATTTATAACAATACAGGCCGATAAGCTGGACTCGTTCGACGTCACTTCCAGTTGTCATTTTGTTTCCTGCAGCAGAGTGAAGCAGAATTTAATCCCCAAGCAAAGCATCAGGTAGAAACGGGGGGAGGTGGTGAGGGACCAATCCAATCAGAAAAATGATCGTGGAGCCTGTGGCAGAGCAGGACCTTTACAACTGAGCCATGATGGTTTGTCCAGCGACGTCGGTGGAAAGTTGAATTCCTGTTGATTTTAGTCTACAAAAGTTGACTAGTAGATGCTGGGTCCCAAACTCCGCCTGTCCGTGT